>NW_024429190.1:44959573-45307073 GCF_017639785.1 Mesocricetus auratus
AACTTAGTATTCATTTGCTCAAACCAATACAACGCACACCACCACAAGGGAATCCTAATGTAAACTATGGACTTTGCGTGATAATACGTCAAAGCAGGTTGTCTGTCTTAAAAAATACACCACTGTGATGTTTCTTTAGTCAAAGGCTAAGAACTGATTAAACACTGACAATGATGGGAGTGGAATATGCCATATCTCATGCCTTTCTCGATGTTGTCATCTCTTTCTCCTTCTCTCATCCTCTCCTCTCCTCTCCTCTCCTCTCCTCTCCTCTCCTCTCCTCTTCCTTCCTTCTTTCTCCCTTCCTCCCTTCCTCCCTTCCTTCCTTCCTTCCTTCCTTCCTTCCTTCCTTCCTTCCTTCCTTCCTTCCTTTCTTTCTTTCTTTCTTTCTTTCTCTCTTTCTTTCTTTCTTCTCCAGGCAGGGTCTCTCTTTATAGTCCTGGAATTCGCTATGTAGCCTAGGCTGGCCTCGAACTCACAGAGATTGACCTGCCTCTGCCTCCAAGTACTGAGATTACAGGCATGATCACCATGCCTGGCAAACATGTATTTGTTACTGAGGCTGGAGAGATGACTAAGCAGTTAAGAGGGCCCCGGTTTGGTTCCCAGGTGACTCACAACTGTCTGTAACTCCAGTTCCAGAGGATTAGATGCCCTCTTTCCCATGCCCCAGCCTTGGCTCCCCTGCTCCCCACATGCTCTTTCCTTCTTACACACAAGCCTGTCATCACAATGTTATCTGCCATAGGCTTTCATCAGAGTGGAACAGAAGTGGAGGCCACGCTCTTGAACCTCTAGAACTGACAGCTAATTAATTAACTGACAAATATACCCAGCCTTAGGTACTTAACAGTAATAATAAAAAATTGATGAGCACAATGTCTTTTCAGAGTCTGGAAGTGTTGTGCATTCAAATGCATCCTCCACTACAGGATATTTAAGTCTAGGGCCTAAAGACAGAGGATTTTGAAATTTGAGGCAAGAAAATGTCTGGGTATAGAGTTCTTTTCCAAAGAAAAGTAATTTATTCTTTACCAATAAAATTACAAAATCCTTAATTCACTTCCTTTAACCTCTGGCTGTCCTAGAACTTGGGCTGTAGACCATGCTGTCCTTGAACTCAGAGATCTACCTGTCTCTGCTTCCTGAGTGCTTGGACTAAAGGTGTGCACCACCACTGCCTGACTAGTTTTTACTTTCGATTATGTGTATATTTGTGTGTGTGTGTGTGTGTGTGTGTGTGTGTGTGTGTGTGTGTGTGTGTGTGAGAGAGAGTGAGACTGTAGGTACCTGAGAGGCTCTAGAGCAGGGTTGTCAGACCGCCTGGAGCTGGAGTTACAGGCAGTTGTGAGTCACCCAGTAGGGATGCTCTAGGAACAGAATCCTGGTCCTCAGCTGGAGCAGTCTCTGTTCTCTTAGCCACTGAGCCAGCCTCCCCCAGTTCATTTCCTAAGAAATGGTCTGCTTAGAAAATTATACACAGACACATAGAAAGGAGTAAGACAGGGGATGTTCTGATAACATAGAAAAAAAAAAGACCTTTAGAATGTTATTTGAATTATAGTTGATGAATACATCCTTACAAGTTAACTCAACCTTTGGCATCTGAAAGGAACAGGTGAAATAGAGAAAAACTAGAAAGTGGAAAGGCACCGAAGACACCATGTAAGAAGTATGTTGAACATGAAAATGATGAGGGATTCAGGTCTGTAGGTAGAAAAGCAGTTTCTCTTCACTCCCACTAACAAATTATGAGTGATGATGTAAGGGGAATGCTTCCTGCTGGGTGTGGTAGTGCGGGCCTGTGATCCCAGCACTGGGGAGGGTGGAGTTAAAAAGGATGGAGTTCAAGATCAGCCTGGGCCACACAGCGAGACATTATTTATTTATTTATTTATTTTATTTTTTGGTGGTTTCAAGACAGGGCTTCTCTGTGTAACTTTGGAGCCTGTCCTGGAACAGGCTGGCCTCGAATTCACAGAGATCCACCTGTCTTTGTCTCCTGAGTGCTGGGAATAAAGGCGTGCGCCACCACTGCCAAGCAAGACCTTTTTTTTTTTTTTTTTTTTTTTTTTTTTTGGTTTTACGAGACAGGGTTTCTCTGTATTGTTTTGGAGGCTGTCGGTCCAACCTGGCCTCGAACTCACAGAGATTCGCCTGCCTCTGCCTCCCGAGTGCTGGGATTAAAGGCGTGCGCCACCACTGCCCGGCTAAGACCTTATTTTTACACAAATACTCATCTGGAAAGAATAGTGGTTTGAAGCAAGTCATTTAATGAATACTTGTGGCCCCCCTCATCCGGGCTTGGCCTTAGAGAGCTGACTTTTGCCATTTTATATATGACAAAGCTAGAATTGGACACTGTATTTTCTGAGTCATAATTATCAGAATTGAAGCCTGAGCCTAATTGGTTCATGAACTACATTCTTTAGGGCTGGAGAGATGGCTCAGTGTTTAAGAGCACTGACTGCTTTTCCAGAAAACCCAGGTTTGAATCCCAGCACCCACCTGGTAGCTCACAACCACCTCTAACTCCAGTTCCAGGGATCCAATGCTCTCTTCTGACCTCCACAGGCACCAGGCATGTACACAACCTACATACGTACACACAGGCAAACATATAAAGTAAAAATAAATCACTTAAAAAGGACTATATTCTCTGAAATTTCTAAATGTGTAAATTAACCTATAAGGATAGATGTTTTTCTAGTTTTTCCTTTACTTATTGGGAGATTGAAGGGAAGAATTCAGAAAAGAAAAACATAAAACAATGCACGGGAAAGGTAAAGGGGAGGTCATTGTAAGGTCATGAGAAATTAACTGTTTTTTATTTGTTTTGTTTATCTTTTCAAAACAGAAACTCTCTGTGAAGCCCTGGTTTGTCTGGAATTCACTCTATTAATCAATTTGGCCTAGAACTAATAGATCTCTGCCTGCTCTATCCTCAATTGCTAGAATTAAAGAAGTTTATTACCATATCAGGCCTTATATTAATATTTTTGATAGTATAAGTTTTGTCATACATGAACATGTATGTTAAACTCATCAAATAACATCATATCAATAGGCAATGTTTGGTGAATATTGTTTACCTTATTAGAGCTATAAAAGACAATTCACAGAGAGTATCCATTAAAATACAAAAGAACTATTATAAATAAAAATAAAATATTTCATTTAATTAAAAAAGGACTATATTCTCATTCACTACAGGCAGAACTGCTTAGGACTCTTCTTTAATTTTTGCTGGTTGAAATACTGATTGAAATCAGGACATAGGGCTAGCAAGATGGCTCAGTGGGCAACGTCACTGGCCACCAAGTCTGACAACCTGAATCTGATCCCTGAGACCCACATGGTAGAAAGAGAGAGATGACCTACACAAACACACACACTCACACATATACACACAGACTCCGTGCCACACACATGTGCATGCATCCCCCACGCAGAATAAACAATATAGTAAAGAAGCTAGATAATTGTCATCAGAATGCAGGAATATCCATTTTAAAACTGGAAACAGTGCCCCAAAAAAGCACAAGGCCTTTTTGCTGCGTGACTGTAGTTCAGCTCTTGAATCAGAATGAGTGTTTGCCTTACCAAGTTTATTTTAAGGGATTATCGGCCTGCAGGAAATACTTACAATTGGTTTTATTTATTTAAAACTTTCGACATACTTCAATCTTAAAAATGTTTATTTAAAATTCTTACGTTTATGTGTGGGCATGTCATGTGGGTGGTCATGGAAGCTAGAAGAGGGCTTTGGATCTCCTGAAACTGTAGTTACAAGTGGTTGTGAGCTGACATGGATGCTGGGAACTGAACTCAGGTCCTCTGGAGGAGCAGCAGGCGGCCTTCACCACGGAGCCATCTCTCCGGCACACATTCTGGACACTTTCTAAGGCGTTCCATCTGTTGAATAGAATGACGGGGCTCAGCGAGTGTTTTCTGTAAGGCACCAGTCAGTAAATTTTGCACGCTGGGTGCTGATGCTGGAGACTGAACCCAGAACCTTTATTGAGCATCTCTGGTGAGTGTATTAACATCGAGCTGCTCCACCGCTCAGCACATCCCCAGGCTCTCCTACATATTTCAGACTTCAAGGGTCACATGGTCTCTGTCAACGCATCCATTGATGTCACTGTACCATGAATACAGCTACACAACAAGTTCCATTAACAGCGAGCTTCGTGACAAGTATCTGTAATTTCACTTGGAGGCTGAGGCAGGAGGATCAGGAGTTTGAAGGCTGTCTGGGCCTTATATGGAGAACCTATCTTAGAAAAACAAAAATGCAAGACTATGTCCCTGGCTATGTCCCAAAAAAGGTTTTTTTTTCAAATTAAGTATGGAATTTGAATTTTATGTATTTTTTTGTGTGTGTGAGCAAGACAACACTTTTATTTCTTTGGTTTTTGAACTTTGCTGTTGGACAATGAAAATTTAGCCTCCCATCAGCTTTGTAAACTTGTAACGCCTTGCCAAAAGCAGGTCCCCAACAGCCAGCCAGAGAGCTCCAGCAGAGGGAGCAAGCCTTCCTCTCTAGTGTCTCCAGGGCTTAGGGCCTTCCCTGGCTTAGAGGCCACCAAGGTTTGTTTTATGGAGTCCAGCTTATGATCATGAAGAGCCTGGCAACTTCTCCAACTGGGAGCATGAGACAGCCACACACCTTCCTCACATTCAGTCCCCTTGTCCCTTTGGAAATCACCTTTGAGAAAAAAGGACATCACCTTAAAAAAAAGTAAAGACATATTCTGCCTGATAGAAGATAATGGCCATGCCAAAATATTTGGTGGGCCAGGAAAAGCTTCAGGCATCCGTGGCACAATGACAACTTCCACAACCACTGGCAAGGGGGTCCTGCCAACCCACCTTAACAGAAAAAAAAACTAAACAATAAAAATACATGGCCATCCAACAATGAGCCAATTGGCACTCCTGTAGCTTTCATTATTTCCACTTCTCTACCCCAAGCTGAGACATTATGGAAGACAGAATAAAGGGCATCCTGGCCAAGTCAGGAGACAAGTCAGGCCTCCCCTTCAGCCATCAGCCATCAACCAGTGAGAGGCCTTCAAGGAGAGCCCGCTCCCACATGTAGTAAGTGGAGCGCACAGTCAGAGGGAAGAGAGACTGGAACTCCTTGTAGGAGGGGAAAGTCTTGGACTGGAAGCGCTTCTGTAGGAACAGCTTGGCTTGGGCCGTGAACCTTGTGGTGGTGAGCATGTCCATGACCAGCACCTGGCCATCCCTGCCACCTGCTGCCGACGCCACAGCATGGCTTGATAGGGATCCACTGTGGGGTTGGCCCTGGGTCATAGCTGTCTCCTGAATGACCCCCTCTCTAGAAGGCCCTCCTTGGGCCTCTACTGGGGGCGTTTCTGAAGAAGTGGTCACTGGCAGCGTTTCCACCTGAGGATCCATCACAGAGGTTATATTCTCAACAGCTTCCATCTCCTGCCATTCGGCTGGCTTCTGCTGTTCCTTTGGTTCCTGCCTCCTTTGGCCCAAAGAGAAGGTCCGCATCCTGGGCCATCCCCGGGAAAGACTTTTTCACACCCAAAAAGTGGAAGGTAACAGGCTAAGGTATCAGAGGCAGAAGCGACAGGACAGGTGCCCACTTAGTACCTGCTTGCAGGCAGCCCTGTGTTGTCACCTCTGCCAACGAGACAAGGGCATCCTTGTAGATGTGGGCCCCTGGGAAGTAGGAGGGTCTCCCCCTACTGCTTTCCCTGTCCCCTCTTCTCCCACCTCACCCTTCAAAGAGAGTAGGGCCCTGTCCCCAATATCTGTTGGGGCCAGAGACTCAGTGGTTGCAAGGACTGGGTCCAGCTTACAACTGGGTCTCCTCCTGAGGGCCTTCCGCCTCCAATTGTATTAGGTGGACCTTGAGATGCCAGAGAAGCTGCTTTTGACGCAGCGATAGGGTACCAGTTTGTTCAGAGAGATGCAATGTTCTAGGTACGACTTGGCACACTGCATTAAGACTATGCTAGGGCTAGACACCGCCACTGCTGGTGGGGAGCACCCCAGGTCCTCGGCAGCTTTCTTCCCTGGGAGGTTCTCCAGCTCTGGCACAATTAGTGCCTCGCTGGGTGGAGTGGCAGGGACCAAGGCTGGATGGGCACCAGAGCCCAGCAGCTCATGCTTCCAGGCATAGTAGGTAGAACGGGAGATCTCAGGGAATCTCGTAGGAACTGGCCCCCACGGTAGAAGCTGTCCTGCAGGAAGTGTTTGGCCGAGAAACAGGTGGCCACCTTCTGCCGGTGCTCCTGGGTCTGCCGCCGCCAGCGGTAGAAGGTGCTCTTGGTGATGTTGGGGCGGTCACAGAGGTGGGAGTAGCTGAGGCCAGGTACACGGTTGAGCAACTCCAGGGTTTTGGCTGGTGGCAGAGGACCCAGGATTGGAGGAGAGGGGTCCAGGATAGCAGCACCATCAGCCTCCATCTCTTCCAGCCCAACCACAGGAGCAAAATACTGGTGATGAAAGAGGTAGCTGGTGAGGGGCTGGCCAGCCCACATGATGTGCAACATGGAGGTCACGTGGGTGCAGCGGCAAGGCCTGATAACACGGTTAAAATAGGGTCGGATCTTGACATTGAGCATGGGGTAGATGGAGTAGATATTGCGTTCAAGGACGGAGGCAAGGGCGTACATTGGAGAAGCTGGTGGGGAAGCACGTAGCCTTTACATCTGCGTCAAAGATGGCCTCCAGTGTGGCAGAGGACAAGTTGGTCATCTCAGGGGACTCCTCAGAGCACAGGGAGTAGCGCACAGCCTGGAGCATCACCTTGGAGTCGATCATACCCTGGAGATAATAGTGCTTGTGAAGTAGCATCTCCACCACGGTGCGGGCCCGCAGCTCCAGGCTGAGACCCGTGTGCCCCCACAACAACATGCTGGCTGCTTCAAACAACAGGCTACCCTCACCCTTGCACACCAGGGGCAGCATATTCTGTGGAGCATCCTCTGGGTATAGACTCAGAGCCACAGAGTCCACCTCCAGCACCTGGGGTCCAGGACCACCCTTCTGGCAGATCAGGAGGGTGAAGGAAGCTAGGACCTGCTTGGCCTCCAGGGCGGCACCGTGGAGATCTTCCAGGCCCTCGGACTCCACAGCCTCCTGCAGATCCCGCAGCACCTGCTGCACCAGCTGATGCCGAGAAGTCATCCTCGAGGGTGGTCCAGAGCCCTGGGGAGCATCCACTCTTCTCTCCTCCTTCCATCCTGGGTCATTTAGGCCACCCTACAGTGAGAGGCCTTCCCGGAGAGCGTCCCTTGAGGAGCTCTGAATTTTATGTATTTGTATGTGATAGAATATTGTCATTTTTTTTCAACAGTAAATGAAGAAACTTTTTTTTAAAGCAAATGGTCAGATCAAAACTTGTGGTATGGAGACTAGAATGGGTTTGGTCCTCAGTGTGTCAGCACTGTTCTTAGACTGTGAAATCAGAGTCTTAAGGAATGAAGAACCCGGCTTCCCTTTCCCTCCTTCTTGGTTCTTCAGCTTACTTGGTTAACGCTATTTTAAAGAAATGAGAACAGGGAAAACCATACGAAGTCAATTTAGCAATCTCTGGGGAAGGAGCATTGTAAGGTAAAGAACTTGGGCTTTCATGAAATGATTTTTAAAATGCCTTTTATTTCACACGTATGAACGTTTGCCTGCATGTATGTTTGCCGGCATGTATGTGTGCGCACCACTTGTGTGCCTGGTGCCTATGGAGGCCGTAAGAGGCCTTGGATCCCTGGAAGGGAGTTATTGATGTTTGGAAGCCACCATGGGAATTTTAGGGACTGAACCTGGGCCCTCTACACAAACGACAGACATCTTCCCTCTGAGTCGCCTCTCCTGTCACCCCCATTCCCTTAATAAAAAGACAAAGGCTTATTTGACTGACAGTCTTGATCCAGGGTAAAGACAGTGACTCTGGAGGTGGCCCATTTTGTTGGCATAGTTACAAGGTATCACACTGGAACATTTTTACCTCTTGAGACAGTGGTCATTGCCTTAAACTCACTATGCAGGCACCATTGGTCTTGAACTCCTGATTCTCCTCCTGCTCCACTACCCCAGTACGGAGATTACCAGCATGTACCACCACACCTGATTTTTGAAACATTTTTAAACAAAAGGAAAGTTGGAATATCTACCATTGTGACTTTGTCTTAGTTATAATGAAGTGGCAAAAATGTAATACACTTGTTATTAGTAATCTTTCCTTCCCTCCGCCTATGATTTTAGACCATTAGTAATGCAAACTCTGGGTGTGCTGACACACTTACAACCCAGCACTTGAGAAGTGGAGGCAGGAGGATGGTGGCCATTCTCATTCAAACCTCCTGACATCTATGGGGGACGATAGGTCCCAAGATCTAAGGATGTCCAAGTCTTTTATGACACAGTATTTGCCTATAATCTATACACATGTACCCATATTCAGTACTTTGTTTTGTTTTTTGTTTTTTTAATGAGACAGGGTTTCTCTGTATTGTTTTGGAGGCTGTCGGTCCAGCCCGGCCTCGAACTCACAGAGATCTGCCTGCCTCTGCTTCCCGAGTGCTGGGATTAAAGGCGAGCGCCACCACCACCCAGCCATATTCAGTACTTTAAATCAGCTCTAGGTTACTCAAAATACCTGACAGGAAAATGAATTATACAGGGAATAGTTATATTTTCCAGAGAACGATAACAAGAATAAAGTCAATCCGTGCTTAGCACAGATCCATGTTTTTAACTGTTTTTGATCAGTTGGCACTTTGGGTGCTTAACCTAAGGGTACAGAGGGAGTATTATACCCACTTTCAGAGAAAAGTACAATAGCATGTTCTCACAGGCAACAGTCCGCTAGCATCATGCTCTTTTCTTTCTCTCTTTTTTTATTCATTTACTATCATTATTATTATTTTGGTTTTTCAAGACCGGGTTTCTCTGTAGCTTTGGAGCCTGTCCTGGAACTCACTCTGTAGATCAGGCTGGCTTGGAACTCACAGAGATCCTCCTGCCTTTGCCTCCCAAGGCAACGCTGGGATCAAAGGCATGCTCCACCACTACCCAAAACTGATCCTTTCTTAGTAGGTGCTCCCAACATAGGGAGATGAAGCTATCAAGAAAATACAGAAAATCATTCACTGACCCTTTTCAAGTCAAGATGTTATTAGTATAAATTAAAAAAATACTTTCAACACTAGTAATATATCCACTGAACTTTAATAAACTAAAAAAAAACAGCTTGCTTTTTTTTTCTCCTATCCAACTTCTTTTATTTCCCTTCATGATTTACAAAAATAAACCACAACACACCAAGTGATAGGCCACGACTTAGTGGCCATCCAGGGTGGTGGTGGATGGTTGGAATGAAGTATCAGGGTTAGAACTCATGACTTCTTTTTTTAAAAATTCCCTTTTACTCATTATTTCTTCTGTTAAAAATATAAAATAAATTTAATCAGAAAGGTAGTGCCGGCTTTGGAAGCCAACTCCTTTTCATCTACAGCATTTGTGTTCAAAGTAAGAAAAACAAGGAAGTGCCCACCCCCTCTTCAAACTCTGATTCCATAAACATAGCAAACTAGAAATACCAGACAGACCTGGAGTAATCACCACACAGCGAGCTGAACTTTTACCTGAAAGACCTTTCCGTGGACTATAAACAACCACAACTGCGGTGTGACCGCGCAGCTGAGCCACTGGGTTACACCGGGGCCGGTTCCTTGAACAGGTGATCATTCTGTCTTCCCATTGCCGGTCCTACCATCTTCTGGTCTGAACACGGGAAGACACTGCTGGTAAAACCCACGCCTTTATCCAGATGTATTTCCCACTTCTGCTCTATAGTATGGGGTGGCTGCGGTGTTAATTCTTTTCCAAGAGCATGTGCTAGTGAATTAAAGGCTAAAGGCATTGAAGTGGCAAAATGGTGGGAGGGGCACCAGACCCCACTCAGCTCTTCCTGCTTATGCCTGGTTGAAGGCTAAAAAAAGAAAACCCTGACATCCAGATGAAGCAGGGCTGCCAAGGACCACCGCTGTGGTTCTAGCCTGGGAAGAGCCTGAGATGCTGCATTTTTCACATAAGCTTTCAAGGTAGCTACAGGCTGGCAGGAGGGATCCGCTGGTCCAGGTCAGCCTCAAGCCTGGAGTTAACCAGGACGTGCTAATCTGGTAGTTGTTGAAAGCGGTACAGCCGTCTTCAGGAACAGGGAGAACAGGACCCTTGCAATGGCCTCCCTGCCCAGCACATGACTCAAGTTCTGCTACACCTAAGCCTACACAAGCAGGTCTTAAATATGTTTTATGCTCCACACATCTCCCAGTCATTCTAAAATTAACGTATTGTGTGTGCTCATAAGTGAAGATGTGTCTACACGCAGGCGCGCGCGTGCTCGCGCGCACACACACACACACACACACACACACACACACACACGCACACGCACAGAGGCCAGAAGACAATTTGGATGTTATTTTTCATAAGTCATCCACCTTGCTTTTTGAGACAGGGTCTCTCACATCTGGTGTTTGTTAACTGGGCTAAGGCCAGCAAGCCCAGGGACCTTCCCGTCTCTTCCATCTGTATTAGGATTATAAGCACACACAAGGCTGGGCATCTTCACATAGGGTCTAAAGATGGGACTTGGGTCCACATGCTTGTGCAGTGAACACTTCACTAACTCAGTTATATCCCCAGCCCAAGGCTAATATTTTTGTGCTTTTATGTTATTATCATTATCATCATCATCATCATCATCATTATTATTATTATTATTATTATTATTATTTTGATGCTGAGTATTGTAAGGCTTCAAGTCTTCCCTGGAAAACAGAAAAACAAAAGAAAGCAGAAAAGCATACTATAGTTCTGGGGCATATAAGATGGCACAGGGCTGTGGAAAACAGATCTTGAACATAAGAGTTACTATTTGAAGCTGGGTGTGGTAGTGCTCGCCATTATCCCAGCACGCTGGAGGCAGAGGCAGGCCTGGTCTACAAGAGCTAGTTCCAGGACAGCCTCCAAAGCCACAGAGAAACCCTGTCTGGAAAAACCAGGAGTTACTATTTGTAGGAATATAGTTCAGTTGATTGAGACAGTTCCAGTGAGTCATTATTTACTATTGTGGATAATGCCACTATGAACATGGGTGTGCATACATCTCTTCAAGAGCCTGATTTTAAAAACAAAACTTTTGAATCATATATTAACTCCATTTAAAGTTTTTCTGAAGAACTAACATAATGCTTTTCAAAACAGTGACACCATCCTACATTCCCACCACACACCACAAGGATTCTAATTTCATTTTTTGCCAATATTTGATTCTCAGGATTTTGGTTGAAATTTTGGTTTTGTTCAGAAATAGTAATCATCCTAGTAAGTATGAGGAAATATCTCATTGTAATTTTTGATCTGCATGATTTCCCTGATTATTAATGTTGAATATCTTTTAAATTATTGTTGTTTTGTGTCATTATGGCTGCTGGTGGTGGTGTGATGTATGTGTGTGTACTTATGTGCTTACTTCTCAATATTTTGTCTGGCCTGTGAACAACTTCTTGTTTGTTTGTTTGTTTGTTTTAAGATAGCTTTGGCTGTCCTGAAACTTACTCTGTAGATTAGAGTGGAACTCAGAGATTGTCTGCCTCTGCCTCCCAAGTGCTGGAATTAATTAAAAACACGTGCCACCACACCTGGTTCAGTTTTCCTTTTAAATTTAATTTTGATGTGTGTGTGTGTGTGTGTGTGTGTGTGTGTGTGCGCGCGCGCGCGCGCGCGCGCGCACGGGCGTGCGTGTAGGCTTGTTTTATGAGTTAGAAAAGTTTCTTTTAGAATAGTAACTAACTTTGTAATTCTCTCTTCTTTTTTTGTCTTGGGTTTGTTTGCTTATTTGCTTGTTTTATTTTGTAAGACAGGGTCTCACCTTGTAGCCCAGACTGGTCTTGAGATCTTCCTGTCTTTGTGTCCCCAGTGCTGGGATTAAGGCGGGGACCACCACACTCTGTAGTGTTTGACAGATGGACTCTGTTTGTCATGTGTAGTGTTCCATGTTATTCTCTGTAGATCAGGTTAGCTTGAATGCTGGTTTCCTCTTCCTTTTTCTACTTTTGCTTATTTCTTTTTGTTAATTAGGAATGTCTCCTGAATTTTTTCTGATTCTCTATATGGATATGGTTATTTCCTTTTCCCTGCATTCTATAACAGAATATATATCTTTAGCAGGATTTTTGTTTTGTTTTTAAACAGAGACTCATGTATCACTGAATGGCCTCGAGCTTGCTTTCCTGCCTCTACCTGCTGAGTGCTAGGATTACAATAATGTACCACCTGCTTTAAGTGTTCCTAGGGACTGAATCCAGCAGTTTGTGTATACCAGGTGGGCATTGTAGGAACTAAGCTACTTCCACAGTCATGTCTCTGGTACCTATTATTACTTATTTGTCATGCTGAGATGCAGGGACTTTCCCAACACTATCACTGTTCCTCCCAACTCTGCTTCACTTCATTTTCTCCTCTCTTCCCCTTCCCCAATTCTCTTCCACTTGGAACCTCTGGACGCCTTCTTCTACAGACTTCAATAGCCAGAACACCTATAGCCTCTTAGTCTTACTTAAAAAAATTAACATAGGACGGAAGAGATGGTTCAGCAGTAAGAGCACTTGTTGCTCTTCCAGAGAACTAGAGTTTGATACCTAGCACCCACATCATGTGACTCACACCAGCTAGGCTTCAGTGCCCTCTTCTGGCCTCAGCAGATACCTACACCCACATTCATATACCCACATGCAGACACAGAACAAAATAAGTCTATTTAAAAAGGAATTAAAAATCAACATAATGACATGAATAAGGTTTATTTGTGCATGAAATGGTTGGGGGTGCAACATGAAAATGTAGGCACTCTGGATTGACGTGACAAATCAACACCAGACACAGGGCTCTGGAATGATATTGGTGGATAGATGTCAGTAAGGAGACTCCATGTCTCTGTGCCATGAACAAAGAAGAACAAAGTCAACGTCACTCGAGAGTGACTTCTCTCATTAAGGTGGTTCATGAAACTATAAACGTATTCAAGGGTGACAACCTGAGCCGTGGGAAGCTAAACATCTGTAGAAGAGGAAAGATCTGACAGGAAGACATGATCCTGAAGCATGGAGAAAAACTTGGTTTTAGCACCAAGGAAGGTGTCAGTTGTGGAATATTAATTTAAGCAGGCAAAGATTTATTACATTTGCTTGTACTGCATTTGTTGATTATATAAAGATGTGTTGCATGTTTTACCTTGCCTGCCTAAGGCACCTGATTGGTCTAATAAAAGGCTGAACAGCCAATAGCTAGGCAATAAAGGGATAGGCAGGGCTGGTGGCAGAGAGAACAAGTAGGGGGAGAAATCTAGGCTCAAGGAGAAGAGCTGGGCAGTGGTGGCACATGCCTTTAATCCCAGCACTGTGGAGAGGCAGAGACAGGCGGATCTATGTGATTAGAGGCCAATATGATCAAAAAAGTGAGTTCCAGGACACCTCCAAAGCTACACAGAGAAACCTTGTCTTGAAAAACCAAGAGAGAGAGAGAGAGAGAGAGAGAGAGAGAGAGAGAGAGAGGGAGAGGGAGAAGAGAATGAGGAAGAGAGAGATACACCAGGCAGTCCCCAGCCAGCCATGAGAAGCAGGAAAGTAGGACATACAGAGAAAATGGTAAAAAGCCCCAAGGCAAAATATAGATAAAGAGAAACAGATTAAAATAAGAGCTAAGATAAGGCTGAGCATTCATAACTAATAATAAGTCTCGTGTCATGATTTGGGAGCTGGTTGGTGGCCCAAAAGAAAGCCTGTTACAGGTGTCTGTGGAAGGCAAAATAATTCTGAAGAAATGGGCATTTCTCTGGGTGTTGTCGCCTGTTCAACAAGACATCATTGCTGTCAATATAGATATAATCACAGCCAAGTTCAGTAGTACAGACACACATACACACACCACACATACACACACCACACACACACCACAAACACACACACACCACATAGATACACCCCCCCACACACACATACACACACGCAATACCACAGAACTATTTGAGAGGCTAGGCTAAGAGAATCAGAAGTTCCAGGCAAGCCTGGGCAGATTGAGAAGACATTGGCTCAAAATAAAATCAATAAAATTAAAAAGGGTTGAGATGTAGCTCAGAGATAGATGGAGCACTTGCCCAACATGCTCAACTCCTCTACCTCTTCCTACTGCCACTACCAAAAAAAAAAAAAAAAAAAGCAACGCAAACAACACTGAATTAAATTCTAATGGCTGGTAAAAACATGAAATCTGTAATTAATTTCATAAGCCCACAATATTATTTGGATGTGTTATCAATATAAAAATTATTAGTGAAATATTCTACCTTCTTGACACCTTACTAAGTCTTTGAAATCTGGCATGCGTGTGGACATTTCTTTGGGCTAGACACATGTTCTGTGTCCATCTGATCGGTCAGCTCTACTCTGTAGTGAGGACAGTAAATACAACACGAAGCTGAACTTTCCCTCTTGTGTTTTCTGGTGGGAATTACTAGATAACTAATCTGTTTATTTTCTTCTTTGCTTACTCATTACTCATGCCCTTCTTTTCTTCTTATGTTTGTTTGACACAGGATCTCACTCTGTAAACCAGGCTGGCCTGGGACTCAAAGACAATCCTCCTGCCTCAGCCTCCCCAGTGCTAGGGTTACAGGTATGAGACGCCATGCCTACCTTTCACAATCTTTTCTTTCTTTCTTGTTTTTTTTTTTGTTGTTGTTGTTGTTTTGCTTTTTGTTTGTTTGTTTGGTTTTTTTGAGACAGGTTTTCTCTGTGGCTTTGGAGGCTGTCCTGGAACTTTCTCTGTAGACCAGGTTGGCCTCAAATTCACAGATATCTGCCTGCCCCTGCCTCCCGAGTGCTGGGATCAAAGGCGTGCGCCACCACCCAGCTTCAGAATCTCGTCTTTCTTTTTAAATGGGAGACGCAATGATGTTATCACTGGTGGTATAGCCACTAGTAGGTCTTCTTGCATCTGTAAGCAACTCCACCCTCTCTCTGTAAGCAACCTAAAGAAACTCAAAGGGGAGGAGTTTAACAGGAGTTTGAGGAGAACGAGAGAGGGAAATGGGGCAAAAATGATCAAAATATGTATATGTATGAAAGTATCATAATGAAGTATTATTTATAATTAGCATATGCCAACAAAAACATCTTAAAATACCAAATGAAGAGGGGGAAGTCTCTTGGGTCTCTTGGGACACAGGGGACAAGTCTTTGAAGGGCAATAGGACCTAGCCCCTACTATTTTCTCTCTCTAGTGTCCCAGCCATGAGATGACTGTTTTAGCTGTGTGTCACTTCCTATATATGCTGCCTTGTCACAGGCTCAGGAGCAAAGGGACTAAGCATGGGACGAAACTTCCCAAGCTGTCAATCAAAATAAGACCACCTTCTTTAGGCATTTTATTTTAAGATTATTTTTTTTTATTTTGAGTGTGGTGTGTGTGTGTGTGTGTGTGTGTGTGTGTGTGTGTGTGTGGTGTCGTGGGTTTGTACACATGAGTGTATGAGATGGCCAGAGGCCCTGGATACCCCTGAGCTGGAGTTATAGGCAGTTGTAAGTTGGGGTCGAACTTGGGTCTTCTGTAAGAGCAAGAAGTTCTTTCAACAGCTGAGCTGCACATGTAAGTGTCATGGCGTATGTATGTAGGTCAGAGAACAACTTCTTCCTGGAGTCCTTATACCTTTGTGTAGGTTCTAGGGGTTGGATTTGGGTTGCCAGGCTTGCATAGCAAGGGCCTTTACTCACTGAGCCATCTTGCTAACCCTGTGTCTTAAATTCTTTTAAGCATAGGATCAAATGAACAGGCATATCCACATCAACGGATTCCACTTCAGACACAAGCTATTGCATCTTAGGATTTATAAAGTGTCTCTTGAGAGCTGTATTAATTATGATCATTAACATAATTATATCATGATGACTAGAATTTGCTGAATGCCTATGCTCTGATAACAATACTAAGGGTTTCACATGCATTATCTCATTAAGGCTTGGAAATAATGCTAATAATCACTTGCTTAAAGTCACTCAGCGAGTGCAAGAAACAACGAGCATCAAAACCCCAATTAAAGGCATTGGTGGCACACATCTTTAATCCCAGCACTTGAGAGGCAGAGGCAGATGGATCCCTGAGTTTGAAGCCAGCCTTGTCTACAGAGCGAGTTCCAGGACAGCCACGGGTACACAGAGAAACCTATCTTGAAAAACCAAAAAGCAGAAACCCTGATCAGCTTGATCTTTTGAGCCTATGCAGGTATGGAAATCGTTGTGTCCATGTAGTTAGGCACCACATGTGCTGTCATTGCTGGGTTTTAGTTCTCAGGGCTGAACCCAGGCCCTGTCTCCTTGCCTTTCTTTTTATATGGCAGAGTGTCCATCTGCTCCAGTGTGGGGGCCTATCCCATGCTAGCCACGCTTCCTACAGTAAGTTACAGCCCACCTCAGCCCTTCCCATTTTTTAAATTCTCCTCCCACCACTTCTTCAGCCCATTCTATTGGCATGTGGCACTGTAACCAACCCTCCCATAGCAAAGTGAGTAAAGGCATCCATTACTAAGATTTACTAGCTGAGTTCAAGCCCCAGGACCTACCTGTGGAAAGAGAAGCTACCCCTGCAAGCTGTTTTCTGACCTGGCCATGTATATGCACACACAAAACCAATGAATTTTGCAAATATACATACTTAAAATGTATCAAACTCAGAAAAACTTCGAGTCATTCAAGACTATACAGCTAGTTAAGTGGCAGTTTAAGACTAAAATTTACATCCCTGACTCTACTCTCAGGAACAGGCCATTGCCTTTATATAACATAATCTGTATGTAAGCAGAGAAGAAGGCACATAATTGATCCAAGGTTTATTATTTATTTATCAACACTAGGGATCAAACTCAGGAGATCATGTATACTAATTATGCATTTTACTATTGAGTTTATATCCACAGCCCAGATTTATTTTATTATTTATTTGTGTGTGTGTGTGTGTGTGTGTGTGTGTGTGTGTGTGTGTGTGTGTGTGTGCATGTGAATGTAGCCCTGGAGGCCAGAGAATGACCTCCGGCTCCTTGGAGCTGAAGTTACAGGTGTTACAAGCTGCCTGTTGGGAGTGCTGGGAACTGAACTCCACTCCTATGCAAGAGCACTGTGTGTTTGTAACCACTGAACCATCGCTGCAGTCCCTAAGGTACGTTTATTTGTTTTATTTTATCTTTTGTGGGTTTTCAAGACAGGATTTCTCTGCGTAGCCTTGGCTGTCCCGGAACTGAATCAGGCTGACCTGGAACTCACCGAGATTCCTCTACCTCTGCCTCCTGAGTGCTGGGATTAAAGTTGTGCACAACCACCACCTGTCCCCCAAGATTTTTTTTTAAATCACTGTAATTCCTTGGGTTCAGTGACATGTGCCTGGTAATCCTGGGTGCTTTAGAGGTGGGAAGATCATGAGTTGGAAACCAGCCTAGGTAACCTAATAAGGCCTTGCCACCAAAAAAGAAAAAACAAAACAGAAAGAAAGAAAAAGAAAGGAAGGAAGGGAGGGAGGGAGGGAGGGAGGGAGGGAGGAAGGAAGGAAGGAAGGAAGGAAGGAAGGAAACCAACCCTAACCTACGTACAGAGAAAACTAGTGACTGTTGGTTTGTAGTCCATTTTTTCCATCAATAGCCAAGTGTCATATTTGGTAGCCAGGGAGGATATTGGAGGGCTGAGGGACATAATCACTGACTCTGGTCCCCAAGTGAGCCAGTCAATCACTCTGAAGATGGTGATTAGCTGTAACCATGGCACCCGCAACAGAGGGCTCCCGGAAAGAGCACAAGCCTTAGAGGAGGTTTAGGGGCTAGAGCCGTCCTGGGCTGTAACAGGTGAGGTCTCCCCCCAGATCCCTGCGAAGGCCTCTGCTCCAGCTTGACTCTGCAGCTGCTGCGTGGCAGCCCGGGGCTGTGAGTGTCCTTGCCCTGCGTGTGTCAGCTTTGGAAAGCAGTGGTGCCTTGTCAGTCTCCCTAAGCCCCAGCAGAACTGGAAACAAAGACCTCCTCAGTCCTGGCGTTTGCCTTGGATCTGCTCAAGGCCACCTCCCTTTCCTTTAAGTCCCTTTTTATTGAAGGCAGCTGAATGCTGTCTTATCCGTATTAAGGGTTTTGGGGCTACTCGTGGCTATAATTAGGTTTTTATGTCACCTGAGCACAGAACAGACAGTTCATTTCCCCGGGTCCCACCATTATGATAGGTTCTCCACTTTGAAGTTCACAGTTAACTTAAATATTTTAAAGAGCAGTTTTTTTTTTATTTATTTTATGTGAGCCGGTGGTTTTGCCTACTTGTATGACTGGAGCCCAAGAAGGCCAGAAAACAGTGTCAGATCTCCTGGAATTGGAATAGCAGATGGCTGTGAGCCACTGTGTGGGTTCTGAGGGTCGAACCTGAGTTCTCTGAGGAACTTTTTATTTTTTTTTAATTTAAATTAGAAACAAGTTTGCTTCACATGTCAATCTCAGCTCCCCCTCCCCAAACCAGTGCTCTTAACCATTTCGATGTCTTTCCAGCCTCATGGTTAACTTTTGATCAGCAAACTATCAGAAAAAAGGAAAACCAGGGCAGCAAACAGCAGCCTAGCACTAGCTGCATCTTAAAGAAAGTCAAAGGCAATTAACTAATAACCAACCATGAGAGGACTAATGTCTCTCAGTGTAGACAGCTGCAACTGTTCCCGTAACTCCCCTTGCTGGCCAGTGTGAACAGTGACAACAAGAAAAGAAAAAAAAAAAAAACATTCACTTCGTACTCTTACAACACATTCAGGTTCAAATAATTCAAGGTTAGAAAAAACACCACAGGGCCAGAGGCATAGCTCAACTGTAGAGTGCTTGCCTATCATATGCAAAGCTCTGGGATCGCTCCCAGCACTGAAAAAAAAATGGAATTTAAAAATAAGGCAGACATGCTGGTGCACGCCTTTAATGCCCACACTCAGGAGGCAGAGGCAGTTGGATATCTGCGAGTTCAAGGCCTGGTCTACAGAGTGGGTTCCAGGATAGCCAATATTACATAGAGAGACCCTGTCTCAAAAATCTGAAAAAGAAAAAAAAATGTAATTTAATTGACAGTTTTTGTTTTCTGCTTGACTGGGGGAAGTCTGCTACTCCCACAGGAAATGACATCATCACCAGGGCAAAGAAGCATAGCCTCCCCATTGTGAACACTATGCCATTCACTTTCTTATGCTTTATAAGAAAGGGCAGAAGCTACACTGGCAAGATTGATGCCCACAGCTCCGAGGAGCCCAGATATGCCAAGGCCGTGGCACCCAGCTAATCCCAGGGCAGTGAGTGAAAGTGAATTCTATTTGTTGAGTCTGGTGTCAGCTGTGTTAGACTTCTCATGCAAGAATGCCATCGATTCAGTTATCTCACTGAAGTGACGTTTTTAATTCAGGAAGAAAATGCCTGCTATGGAGACACAGTGAGAAGTTAAAACATTAACACTACAGTCAAGTCACTAAAGTGACACGGGCAGTAGAGTCTGCCAACTACACAATTTTCTGACAGAATAATCACGAGACTATTAGGAGAGTTGTAAGTAGGAATCTGCCAAAAAAAAAACAAAACAAAACCAAACAAACCAAAAAAACCTCATTGTCATCTGAAATGCAAAGTGATTGTCCCTCTGCCTTGGAGACTCATCTTTTAACAGCTGATTTGTGCTTTCTTGTGGCTCTGCCATCATTAATTTCCCATCACTAGGTCAGCTTCTAATCGGATCTCATAAGCAGATTCTGTATAGTAGAGGAATAGTTTTCTCCCAGTGGTCGGTTAAACGACTCTGAGCAGACGAGCTTATTTGAGGGCCGTTTTGAGGCTTCCCATTAACTCTCGGAAGTTCCCACACACTTGGTACTTTTATGCTTTTATAATGATTTGACAACTAATATTCATGGCAGTTATACTTGCTATTGATGATTTGGAGTGATTATTTATTGGCAGTCTGTTGCTAATACAGAACAGAAGATCACTAAGTATGAGCTCATTCCCATTAACATGTTAAGAACATGTCTGTCTCTGTATCATCTTATTTATCCTGTGTGGCTAATGAGAACTCTGAGTTTTTCTGATGACACTGCCCATTGCCATCTTCAAAGGATTATACCTAAAATAAGAATAATAAGGGCTGGCTGGCGGTGGAGCCCATTCCAGCCCTCGGGTTGTGCCAGCCTGGTCTACAGAGTGAGTTTCAGGACAGTCAGAGCTACACAGAGAAACCCTGTCTTGAAAAAAAAACAATAGTAATAATAATAATAATTTTTATCAGACCAAGCTGGGACATGGCATGAGAGGGAGGGAACTTGGATCCGAATGCCACCTTCTAAAAGAACTATTGCTAAATGGTAAGGCCAAACTGAAAAAAGAAATGAAACCAGGTGTGGTTTCATTAGAAAGAGAGCGAGACAGAGACAGAGAGACAGAGACAGAGCGAGGTGTGAAAAGGAAGACAGAAAGTGCATGATGCCAGGAAAACATGGCTCCTTCATTCTCCCTTTGTCCTGTTCTCCTCCAGTGTCACCTGCTTCTCTTTTGAACTTCAGGCTCTGCTGGACAGTACTGCAGCTACTTTCTCACACTCAACCATAATGACTAACAGGTTGTAAATTCTGCATCAACTATGGCAAGACTTTGTCCAAAAAAAAAGTTCTGAACCAAATCACCGTTCCACTTCTCTACTGAGATTCCCACGGCTGAGCTTGCAGAACTCAGGAAAACGGGCACATCGCTTCCGCCGCAAACTCAAAGGCTCCAATTTTGATTGGTCCCTCAACACAGCACAGCTCTTCTTGCTTATTTAGTATTCTTCCAGCTGGTATCTTTTCTCTGTCTGCCATGTTTTGCAGAGTTCAACCTCTTGCCCTCTCTCAAACTTCGGGAGCTCACATATGACTGAACTAGATAGAACTATTGACTTGCCCTCCCTGAAGCAGGGAGTGTAAACACTCAATAACTGGATCTCTGGGAGTCTAGAATATAGGGAAGCTTTCACGTGTGCCTGTTGGTTTTCTTGTTCTAAATACTCTCATTGTGGTGAGATTCCAGCTGCCAATGATCCCATAGTTTCAGGTTGTCAAGGTCCTGACTATTAACAATGGGCTCCTGTGAGCTGGCAGACACTGGCCCTAGCGTCCACTGCATAGAGCCCAGAAACTCAAATGTGCTCAAACCATCACGCGTTTCTATAGTGGCTTGAATGAGAAATGTGCTCCCCCCACCATGGGCTCGTGTATTTGAACACTTGGTGGTGCTTTGGGGAGATGCAATGGAACTTTTAGGACATGGAACCTTGCTGGGGAAAGTACATCGCTAGAGGTCGGGCTCTCTCTGTTTTCTACATCTGGTTAATTCATTCATTCATTTTATTTTATGTGATTGGTGTTCTGCCTACGTGTATAACTGTATGAGGGTGTCTGATCCCCTAGAACTGGAGTTACAGACAATTGTGAGCTGTTCTGAGAATTGAGCCTGGGTCCTTTGGAAGAGCAGCCAGTGCTGTCAATTGCTGAGCAGTCTTCCCAGCTGGCCTGTGAGTGTGTAAAGCTATGCTCTCGCAGTTTCCTGTGAGCGTGTAAAGCTATGCTCTCGCAGTTTCCTGTGAGCGTGTAAAGCTATGCTCTCGCAGTTTCCTGTGAGCATGTAAAGCTATGCTCTCGCAGTTTCCTGTGAGCGTATAAAGCTATGCTCTCACAGTTTCCTGTGAGCGTGTAAAGCTATGCTCTCACAGTTTCCTGTGAGCGTGTAAAGCTATGCTCTCGCAGTTTCCTGTGAGTGTGTAAAGCTATGCTCTCGCAGTTTCCTGTGAGTGTGTAAAGCTATGCCCTCAGTTTCCTGTGAGCGTGTAAAGCTATGCTCTCAGTTTCCTGTGAGCGTGTAAAGCTATGCTCTCACAGTTTCCTGTGAGCGTGTATGCTCTCGCAGTTTCCTGTGAGCGTGTAAAGCTATGCTCTCGCAGTTTCCTGTGAGCGTGTAAAGCTATGCTCTCACAGTTTCCTGTGAGTGTGTAAAGCTATGCCCTTGCGGTTTCCTGTGAGCGTGTAAAGCTATGCTCTCACAGTTTCCTGTGAGTGTGTAAAGCTATACCCTCACGGTTTCCTGTGAGTGTGTAAAGCTATGCCCTCACGGTTTCCTGTGAGTGTGTAAAGCTATGCTCTCACGGTTTCCTGTGAGCGTGTAAAGCTATGCCCTCACGGTTTCCTGTGAGCGTGTAAAGCTATGCCCTCGCGGTTTCCTGTGAGTGTGTAAAGCTATGCCCTCGCGGTTTCCTGTGAGCGTGTAAAGCTATGCCCTCGCGGTTTCCTGTGAGTGTGTAAAGCTATGCTCTCGCAGTACCTGTGAGTGTGTAAAGCTATGCTCTCGCAGTTTCCTGTGAGTGTGTAAAGCTATGCCCTCACGGTTTCCTGTGAGTGTGTAAAGCTATGCCCTTGCGGTTTCCTGTGAGTGTGTAAAGCTATGCCCTCACGGTTTCCTGTGAGTGTGTAAAGCTATGCCCTCACGGTTTCCTGTGAGTGTGTAAAGCTATGCCCTCACGGTTTCCTGTGAGTGTGTAAAGCTATGCCCTCGCGGTTTCCTGTGAGTGTGTAAAGCTATGCCCTCACAGTTTCCTGTGAGTGTGTAAAGCTATGCCCTTGCGGTTTCCTGTGAGTGTGTAAAGCTATGCCCTTGTGGTTTCCTGTGAGTGTGTAAAGCTATGCCCTCACAGTTTCCTGTGAGTGTGTAAAGCTATGCCCTTGCGGTTTCCTGTGAGTGTGTAAAGCTATGCTCTCGCAGTTTCCTGTGAGTGTGTAAAGCTATGCCCTCACGGTTTCCTGTGAGTGTGTAAAGCTATGCCCTTGCGGTTTCCTGTGAGTGTGTAAAGCTATGCTCTCGCAGTTTCCTGTGAGTGTGTAAAGCTATGCCCTCACAGTTTCCTGTGAGTGTGTAAAGCTATGCTCTCGCAGTTTCCTGTGAGTGTGTAAAGCTATGCTCTCGCAGTTTCCTGTGAGCGTGTAAAGCTATGCCCTCACAGTTTCCTGTGAGCGTGTAAAGCTATGCTCTCGCAGTTTCCTGTGAGCGTGTAAAGCTATGCCCTCACAGTTTCCTGTGAGCGTGTAAAGCTATGCCCTCACGGTTTCCTGTGAGTGTGTAAAGCTATGCCCTTGCGGTTTCCTGTGAGTGTGTAAAGCTATGCTCTCACAGTTTCCTGTGAGTGTGTAAAGCTATGCTCTCACAGTTTCCTATGAGCGTGTAAAGCTATGCCCTCACGGTTTCCTGTGAGTGTGTAAAGCTATGCCCTCGCGGTTTCCTGTGAGTGTGTAAAGCTATGCTCTCACAGTTTCCTGTGAGCGTGTAAAGCTATGCTCTCGCAGTTTCCTGTGAGTGTGTAAAGCTATGCTCTCACAGTTTCCTGTGAGCGTGTAAAGCTATGCCCTCGCGGTTTCCTGCTCCCGCAGTCTGCTGCAGTCCGCCCGCATCATTATGGATGGTCCCTCTAACTGGGAAACATCTAGATTCTTCTTCTCTAAGTCATTCTTGGTCATGGTGTCATATCACAGCTTTAACAAATGGTAACAAACACACTTTTTGCTTCCCCTCCGTTACAGGGCTCCCTCTCAGTGGAGTTATTCCCTGGCTCCCTTCCTAAAGCCCATGTATGCCCCCGCCCTCTGTGTCTTATACAGCATCTTGTTCTATTAATCCCAGATTTATCCCCTGCATCTTCATTTAAACTTAGTCCGCTCCGTCCAATTTGTTTATTTCTTTAAGAAAATTACATTTGACTGGATGATTCTTTCTGTTATGCCACGGACCAGTTGCTTAAAATAATTCTTCCCGCTGCCTTATCTTCATGCCTCTCATCTGCCTGTTGAAAACTAGACTTCCACTGAAGTCTTCAAGTTACCAGAAACCCCCTGATTACTAAGAATTTCAAAAGAAATGTTGTCTCTATCCTACTGACCTGCCTTCAGCATTGGCCGTGTTTCATCACCCTTGGCTTCTGTGACACAATGACCCACGCTTCTCCTCTTTCCTCTTGGCTGCACCTCTGTCTGCTTTTCAGGCTCCTTCCTCCTACCCATTCCGTGCCTGGCGATGCCCCCCCATTCCTTCTCTTCCCACTCTGCTTCCCCCGAGATCTCACTACTACGGCTTCAATGTCTGTTTATTCCACAAGTCAGCCTCCTGTCACCGTAACACCAGCTTAATCAACTTCAAAGGGGGAAGATCTTATTAAGGATCAGGGATTTCAAGCCAAGGTTCAGGTCCACTGTCTCTTGGCCTGGAATATCCCAGTATATGGTGGTGCAAGTACATAGAGAAGGAGACCTTTGTACCTCAAGGTCGCTGGGAAGCGATGGAAACAAGAATGGGTCAAAATCCCAATAATAGTTTCAAGGAGATGCTCCAGTATGTGACCTGACTCCCTCCAATTAAGTCTTACTTCTTAGTGGGTGTATTACCTCTCAAGATCCCCGAGGGCTGGAGACCAAACTCTCCTTTTTTGTTTTGGTGTCTTGAGACAGGGTTTTTCTGTGTAACAGTCCTGGCTGTCCTAAATTCACTCTGTAGATCAGGCTGGTCTTGAACTCACAGAGATCTGCCTCCTGAATGCTGGGATTAAAGCTGTGTGCCACCACTGCCCATCGAGAACAAAACTATAACACGCAGGCTTTGAGGAACATTTCAGATCCACACTATACAAGCAGTGACTCACTTGTCTATGGTTCCAGGTTGACCTTCTGTGCTTCAGACATGGACTACTCATTCTCTCCTCGCCATAGTCAATTAGATGTTTCCAGAAGCACCTAAGCCCAGTATGCCTATAACTGAAATCTCCTCCCCTGTGTTCCCAGGATAATGAATGACCCACACACTTCATGGAAGAAATGTGTAAGAATCCTAGGCTCCTCTCTAATATCTTACTCTCAGCTTACTTCTAAGTCCTGCTGATTCAACTTTTGACACATCTCTTCCCTGCTCTTAACTCAGTGCCACCACCCTGATTAAGGCACACAGTGTCACCAAGATCACCCCTCCCTGTCTCCTAACTAGATTTCCTGACACTAGCCTTACTTCACTCTAATCCAGTCCCCATTCTGCAGAAACTCAAATCAGATCATGTCACTTGCCTCCCAAAACCCTCTTGACAGTTTCTACTGTCACATGTGATCTGCCTCTTCATCTCACTTCTCCCTGCTTCTGACTGTGTTCCCGCTGACCTGATCACCTCCTGCCTCCCAGTATTCTAAATCTGCCATGGGCTGTTCCAGTTAAGGCCTCTGAATCCACTGTTTACTTTGCCAAGAGCACCATTATAGATTTCCTGCTTCTCCTCAGCTTCCTCCAACTAACTTACTGGTTCTTAAAAGTCACTCCCTTTGAGAGATGTCACAGACCTAGTTCCTTCCTTTTCACCCATCACATTTAACAGGCTGGGCTGGCTTGGGGGTCATGCCTGTCTTCCTTCCTCATGGTCACTAATCTCCGTGAGCACAGGGGTGGGTCTGTTTGCTCCACCATTCCATCTCCATGGATGTAAGTCAACAAATGCCACATCCATTAACTGTCACTCCCATTCCACCTGTCACCACCCCTGACAACTTCTAGTCTACCGTCCGTCTCTATGGGATTTATCTCCATCAGTAAGGTGACAACAGGAAATGATTGTTGGTCTACTACCAGCTTTTAAAATAAGAATACTGAGTAACTTGTGGAAAATTATTAGACCCTCTTACACCCATTTTCCTTAACTTTGAAAGGATGCCTGCTCACTCTAGGGCCTAGGCCCTACTCTGGAGGACTACAGTTTTTAATAAATCAATTGTATATAATTTGACTTTCATATAAAAACTTACATTTCTCAGTCTCTCATTTATTGTTTTGGCGTGTTCATAGGATTTCCAGTTACATGAATGCTGGTTTCTATTGCAGTAAGCAAAGCCTACCATGACTGCTGTGACTGGTTCTTAAGAACGTTCCCTTCCAGCCTCAAATCTCCCCTGTTCTCCAGACACGAGTCTCTTCCACTCTGATCTCAAGGAACTAGGATAATTGCAAAAACAATAGTTAAGAACATGCCTTACAAAAAAAAAAAATAAGAACATGCCTTACAGCAGGGTGGTGGTGGCGGCGGCGCACGCCTTTAATCCCAGCACTCGGGAGGCAGAGGCAGGCAGATCTCTGAGTTCAAGGCCAGGCTGGACCGACAGCCTCCAAAACAATACAGAGAAATCCTGTCTCATAAAACAAACAAACAAACAAACAAAAAACCAAGCAAACAAACAAAAAAAAGAACATGCCTTACCTCTTTCTGCCATTTTTTTGAGGATTCAGCTCTCTCTCTCTCTCACTCGCTCTCGCTTTCACTCTCTCTCTCTCTCTGCCTCTTTCTGTCTCTGTCTCTCTGTCTTTCCCCTTTCTTTTCCTACTCCCTTCCCTCCCCCAGTAAAGATTCCCAAGTTAAAAAAGAACACACTTTGTAGTATCACATTGTTTCTACATAAAATCTATTTTTAGCTAATATTTAAAGGCCTGTTTTCAGAAGTATGTGATAAAAAATAATAGTGTAAAAATAATAGTCATTGCCTGACAGGATTGATATTGTCAAGACTTGATGCTTGTTTTTGTGAATTTTAGCTGGAAATAAAGGCTGAGAAATTAATCTTTTCCTTAAACATCATATTATAGGAGACTATTGTACAATGCTATGGCAGTTTTGTTACTTTATTTAAAACCCAGGACAGACAACTGAGCAAGGTAGAAGACACCCTTTTCTTCATTTATGAATGAGGAAACTAAAGCAGAGAATAAATGGCTTTCTCAAAGTCACACAGCCAACAGCGATGGAAAATAGTAGGTTGGCGTCTGAAGTAATTAATGGTGAAGTTAAACAGTAGCTAATCTCATAATACCTGTCCCCTTGAAAACTACCAATAAATTCTGTTTTAAAGATCCACATCATTCCTTTTATATATATATATTTTTTTTTTTTTGGTTTTTACGAGACAGGGTTTCTCTGTATTGTTTCGGAGGCTATCTATCGGTCCAGCCCGGCCTCGAACTCACAGAGAACCGCTTGCCTCCGCCTCCCAAGTGCTGGGATTAAAGGCGTGCGCCACCACCGCCCGGCTCCTTTTATATCTTGATAATAGAAAAATATAAAAATAAAATTCTGTTTTAAAGATCCACATCATTCCTTTTATATCTTGATAATAGAAAAATGTGCTTATGTGAGCCCATTAGGAAACACGTGTGTTTCCTAACCACAAATTCCCGATGCCCTGGTTTTCCTTCCCAGCTGTTTTTTTTTTTTTTAAAGATGTCTGCATGTATGCCTGCAGGCCAGAAGAGGGCATCATTACAGATGGTTGTGAGCCACCATGTGGTTGCTGGGAATTGAACTCAGGACCTCTGGAAGAGCAGTCAGTGCTCTTAACCTCTGAGCCATCTCTCCAGCCCCTCCTTCCCAGCTGTTAATATGATTATCGCAGAGTAGACAGAACTAGGGAAATTCAATAGTGAGGAAGAGCTGTTTACAGGCGTAGTAGATTAGTGAAATCCCTTCCTGTAGCTTCTTCCCATAGTGGAGCTGCACACTGCTGAACTTATGTATTTTCATTTTTGTAACGAGTCAAATTATTAGAATTTAGATGTCTTTTCACAGTGGGCATTTACTAAATGCCTATTGAACAGATGATGTTTGCTCCTTTATGGAACTTTATCACGCTGACTTCTGCAAGGAAAGAGTCACAAAGAGAGGGCTTTAGGCTACGTGGGTATCCACAGAATGGGATTCTGTGGATCTAGACATATCATTTGCCTCTAAAATGCTTGTCTAGTTGCTCCATAGCTGCTTCAGGTTACATTAGCCTTGTTTCCTTAGCCAGATTTCGAATGAAACCTGCCATTTAATTCTTGTACTAGTCACATGGAACCTAGCATAATGCTGTGACCTTAGTAGGTGATTTAGCAGAATCCTTATTGTATTCTCTTATAGACGATAAAGGTTTAATAAGTCCTAATATGGCTGTAAAATGAATTTCCATTTGATTAAATTATACTAAGAAACACCAACAGATTTGTTCTTTCTAATGTTTATAATTTGCCCTCTATCTTTTCTCTATGATGAGCATATGTACAGTAATTGATTTATATTGCTTTATAATTAAAATTTCTTTTATTTGTTTATGTGCCCATGTGCTTGTATAGCACACATGGAGGGCAGAGAACAAGTTGTGGACTTGGTTCTCTCCTTCTACCATGTGGACCCCAGGGACTGAACTCAGGTCCTCCAGGTTTGGTTGATGTCAAGTCCCTTTACCTGATGAACCATCTCACTAGCCCATGATTTGATTTTAATTCCGACAATTTTCACCCTCCTTGTGTTTTTTCCGTATTTTCCCAGAACCTTTTGTGCTCTTAGAATTATTGATTCCCCCAACTCCAAACTGTTAAAGAAAGCACAAACCCATCCTCATCTATTCCCAACTATTTGAGAGAAAACAACCAGAAAAACATTCCCTTCTGAAAGGAAGATGTGAAGGGGAAAATAACTGTGCTCTCCCGGAGACTACGCGTCAAGTCCTTCAGAGTGCACTGCGTGGAGCTGCCAGGCAGAGTGGAGAAAATAGAGGGGGCTGTGAGGTGGACCTAAAGCCAGGGGTGTGAGCTTTGTTGAGGATGAGGATGAGGGCCTAGGAGTTTCTGTGTACAGGAAAATGTTAAATTATGAAGATTTTATGCTCCTGGCAAGATGACTCTTTGGGTGAGGGTGATTGTGGCCTGGAGATCTGACTCCATTCTCTGGAACACACATAAAAATGCAGGGAAAGATCTGACTTTGCAGGTTGTCCTCTGGCTCCTGTGCATACACAGTGTAATACAAAGTTTTAAAAACAGTTTTGATGCCAGACAATGGTGGCACACACCTTTTATCCCAGCACTTGGGAGGCAGAGGCAGGTGGGTCGCTCTAAGGCCAGCCTGGTCTCCAGTGTGAGTTCCAGGACATCCAGATCTACACAGACAAACCCTATCTCAACTGTCTCAAAAAACAAAACAAAAAACCAAAGTAAAAACAACAAAACAAACAAAAACAGGTTTTACATAAGAGATATTATGTGCCTGTATATGAAGTCTTTAACATTTTTATTACAATTATTAACTTATTTATTTATTTGTGTGTGTGTGTGTGTCCATGCCGTAGCATGTGTGTAGAAGTTAGATGACAGCTTGTGTGAGTCCTTTCCTCCTTTTTGTAGGTGTCAGTATTTGAACTCAGGTCTTCAGGCTTGGGTGCAGGTACCTACCTGCGAGACGCTGGCCCAAGGAGCATTTAAAGATTTTGAGAGAACACAGAGTAAACTTTCTCTTTAGGATGACTTTTATGCAGCAATGCCATTCTGTGGTTATGCTACAGAAAGAAGTCCCTACTTTATAAAACTTCTCTGTGCTTCTTTGCAATAGTTTAAGGGGACAGTTAGAACACAAGAAAAGAAAAGCAGAAATGTGATGACAGGCTTGTTTTGGTTCTATTTGATACCTATTTCATGGAAAGGGAGATACAAAACTGAGTGAACCATGTTCTGTCCTCTGTAAGTCCAGCAAAAAAGCAGAACAAATGTCATCAAACATTTGGTTACAGTCCAGATGTAACCAGGGTTTATCGAGTAGATTCCACTAACAGTCAAAGGGTTGCTTTCTAAGAAAGAAACCTTGATGTACAACTAACCCTGAGTGTTCTCAGAAGTTGGCCTCGTACTCACAGCCCTACATCCCCTATTGGGCATAATCTCACAGAACACTAACGCCAGTCAAGGTCACTGTGAAATCACAAGGAAGAGAAAAAGCAAACAAAAAGACCAATTCACAATGTAGTCTAAGCTCAGACATGGTCACTGTGCAGCCCATACAATGCCAGCCAACTCTTCTCTTAGCCATTGGAGTCTCAGCTGATTCTTTCCCTTCAAATTTTCAGCCTCACCACAGTCTACCCTTGATATAATTAATAATGAGCCATGGTCATAGACTGCCTTTGCTTTCTGAGAACATTCAATCCAGAGCAAACCCTCTGTGAACCCTCTTACAAGCCCCGTGGCTGCTTCTGGTAATGAGCCCTTCCCATCTTCTCCTCCTGAGAAGCCACACAGTTGCTGACAATGTGTATTCTCTACCAGGATACATACCTGCTTTGTTCAACTACACCTTTTGTCCTGGTGGGCTGTGGGTGGAGGCCATTGTCCTTTCAAATGTGTAATTTTTATTATGAGCACAATTGGGATTTTATAGATGACAAAGATCATTTGATCTTTAATTCAGTATTACAAGCCAAAATGGATAAAGCTGAGGCTTCGAGACCTGCCATCTACTCCACTGTGTCTGGGCATTCAGTAATGTTCTTCCTTATGATGTCACGATCTCACTGTATCTCTGCATTCAGTAATGTACTTCATTATGATGTCATGATCTCACTGTATCTCTGCATTCAGTAATGTACTTCATTATGATGTCATGATCTCACTGTATCTCTGCAGTCAGTAATGTACTTCCTTGTGATGTCACGATCTCACTGTATCTCTGCATTCAGTAGTGTTCTTCCTTGTGATGTCATGATCTCACTGTATCTCTGCATTCAGTAATGTACTTCCTTGTGATGTCACGATCTCACTGTATCTCTGCAGTCAGTAATGTACTTCCTTGTGATGTCATGATCTCACTGTATCTCTGCAGTCAGTAATGTACTTCTTTCTGATGTCATGATCTCACTGTATCATTTCTGCATCCAGTAATGTACTTCATTATGATGTCATGATCTCACTGTATCTCTGCATTCAGTAATGTACTTCCTTGTGATGTCATGATCTCACTGTATCTCTGCAGTCAGTAATGTACTTCCTTGTGATGTCATGATCTCCCTGTATCATTTCTGCATTCGGTAATGTACTTCCTTACGATGTCATGATCTCAAAGTGTCTTGGTTTCTTTCATGTGCACACAGGAAATTCCAGATAGGGATGGGCAACTCTTCAGTGCATACCCTCTTGCACCTTAGTATTGGTAAAGGTAGGGACTATGAGTGTGAGCGCGTGCTTAGCATGAGCTTAGCATAAGTGGGGCCCAGATCTGACCTCTGGCACCAAAGGAGGATTGTGTAAAGGTGTAAAGGTCAAGAATAAGCTATGCATGTAGATCCTTCATATTGCCCAAAATAGAATCTTTAGCTAAGGAATTACAGAGAATATAATGAATTCTCTTTTGGTGTTTCATTCACTAAAAGTAATAGACATAGATTTCTTAAATGTGACTCTCCATTGGGGAGAATGAAGTTCATAAACTAGAAAGAGGTCAACTAAGAACACCAGTAATTCCAACAGTGGGAGGCTGAGACAAGAGGATCTTGAGTTCAAGGCCAGCCTGAACTAAAAAGCCAGACCCTGTCCTCAGAGCAAAATAAAACAAACAAAAGCCCAACAGCAGCAGCAGCATCTGGACGCATAGACATGAAGTCAGATGTGAGACAGAACGGGGGAGGCAACATTTTGCACATTGAAGCAATGGGAAAGGAGCAAGGTAGATTCAGCGAACTTGAATAACTGTGCCATTTGCAGTCAGGACTACGTACAGAGACCTGTCTCCAAGTAACAAACAGTGGTTGTGCCATTTGGAGTTCAAGGAACCCTTTTCAGTCACTTGCGAGTGTTTAGAGCAAGGTGGCAGCAGCATGTGGGACAAATACTGTGCTGTCTTAACTTGTGTCAAAGCTGGGAAACTGTTCGTCTGGGATTTAACTGGGCATCTGGTCAGTTTTCTGGAAACCCAAACAGTAAGTCCATTAAAAAAGAAAAAAAAATCAAAGACAACTGTTTGCCAGCAGATGGCTCCCTGAATCCAGTTTATAATAAAACATATGCTTGGCCCTAGTAATAAATCTTATTTTTGGGGGGTTTTGTTGTTTAGTTTGGATTCATTTTTTATTTAGTTATGTAAAAATGTTAAATATGCCTTCCCAGCATTTCATATCATTCTTCATGATCCTTCATCTTTTGTTTTCACTAACATGCTATGACAATGCTTATTTATGGAACACAATATATTTATTTTTTAATCTGTGCATAATGTATTTTGATCATATGCAGCCTCCGTTCCCCTCTCTTGTCCCCATCCACTCTGGAACCCTTACCTCCCTGATGTTTCCCTGATGTTTCAATGTATGTATATAATGTGTAATGACCAAAGCAGAGTAAAAAGGACTTCTATCTTTTTATCACTTATGTTTGGAGCCTTAGAGACCCTCTTCTACTTCTCCTCCAATGCATACTAGCTTATTGCACTTGGTGTAATCACCCTACTGTGCTGAATCTGAAACATCTCCTGCCCGATTGTCCTTTGGTGCCTGTCACCTGACTTCTACCCCGCCCCCCTTTATCACACTGTTCCCAACCTCTGGTAATCACTGTTCCACTCTTTTCTACTCTGAAATCAACACTTTTTAGTTTTAAATATAGGACAAAATATTCAGTATTTGTTTCTCTGAGCTTGCCTCATTTCACTTAACATATTATTCCATTCCTCCATTACCAGTTCTCCCTTGAGGTTTAGTTGGACACACTTCCCATCCTTTGGTATTAAACATGCCATGTGACTGGTTCTGTCCGTTGGAAATCAAGCAAAGGTGATGAGTGCATCTTTGTGTCCTTGAAAGGCCTGGGCATGCCTTCTTCTTCCCTTTATCACTGTCTACAGATGGGCATGGGATGAACCACTTACACTAACTGGACAAAGACATACTACTTAAGATGAAACCTCTAGGAGGAGCCTGGGTTCCTGATAACTTTGTGCAGGAGAGTTATTCAATTACTAGTATGGGGAAGAGGAGGAGAAGGGTTAAGACAGGGTCTTACTGTGTCATCTGGGCTGACCTGAAACTCCCTACATACAGCAGGCTGGGCTCATAGAGATTTGCCTGCCTCTGCCTCCCAAGTGCTGGAATTAAACCTAGCTACCACCAAGGCAGTGCTGACAGGATGCTGAGTGAAAAACCTCTGTTGTGTTTAAGCCCACTGTGATTTTGGATCTCTGGTCTCAGCAACTAAATTTACTTTCCAACAAAGGCAAATGTCAGAAAAGGTGAAGATTTTTGTCGTTTACCAGGTAGACGAAAGGAGAGACTTTTCAAGGCAAAGGGGAAGTCTCATGGGAGTGCCAGTCTGTGAATCCAGCACTGGGGAGGTTGAGGCAGAAGAATCAGGATCTGAGTTTGGAGTTGGGTAGAAGGAAGAAAGAGGGATGGGAGGGGGAGGAGAAAGGGAAACCACAATGGGAAGCAATAGCGTGCGTGACACCACACACACACACACACACACACACACACACATACACACACACACACACACAGTGTAGGCATTCTTGAAGATGCCTTTCTCAAATGTTTGGAATTTACCGTGTTCTGCCTGGCAGGCGCGCAGCAGAATGGAAGATTCAAATATCCTATCACTATCAGCATGCCAAGCAAGAGGGACCATCAATCTAGTTTACAGAAGGAGCAGAAAGACCTTTGACCTTCTGTAAGCTAGACTGACGGAGCAACTACACTAGAGTCTTCCACACCGTGGCATTTGGGCTAATTGCATTGGGATTACAAGTGTTACAGGCCAAAAATCGCAAAATCTCGAGCCCCTTGCCCAGACCGAATCCTTGATGATGGGTCCCGGGATCCCCATTTTAACGAGAACCTCGGGTACCTGAGAATTAAACCACGGAACTACACCGGACACACTTTAAAGCATCACTGTGAGTTTATGAAGCTGATGAGCCAGAGTGCTCAGGGACCCTGGCCTGACTTCCAAGAGGGGCTAACTGGGTGTCATCCACTGGTGAGCGTCACTCCTGCCAGATCCCTCCGGGGAAGACTGGAGCGCAGCACCCGCCCCTCCGGGTTGCCATGGAGATCCGGGGCCCTGCTGGCGGGCCAACGCCTCTGGGAACCGTGGCCAGGGCCCAGTGGGAACCCGGCTCCGCGCTCTCGGCTGCCGAACCCCTCAGGTGACCTCACAAGCTCAGGTGCGGCCTCGAGAAGTGACCCTCCCCGCCAGGGACCCAGAGCACGGCCTAGAGAGGCGGTCCCCTTTCAGGGACCCCGAGAGCGGAGGGTGTGACCCCGAGAGCGGAGGGCGCGGCCGGAGGGGACACCACGAGTGTCCCCCTGAGAGACCCGGAACGCGAGGACAGCGCGAGGAGCAGCGGCTCCCTCGAGCGGGCGAGCGGGCGAGCGAGCGACCCCCTGCCCGAACCCCGGCGGGTGGTGTGGCTGCACTAGAAACAAACGGCCTCCGCGGGCCGCCGCCTCCCGGGGCTCCCGAGGGCCTGTGACCGCCTGCAGCGCCCCAAGTGCAGCGGCTGCCAGCCCCGGGAAACATCCCACCCCACACAAGGGCGGATTCGCGGAGGAGGTGACAGGGCGCTCGGTCCCCTGGATGCGGATGATGCGATGATGCGGGCCCAGGGCGACCCTAGGACACTCGTGTGTGGGGTGGTCCGTCCCCAGCAGGTTGTGGCAGAATTCGCTCTTCTTGGAGCCAGTTCTCCAGCAGGCCCTCCCATCCTCGAGTGCAAATTGTCCTTGCAGTTGGAAGTATGGGGTGTTCGGGTGGGCTAGTACATGCCACACCTTGTCTCTAAGGTCACAAGAAGGGGGGCCACCAAGAGAGGTGCTGCAGACACAGCGGTTTACTGAGACAACCTTTTCTTTCCGCAGAGACAATGCTTACTAACACTACATGAACAGCAGCAGCCTCCTGGACCACCTGAATTGTACTTGAACCTTGAGTTATGACATCAGGAGCAAGCATGCTGGACCCCAAAAGTGAACTGGAGTTTTTTAATCAAGAAAATATGGAGGAGATCTCCCAACTCGCTTCTCTGGAGATGTCAGGGGATGTAGTAACCAGGAGAAAAACGCCATCCGTTGTCCCGGAAAAACCTAGCTATCCAGACTCCGTGTATGTTATGGCAGCGAACATTTTTCAGGGTATTCGAATCGAAAAGTCGCCAGACAGAGTCATAATAAAGTACGGAAATGAACCTCTGCCGTCCTGGTCCCAATCCGAGGATGAATCTTTCCAGCGCTTGTCCTATGAGCTGGCTTTCAGTGCCCTGAAGTGTGAGTACTACCTACCGGTCGTGAAGGTCAGCGCTAAAAGAAAATAGCAAAGCCAGGCACAGTGGCTTAGGCTCAGTTCAGACCACAGGGTGAGAGTCTGTTTTAGAAAACCAAAGAAAAAGGAGAAGGGTGGTGGGCGAGAAAGCAAGGAAATTTCTAGAAGGCAGAATGCAACCTAGCCCTTCAAACATACTGAATTTTGTTTTGTTTTACACGTGTATATGTTTGGCCAATTAGAACAGTCTAAAAACGAGGGACTCCTAGTGAAGCCAGCAGAATTTTATTGCTGTTGTCCTTAAGGCAGGTGTAGTGTGTAGTCATTAAAATGAACAGGAGACAGCATGGTTGTGCGGGCCTGTGATTCCAGCTGCTGAGCCCTGAGGATTTGGAGTTCCAAGTAGGATGGGCTAGACAGCCAGGCCATTCTCAAAAGGAAAAAGAAAAGAACAAACAACAAAGCTTCCTCCCTCCCTCCCTCCCTCCCTCCCTCCCTCCCTCCCTCCCTCCCTCCCTCCCTCCCTCCCTCCCTCCCTCTTTCTCAGACAGGGCTTCACCATGTAGCTCTGGTTGTCCTAGAACTCCCTATGTAGCCAGGCTGGTCTTGAACTCACAGAGATCCACCTGCGTCTACCTCCTGACTGCTGGGATTAAAGGTGTGCAGCATACCCTCTGCTTCACTACATTCTTGTTGTATTTACATCATATTTTAAGTTCATGAGGCATCATAAATATAAGGGAGAAAATACAGTCTTCAAAAAGTGAATACTACAGTTATGTCAACCCCAATCAAGATCATCTTAGCCGATAGCTTTAATTTGGAATGCCAAATTTAAGTAGAATTCTCCTTTTTAATTTGCCTCCAAAGTGCTAGACTCCAGTTTCCAGAGCCCCTTCATGGTAGTGATTGTGATGCTAACTGTAGGTAAGACACAACCAGATACTGCTTCTAGGAGGAGAGCTGTCAAATGATATGGGGATTTCTTTTGTAGATTTATTTTTATTTTATGCATATGGGTGTTTTGCCTAAATGAGTGGCACCTCATGTGTGCAGTACTGGAGGAAGCCAAAAGAGGGTGTAAGATCCCCTGGAACTAGACTTAGAGATGGTTGTTAAGTGGGTGCTAGTAACGGAGCCTAGAGCCTTTGGAAGAGCAATAAGCACTCTTAACAGCTGAGCCATTCCTTCAGCTCCCTGGAGTTGTTTTATACTAATTTCTACTATAAACTTTATACTGGCTTGTAAAACTAAATTTAGGTCCAGAGAGAGGGTCAGAAATGTTTGGAACATCAACAGCCCAGTTCAGATGATGAGTGGGTAACCAAGAGGTCACTTGGAAGGGGATAATAGCATTTTAAATGATTTCTTTAGTACTAGAAGGCCTTGCAGAGAAGAGGAAGTAAAAAAAAATTGCTATCTAAGTTAAAAAGCTCCTACTGATTAATTAGACATAAATATATCTTGTCTGCAAATGTGATGCAGTACAACCCTGAAATCCAGGATTTGTCATCACAGAGAAGAAAATGTAATGTCTAAAGCAGTGGTTCCCAACCTGTGGTCATGATCCCTTCTGGGGTCAAGCGACTCTTCCACAAAGGTTGCACATTAGATATTTACAGTACGATTCGTAACAGTAGTAAAATGACAGTCATAAAGTAGCAACTGTTTTCATGTGATACCATGCACACTCAGACTCCGATTTAACATCTTAGGTTCCAAGAGTTTAGAAAGTAGATTTCATTTGTTTTCCAGGACGCTTGCCAAAGGCAATCACTTCTGTGCTGTCTTTGATATTACTTGGAAAGCATTAACTTGAGTATCTAAAATTTATATGACATCCTTACACTGAGATGCCAATTTAAACAATAACTATATTATACTAAAGCTGTAACTAAACAATAATAGAGACACTATGTTCTATGTGTAAGCTCTGATTCAGCTTATGGTTCTGTATGGTACTTCTTCAACTGAAGACCACCATTAGACCCTCTTAGCCGAATAACCCCAAGTTAACCCATCCCCCTCTCTTTTTGTTCTTTTTCATTTATTGAGATAGCTCTACTGTCCAGAAAACACTCTATAGACCAGGTTAGCCTCGAACTCCTCAGACGCTCCTGCCTCTGAGGGTGCTGGGATTAAAAGTGTGTGCCACCATGCATACCCAGCTCTTCAAGTCAATTTTTATGAAACAGGATAAAGTTATTAATAAAGTCTGTTCCTTCAAAATAGAAGTTGAGAGAAGCTGGACTTTTGTCGAAATGGAGTATTCAAAGGAATACAGATTTTTGTTTGTAAAAGAAGGAGTTGTAGTTGGCATGTGCCTATTATCCCCAGGAGGCAGAGGCAGGATTGCCTTAAGCTCAAAGCAAATCTACACTACATTCCTATAACCTCCCTCAAAAAGCCAAAGATATAAATAAGAAAAACCTGTGAAACAATCTCTTGAGAAATGTATGAACAACAAATAAATGTTTTAAAAAGGCTTAAGAGGAGCCCCTGAAATTGCTAATCTTTTCCTAAATTGTATTTTACCACCTTCTCTAGGTGAATACAGTATGAATTTCATCGCCACAAATAGACATGGCATTAACCTGGACATTTTTTGATTTTTATAACCTGCCAGTAAATAATCCAATAACCCAATAAATGCTTAACATGAGGTTCAGTTCTAGCTTATGTGAATTTGTAATTATAGCTAAGGGTTTTCAAGACCACTCTTCAACAATTCCCTAAAAGGGTTTGTAGAACCCAGCAAATATTTTATATGCATGGTTTAGTACAACAAAAGGATACATGTGAAATTAGCAAGCAGTATGCATAAGGCAGAGTCCAGACACAAGGGGAACATTGTCCTTTCCCAAGGGCAAAAAAATTTTTTTTGGAGACATGGTTTCTCTGTGTAGTTTTGTAGATCAGGCTGGCTTTGAACTCACAGAGATCCACCTGACTCTGCCTCTTGAGTGATGGGATTAAAGACATGTACTACCACTGCCTGGCTCCCAAGGAAATCTTACAACAGAGCTTGATGTCTGACAGTGGGAAGGGAGCATTGCTAATGAGGAGAGTTCACCTTGGTCTTGCTGTGTAGAATTTTTTATTGAGACTTGTTCTTAAAAGCATATATTCTTAAATGTGTCATTGACTGACCAGTTACTCAAATTCTAACTTGTATAAAGGTCAAGATAATATGGTTGTGGCTCAAAGTTCAAGGTAAACAAAGACAATTTGGACCAGCCAAGTGACTTCAAGGATTTAAAGGCAACTTCCCAGGAGCCAATCAAGGGCTCTTCATAATGTGTAGTGTGTCTTCTAAAGCCTGCTAAGTTACTTGTTGATTGCATTGTGATTCATTAGGAAAACGAGCTCCAGAAACCTTTATGCTTCAGCTATCACCCAAGAGTCAAAGCACAGTAATAATTTTTACATGTTTAGCTCTTTTTCTTCACAAAGTACCTAATTTCATTTGATATAAATGGGAAAGGTGTTCTCATTTACAAATGAAAAAAATGGAGGAAGCTCGAGAAATTGAGCAGCAATGGGAATTAAAAAAAGATCTCATCTGGATGGAAGAAAACAACACCTCTCCATAATCTAGTTCTCCATGGCCCCACATTGTTTTATTTTGTGTTTGTTAGTAGCTGTTCTAATTTTGCTCAAAAGACTAAAATAATTTTGTCAAGTTTTCTTCCTCTGCCCAAAATGTAGAATACATTGAATAAAAAAGTATAGCTATTATTTAATCTGATATTTCAAAGTAAGAATGTCATATAGCATATAAAGTTAATGCCTTCTGCACAACACCAAAGGCAGTCAAAGGGGACTGTTTTGGCAAGAGTCCTAGAAAAGAAGTGTAAGACTGGCAAAATCATGTTCTGATTTTCTCCATTCTACCTTTGTGATTCATAGCGACTCCAGTGGTCAAAGTTTTATAGCCTACACACATCTTTCATGTTAGAGGTCCTTCATGGTTATGGAAATTATATTTTCTGTAACAAAAACGGAGATTTATGCTGGGATAAAGCACCTCTCATTCACAAGGCTAGCAATAACCCTGATAATAAACACCACAAGGATGTTAAAAAAAAGCAACCTTGTTCGCAAACATAGAAAATTCAGAACAAAGTACTAACAATATTTAATTATTCCAGATGGTGGAATAATTTGATCCCAACATTCGGGAGGCAGAGGCAAGTGAATCTCTGTGAGTTTGAGGCTAGCCTGGTCTATAGAGTGAGTTCCAGAAGAGCCAGAGCTGCTACACAGAGAAACCCTGTCTCAAAAAAACAAAACAAACAAACAAACAAAAAACCCAATACTTAACAACTAACACAACATATCAACAATACTTAAAAATGAAAGAGCAAGGCTGTTTAACATTTTTCATTTTTTAATTTTCCAAAGTATTTTAATTAATATTTATTTAAATTAAAAAGTATCTAATTTTACATACCAATCCCAGTTCCCTCTCCCTTCTGTCCTCTCATTCACCTTACCAGTTCCCCATCCCACCCCCATCCACTCCTCAGAGAGGGTGAGGCCTCCCATGGGGGATCATCAAAGTCTGTCACATCATTTGGAGGAGGATTGAGGCCCTCTCCCCAATATCTAGGCTAAGAGAGTATCCCTCTATAGGGAATGGGCTCGAAAAGCCCATTCATGCACTAGGGATAAATACTGGTTCCACTGCCAGAGGCCCCATAGACTGCCCTGGTCTCCCAACAGACACCCACTTTCAGGGAGCCTGGTTCAGTCCAATGTTGGTTCCCCGGCTGTCAGACTGGGATCCGTGAGCTTCCACTTGCTCATGTCGGCTGTTTTCATGGGTTTCCCCAGAACGGTCTTGACCCCTTTGCTCCTCACTCCTCCCTCTCTGCAACTGGATTCCAGAAGTTCAGCTCATTGCTTGTGAATCTCTGCTTCTGCTTCCATCAGCTACTGGGTGAAGGCTCTATGATGGAATTCAAGGTAGTCATTAATCTCGTTATAGAGGAAGGGCATTTAAGGTAGCCTCTCGCCTATTGCTTAGATTCTTAGTTGGGGTCATCCTTGTGGATCCCTGGAGGCTTCCCTAGTGCCAGCTTTCTCATTAAACCCATAATGGCTCCCTCTACCAAGGTATATCTTTTCTTGCTCTCCTTCTCTGTTCCTTCCCTGTAGAGTGCAGCCTTCCTGCCAGCCTGGTTCCAGAGCTGCATCAGTTATGAATTATGAAGCTGTTGGCCGTTTGCTTGGTTTCTTACTGGATATCTCTGACTTAAGTATTTACCCCATAATTGTAAATATAAGTATTTTCTCTTACCGGAGAAAGGGGTCTGAACCTCTTATTCCTATGGTGGCTACATCATGACTGCCTGTGTCTCTCTTTCCCAGAATCCTCCTCAATTCCTAGTCCCACCTATCTTGCTTCCCTATTGGCCAACAGTGTTTTATTGACATATACACAGGATTTTCCCATCATTTCCTCTTTTCTGTCTAAATAAAGGTTTTAACTTTAACATAGTCAAATTATATATAACAGAACAGTTATCAAGTAAGAACATAGTTATAATATTTTGTCCATTAACATTTAGTAAGATTTAAAGAAAGTATTTTATCATCTATCTTTGTGAGTCTAAGGTCTTATATGTAGCTTATCTTTTATCATAACTGAGGAAAACTATAATTATAACTATCTGTCTTCAACTCCATCAAAGACCACAGAAGGATAATATATAAACACTAGAACTGACAGAGACATCTTGCTGCCTGGACAGTCACCTTAAGTTCCACTGTAACGTTGGGGCATCCATCTTCAGCCCATAGGCCACAGTGTGTCTGGAAGACTTCTCAACAAAGCAGGAAATTTCAAGCTATCCATCTGCATTGGCAGTTTGTCAGTCATTTTTCTGTGTCCTGCAGAAATTCTGGTAGAAGCAGGAAACCTGAAGGACTGTTTGAGTTCAGCAGTCACTTTCCTGTGGGTCCTGCATGTCCAGTTTATATAGTCTAGGCAAGAGCATTTCTTGCCAAATGGCTAATCTTGCCATGTTGAAAGAAAACTCCATAACGAGTTTCTTCGATGTCTATCTTCCTCTCAGACGTAATTGGTGATGTCAGGAGCAGACATTTCTCATTGTCAAGAAAAACCCTAAACCATTTTAAATGCCATTTTCTGAAGGTCTTTGAAAGGTTTGAAGGCTATCTATCTGTCTCAAATACATCTCTATCTATCTAGAAAACCTAACTAACCTAACTATAAGTTCTGACTATTATAAGTAACTATCTCTAATATGTATTTAATTATGCATTATGTTTTAAAAGATTAGTATAAACACAATAATTAATCAAGAGGAGAAATATACATATCACAAAATTGACCTTGAATTTGCATCAATAAATGAAAAACATTACCCATACCAAGTATTCATTTCCATACCATAATCTCCATTTTACCATTAAAAAGATTGACTGTGATCATTAACCAATTATAAGCAATCCCATTTAAATGAAAACAAAGATTTATAAACAATATGGGGATTTGGATGTCGCTCATTCCAAACTGCTTCAAGGTGATAGGGGCACTTTCTATACCATGGGGATCATGACAAAACTCAGAAACCTGTATAAGTCCTTATTTTCGGGGTCTGTAAGGCTGCATCATCTTAGCTGTTTTAGATGTTGAGTCACTTGGACCACTGCTTCCAGGGGTCTTGGTTCATCAAACCACAGAAGCCTGGAAGGAATCCTCAGCTTTCCATTTTCTGTGGAAACATAAACAAAACCTCTTTTCCCAAGTAACCAGTCCTTATATTTAAAGTAAGAGGTCAAAGCACTTTTGAAATATATAAGTTGGATTAATTCGCAGTATTTATAATCAAGTATACTTTAGCAGTTTTTTCTTCTTTAGCAATCAAAAACTGAAAAACACAATAGCATACAGTATCCAGACTCTCTGTGTATTTTCCATCTTTACATGGCTTATTTATCTATTATTATTACTCTATTTATTTTACATTTATTTATTTATTTTTCTCTGAGACAGGGTTTCTCTGGAAATCCATCTCCCTCTGCCTCTGGAGCAAATCCTACTGGCGTGCGCCACCACAGCTGGCTTCTCTATTTATTTACCACTATGCTGTTTCTTTTTCTCTCTCAATCCTACATATATTTTTAAACACACTGTAAATCTTTTTTTTGTTTTGTTTTGTTTTTTGTTTTTCGAGACAAGGTTTCTCGGTCGCTTTGGAGGCTGCCCTGGAACTCGCTCTGTAAACCAGACTGGCCTCGAACTCACAGAGATCTGCCTGCCTCTGCCTCCCGAGTGCTGGGATTAAAGGCGTGCGCCACCAACGCCCGGCTCACACTGTAAATCTTTATGTTTTTCTGGTCACATGTCTTATCTACTAAAAACCATGGCTGTTTAAACAGCAGTTTTTCCAAGATGGCAGGCAAGTTTGACTCCAGCTTACCTCCTCAGTCTATTCTGACATCCAGCAAAAGCTGTTGGCTTGGAGATGTGGCCACTGCCACTTCCAGCTGTACATACACACCTTTCAATTGTTAGCAGAGCCTCTAAAAAGAGGTTGGTTCCCCACCCCCACACATACCCCCACCCCCTCCCCACCCCCCGCTTATGCTGAGTCAGGAAGACTCCCTTAAGTGAGCTGCGTGAGTCTCTGCTTATCTGTAGCGAAACAGAGCCCACCTGAGAAAAATGCTGCTACCAAGAACCCATGCTTTTCTCCATTCTTTTGTTTCTAAAATTCCTTTTAAGCTCTTGTCATTCTGCGTGGAAATTCAATCCCGCTCCTGACAGCCACTCCCCCAACTTGACCTTCAGTTCCTCATGTTCTCCTCCGTCCTCCCCTCCTTCCCTTCTTTTTCTCCTCCCTCCCCCTCCCAATGTTCAAAGTATTAACAGTACTTAATAACTAATACAACATATCAGCAATACTTTAAACTGAAACATGCAAGGCTGTTAAACACTTTTCAATTTTTAATGTACATGGTTGTTTTGCCTGCATACATGGCTGTGCACCATGTGCAAGCCGCGCCATCGGAGGCCAGAAGAGGGTACCAGATTCCCCTGCAAATGGAGTTACAGCCCGTCATGAGCCACTATATGGGTGCTGGGAGCCTCTGGAAGAGCAGCCAGTGCTCTCAACTGCTGAGTCATCTCATTATTAGTTACATCTTCTTTAATGTCTTTCAAGGATCATCAGTTAAGATTTATTTATTTAGTATATACGCAGTGTTCTGTCTGCATGTATTCCTGAAGGTCAGAAGAGGGCACCAGATCTCATTACAGATGGTTGTGAGCCACCATGTGGTTGCTGGGAATTAAACTCAGGACCTCTGGAAGATCAGCTAGTGTTCTTTTGTTTTCCCTCAATATATGTTTTTATTTAAATTAGAAACATGAACGCTTCACATGTCAATCCCAGCTCCCTCTCCCACCCTTCCTCCCTTGTCCCTCCACCAGCCTTTCCAGCCTCCCACCCAATCCCCACATCATTCCCCAGGGAGGATGAGGCACTCCTTGGGGGGATCTCCAAAGTCTGTCATTTCATCCTGGGTAGGACCTGGGCCCTTCCCCATGTGTCCAGGCTGAGAGAGCATCCCTCTATTTGGAATGGGCTCCCAAAGATCATTCATAAACCATGGTAAACACTGATCTACTACCCAAGGTCCCAGTGATTTCTGTGGCCCCCTCACTGAGACTACATTCATGGAGTCTGAATCAGTCCCCTGTTGGCCTCTCAGCCATCAGTCTAGGATTCAAGAGCTCCCCCTTATCTGGTCAGATGTCTTTGTGGGTTTCACCATCATGGTCTTGACCCCTTTGCTCATCACTCCTCCATTGCTGTCACTGTGTTCCAGGAGTTCAGTTCAGTGTTAGCTGTGGATATCTGTCTCTGCTTCCATAAGTCCCCAGATGAAGGTTCTAGGATGACATATAAGGTAGTCATCAACCTTATCATCAAGGAGGGGCTATTAATGTAGTCTCTCCACTATTGCTTAGTTTGCCAGTTGGTGTTATCCTTGTAGATCTCTGGAAATCTCATTAGTGTCAGCTCTCTCCTCAAGCCTATAATGACTCACGCTATTATGGTATCTCTCATCTAACCACTGAGCCATCTCTCTAACCCCAAGGGTCATAAATTAAAAGTTAAAATTCCTTATGAATATGTTGATAATGCTGTGACTATGAGACTCTATAAAGCCTGAACTGTAAGAGCCCAGGATTCACGAGGATTATAAATATTTTGGCTTGCTGCTGTAATTTATGCCTTTATGAAGAGTTGAGGTACATTTTAAAGTTTAAGGCAATTTTATGACATTATTTGAAGTGTATTTAATTCAAAGGTCTTTATTTTAAGATTTGATATTTTGCATAATAGACTTTTCCCTTGTCTTGCAGATCAAGATATTTTGGAAACTATGTTAATAGACAGCTATATCTTCCCAAGTACCACAATAGTAAGTAAACAACTGTTAGAATTAGTCTGCCTCATTAATATTTTTTAGAAAGTATGAAAATTCTGTCAGCTCTACATACGAGTTGGCCTAGTGTGAGACCCCTCTAAAATACATGTTCTTTCCTGCTGCTAACACTTACATTTTGACCCTGGTCCTGCCATCTGGACTCATATTCCCCAAACTGTCTTTTTGGAGAAGCTTTTCATCTCAAACTATATTGTTTTACCCTTTTGAAGACCTTCTCTTAGCTGGGGCTGGGTTGCATACCTTTAATACCAGCACTCTGGATGCAGAGACAGGCAGATCTCTGAGTTCAAGGCCAGTTTGGTCTACAGAGTGATTTCCAGGATTTCACAGAGAAACTCTGTTTCAAAAAACCAAAAAAGACCATCTCTATTCCTAAATCTAACTATACGAATATTATCATTATCCATATTCACCCTACCCTTAGAGGATCAGACCCAAGGCTTTGTTCAGGCTAGGCAAGCATTTTCCACCTGTGTTACATCTCAAGCCTTTGGATATTGGTTCTTTAGTTTTCTTTCTGTGTGTTTCCCCTTGGTAGCCAGATCATTTGAGCAGTCTTATTATTGTGATGCTGTACGATTTTCAAGATAGAAAATTTCAGGCCCGTGTCCTTCCTGATAATGAAGAGTCTATATCAGAAGTTCAAGAGGTGGAGACCCTTCTAAACAGGTAACTACAGGTAAAAATGCCATTTGTACAAAACCAACATTAGCGTTTTGAGTTATAAAATTAATGTAATATAATTTATAGATACCCTTGTCTCAAACATTTATGAAAAGATATCAAAGTCTTGAGTTCCTTTGCAAACAGTCTTGAATAGTTTAAATTCTACCTTTAGAATAAATTGTTTTAAGATGTTGAGTTTGCATGATCCAGTATATAGACATGTGGGAAATCATTACAAATTTCTAATAGTTTTAGTATATGCGTAAGTATATACTAAACGGCTAACTTTTGTTTCCTTAATTGACATCTTTACAAAAAAATATAACAAATGAGAAAATTCCAATACTATACAAAAATTCACTGTTTGGCCAAACTGAAAAAAGTCTGTCTAGTTAAGAACAAATGGATGTGGTTTTCTGTTGTTGTTTTGGTTTTGGTTTTTTGAGACAGGGTTTCCCTGTATTGCTTTGGAGGCTGTTCTGGAACTCGCTCTGTAGACCAGGCTGGCCCCGAACTCACAGAGATCCACCTGCCTCTGCCACCTGAATGCTGAGATTTAAGATGTGAGCCACTATCATCCAGCATGGATGTGGTTTTTTTTTTTAAGTAGAAATAAATTTGTTGATTATGCTTGTTGATGAATCAACCTGTTAGTTGATGGTTACACTATCCCAGACACCAAGAGAGCAGGTTAGACACAGCTTGTTTCTCACCTAAGTAAGAACAAACTATGTGTTTTGGTTTCCTCTTTATCCTAAGCATCAACTGGAGACTGCCATGTGGATAATAAGTACTGGTCTCAAAGGCTGGCTAGGAAAGATAACAGATTAATAGTGGAGTAAGAGCTGGACACATTGTTGGTGTGAGCTATGTTACTGTGTGTTATGCTTGGGTGGTGGCCCCAGAATTCAGATGTTGGAAATGTAATTCTCATGCGGCAGCGTTGGAGGTGGAACTTAGTGAGAGGAGCAGTAACAATAATTGCTTTCACTAAGGGTGTTTCAGTGCCAGTATTTTTTTATTTTTACCATTTTTGTTTTTTCTCCTTTTCTATTAAACAGATACACACAGACACACACACACACAAATATATCTCCATATGTGTGTGTGCATATTATATGAGCACAGGTATATAGGTGTGGAGGTTAGAGGTCAATTTCCTATGGCTCCCTCAGTCACTCTCTTCCTTATTTTAGGCACAAGGTCTCTCACTAAACCTGAAGCTCACTGATTCTGTCCAAGTAGCTGAGCCTGCAAGCCCTGACTATCCTCCTGGCTCTGCTTCCTGAGCAATAGAATTACAGGCATGGGGTGCTGCACCTGGCTTTTTTATGTGGGGCTGAGGGTTTAAACTTAGGTCCTCATGTTTGCATAGCATGCAATTTCCATACTCAGCCATCTTCCCACCCCCATGAGTTTTTCCTTGGAAATGGGGTCTCATGTACCACAGAATGACTTGGAGCTGCTTATGTAGCTGAGAATGACTTTGATCATCTTATCCCCCTGCCACTATCTCCTAAGTGCTGGGATTATAGGCTTGCACACACACACACACACACACACACACACACACACACACACACAGAGAGAGAGAGAGAGAGAGAGAGAGAGAGAGAGATGCACGCACGCACAGGCACATACACACATGCACATGCACACACATTCATGACCATCATAACTTAGTCTCAGACTGACTAGTAGGAACTCAGGTTAGCTGCGTTATCCAGAAAAAACACAGCACTCCAAGAAAGACCAGTGTATGGCCTCATCATCGATAAATTAGGTGACACTGCTAGCAAGGAGCCTGGTTTATGAGGTCAGAGAAATCAGAAGGTTTTACTGCTTAATGAAGGACTTCTGATCCCTAGATGTTTTCGTTTCGTTATAATGCACGGCATCCTCCTCTGGACTATGACACAGGTATGGTAACATTGCTGTCTATATAACCCCACCCCATGGGTTTATATGAAACCAGGTCTGGTGGTACATGACTGTAATCTTTGGAGATTGAGACAGAAGGGTTGTGTGATCCAGGCTAGCATGAGCTACATAGTGAGATCCTATTTTAGAACCTCCATTAAATGCAAACCTTATCCAAAATTAGTCAGTCACATTATACTCATATTTATCATTATACCAACTCCCAGTATTCTATGTAAGAAAAGCTTGTACTTAGTAATTAAATTGCAGAAAAAACAGAGTGTTGCATGGAAAATATATGTGTAAAGATAAAGGTATATGGGACAGGAGAGATGGCCCAGTGATTAAGAGCACATACTGCTCTTGCAGAGGACCTGAGTTTGGATTCTGGTACTCACTTGGATGACTTACTACCTGTAACTTCAGCTCCAGGGGATTTGATGTTATCTTCTGGTCTCTGCCAGCACTCTCAAACACACATTTAAATAATTAAAAATTTAAAAATAAATCATTTTTTGTTTTTTTTAATTTAAATTAGAAACAAGCTTGCTTCACATGTCAATCCCAGCTCCCTCTCCCTCCCCTCCTCTCCCACCTTCCCAACCCCCTAGCCCCCATCCAATCCCCACTCTGCTCTCCAGGGAGGGTGAGGCCCTCCATGGGGGATATCCAAAGTCTGTAAAAATAAAATCTTTTAAAAAGATACACTTAACAGTAATTTTTGAAGTGCTGTGTTGCTGAAGTTGGTTTCGAACTCCTAAACTCAAGTGATCCTCCTACCCCAGTCACCAAGTGCTACCCTGTGGTGATATATTGTTTATGACTTATTAAAGCTTACCTGAGGATTCAGAAAGCAAAGTCAGCCACAAGTCATAGAATGGAGGCACACAGCTTTAATCCCAGCAGCCAGAAGCTAGGAGGTGGTGGTACACACCTTTAATCTTAGGACTCAGGATTAAGAGATAGATGGATCTCTCTGAGTTCAAGGCCACCCAAGGATACAGGAGATTGAGTCAGTCTAAAATAGTAACAGATCACATGCCTTTAATACTAGAGGGATAAAAAAGATGAAGCAGGATCTTCAGGAGAGTGTGAGGCCTTTGTTATCTAGTCATGCTGAGGAGAGGCAGCATGAGGAGAGCTTGTGTGTGGATCAGCCCTTTCAGCCTGAGCTAGAGGTGAGAGCTAGTGGTCAGCTGCTTTGCTTCCCTGACCTTCAGCTTGAATCCCAATATCTGTCTCTGGGTCTTTTATTTATTTTGTGTTATACCACCATGCCCAGCAAAGTCAAAGTATTTTAATTAAGGTTCTTAATTCTCAAGAGGCTGTCCTCAGTTAGCTGGAGCAAGAATGGAAATGTTCTGATAGAAGGAGTTCTCACCTCAGTCAGAACCATTTCTTCTACCAGAAGAAATGGAATTAGGAATTGGAAAGGTAGAAGGAGGTTGGCTCCTTTAGCTCCTGTGCCCCTATGCCACATCTCTCTTACTTTCTGTCTTACTCTCTCTTTGAGGTGCTGTCTTCTTACCCCCCCCCCCACTTCTCTAGCCCATGCTGGGAAAGCCCTGCTGTTACTCCCTAGCGCCCAAAGGTTGATGGTATAGTCTTCTGTCTAGTTTCTTTTTCTTAGACTAGCTTGTTAGATCTAAATTCCCATCAGGGGACTTCCAAACTGTTCGGCCTCAACTAGGACACTACCATCTACCTAAATACCAGTCTTAACTCACCTGTACTCCCCTGCTCACTCGGTGACATCTAAGGCATCAAATCCCGTTGCTCCAACTCCAAAACTCCTGTGAGTCTGCTCATTCATTCCCACTTTCGTTACTGCCATCCATACACTATGAATAGACTCTTCATTGGATCCCCTGTGCATAATTCTTACTTTACCATGATCTGTTCCACAGGGCAAGGAGAGTGAGGTTTGTGTTCATCTTTGAGACAGGTTCCATGTAGCCCAGGCCAGCCTTAGACTTGCTGTGTAGCTGAGTCTGGTCTTGAACTTGTGACTGCTTTGCCTCCGCCTCTCCGATGTTGGCATTTCAGATGTGCATTTCACTACCCAATGGATCAGGCTTAGAAAATGTGTAAAATAAATGAGGTAAAAGTCCAAGCTGTTATACAAGAAATAGCAAAAATTTGATCCTGAAAGGACAAAAACAAACAAGTTGAGCCTTAAATAGTCTTGGCTTCATGTCTAGAGGGACATTCCAAATTATAATATCGGAAGTGGAAAACGACACCCTTGATGAATTCAGAGAGTAGATGTCGGTTTTAAACGGCTGCAGTGACAGTTCTCTTTATTCTAAGTGACAATGTGCATTAGATGATTTGTGAATATTAAGCTAACTATGCAAGTAAGTCACCTTTGCTCAGGTATGTTGTTTTTCTTATTCCCCAGCTTTCTCATTGCCCATCAAATCCCAGAGGGTGTCATTTGCCAAAATATCCCTTAAGCAAGTCTTAAAGATGAGTTTTTCCTCTCATGTCTTTTAATGACTTTTCTTTGGAACAGCTTTGACCATTTAACTTTTCTAGAGAATAATCTGAAACAGATTATCTGTATAAGGTCCAATCTTATGTTTTCAAGAGGAAGGTTATCTCCAGGCATGAAGAAAATGGTCAGTTGGGAGCTGGGGATGAGGGTGGTTTAGAAGCCACATTGGATTAAGTGGCTGATGACAGGGTAACTAAGGGAATGGAATTTTATCAGACTGACAGCTGCTCCTCTTGTCTCTATGATCTACCTGCTTCTCACTCCCAATGAGCTTCCTGCATGTCAGATCAGTAGATGCTACTATAATCACTGTGGTTGCTGCCATAGACACCAGTAGGCCAGCCTTAGGGACCTTTCCCAGGAAATCTACAGAAGCTGTGTCACCAGAGAGCTTATAGAAGGGGCCTGCATTGACTAGTGCCCCAGGAATGCCCTCAGCACCCCACCAGGGAACCCAAGATGTACATTTGGAAAGTTGTACAACCTCCAACAGCGCTGCAACCGCCACTCTGCAGCCTGCCTGGCTTAACTGCAGCAATGGCAGCTGAGTAGAGGTCATCTCAGCATCACCTGCTGCTGGAAGTGTCGTTAGTCCCATGAGCGAATTTAATGCCAGCATGGTTCTGGGGATACCCAAGGGCAAAACTGTAGGAGAGAATCAATATGGAGCCTAGCCCAGAGGTTACGACAATATGGAGGAGCTCCCAATGTCGAAACAAAAATCTAATAATCAAGCAATTCAGTATCAATATTCTGTGTATTTACCTAGTTCTGGTTCTCTGCTACAGTTGTTCTTTATCTGTATAACATCACGGCCAATGTAATAAGTCAGCTTCCCCGCCCCCACTGTTCATGTTTTAGGTAATTTCTCTCTTTTTCTCCTTTCCTCATGCCATTTCCTAGGACTCAGGATTAAGAGCTAGATGGATCTCTCTGAGTTCAAGGCCACCCAGGGATACAGAGATTGAATCAGTCTAAAAGAAAAACAGATCATATGCCTTTAATCCCAGCACTAGAGGGTTAGTGCTCCCTCAAAGAACATAGGCTGGCCTCCAGGTAGATGAGACTGTTTTATGTTATCTGAATGCATCTCTATAGCCTTCTCTTTTCAGTCTGCCATTAACGAAACTCCTATACCCCATCTTTTTAAAAAACTACCATTTCCCCATTCATGTGGTTTACCCTCCTCTACTGCTCTCTAGTTCTACCACATTTTCTTCTCTTTTTTCCACTCGTATCCATATAACTTGGTACACACAGTACTGCACAACCCTTTCCTCCCTAAAGCAGTCGGTGTTGGTATTTAGGCAGCTGTCCTTGGGGTTCTGACAAGATACTCCCTCAGCTGCTGCCGCTAAGAGCACCACCTGTGCCTATTCAGTACATTCCCTTTTTAAACGGCCCTGCCCACCTCCCATCCCCCCCTCCCCTCTCTCTGCCTCTTTCCTGCTGTTCCTATTCATGAAGGCCAGTCTCTCCCCTCCCCCTTCCCTGTTTTATGATCATTTCCTTTAGTGGAAAAAACCCTCAACTTGAACTCTGTTGCATGGTGTCTTTCTCTTGAACTGCCCCCCCCCCCACTTTTAAAATTACAATTGGTACAAAGGAGCAATTGCTCTGTGATCAGTTATTGCTCTAGTTTCAAGATGGGTTTACTGCTGCATAGTGACTAGTTTCAGACAGTACTCAACTGTTAGGGGAGAATTTGGGATAGAGCCCAGTGCTCTGAACACCGATTTAACAAGGGAAGACATCATCTCAACTCTTCTACAACTAGTCTCTTTAGGAACTCTACAATAACTCCACACATGTAAAGACTAACTTGAAATAAGAGCAAATTCTGTCTGTTCCATTATCCCACATTCTAATTCTAGATGGGCAAGCCCTAATGCAAAACCATAAGGAATATGAAAAACCAAGACAGCATACCTCCTTTAAAAATGACCTCTCAAGAAGCTCTACATAGCTTTTTCGGGGTACATCTTCCTGGTCTGAGGGTTCCTCTGCTTCACTCCACTTTCACTCTTCCCTTTTATCTTATTTAACCCCCAGGAGATGTCCCTCCCGTAGCAAGGACGTTTTATTATACCACAGTGTGATGGATAGTTTCCTTGTCATTGGCACTTAGGACACCTCAGTGTCAGGAACAACTTCTTTCTGGTCCATTCTCTGGTTTCTGGAACTTAGAACAATGCCTGTAATATGCAGTAAGGAAACAAGTATATTTTCTCAGTAAATTCATTACTATTTCTCTACTTTGTTCTTCTTTTCCTTTCTTTCTTTCTTTTTTTTTTGGTTTTTTTTTTTTTGTTTGTTTGTTTGTTTTGAGACAGGCTTTTTCCTGGCTGTTCTGCTGGCTTCAAACTCTCAGAGATCTGCCTCCCAAGTGCTGGCATTAAAGGTGTGTGTGTGCCACCACTGCCTGGCCACTATTTCTCCTCTTTTAAGTATCCCCTCTATTTTCTACACAAAAGGTTGCAACATCCTATCTTTGATTTGTTGTGATTTCCCTCTGGTCGCTCACCACCTCTGTGCTGTTCAATGTCTCCATCTCTGTGGCATCCTGCCTTCTGTCTCTGTGCCTTTTCTCACTTTGCGTCTGGAGAGCTACACTCTATGTCTTCTCTCCTCTTGTGATCTGGAAATTGTTGCTCTTCTTTTACTAATCAACTCAAGTTTTCCTAGAAATCCCTTTGGACTGATATCAGTGTATTTCTTCTTAATAATTTACTCTATTCCTTATTTATGTATCTCATAGCAATCATCATATTATCCTGGGATTGTTTCTGTGTCCTTTTCAGCAACAAGCTATCACTTAAGTATCAAAATCAGTTTTGGGGATGGTGATGGTAGTGGCAACTGGTTTTATTAGGTAGTGCTGGCTGGTTTGAAACTTGCCAAATAGACCAAGCTGGCTTCAAATTTGCAGCAATCCTGTTTGCTTCCCTAGTGCTGGGATTACAGGCAGAAGCCACCACAGGCCCAAATTATCTCTTAGTTTTTGTAGACCTGGACCTCATCATAGTATTTAGTTAATAGTAGAAATGTGAAACAAATTAATTATAATATTTTTTCCGACTAGCCTGACTCTAAGTAAATTTTCATAAGTATTCTTGCAAAAACCCTGCTCATTAGATACTAATTACTAACGTAATTACTTGTAGAGCTTAGAAAGGTTAAATAACTTGTCTAAAGGTATGCTGGTAATAATTGGTGGAATAAAAGTTTGAACTCAGGTAATTTGGCTCAGAGGTCAGGCAGAAGACAGAGAGGAGAGGGAGGGAAGAGGGAGAAGGAGGGGAGGAGGAGAGAAAAAGGGGGAGCGAGGGTGGGCAACATGAATATTATAGGCTTGCAAATAGTTGCATATATGACTGAGGACAGATTTATGGAACGGGTAGTAGAATTATGTTAGGAAGAGTTGGTTGAGGCTAAACTACTGATATCCTAGTATATCATGATAAAGCTTAAAGATTCTCTTTTATGGCTAATGTTTTAAGATTTAAGCTTTAGAATTCTAGAAAGGAATTTCTGACTGTGTGTAATGGGAATTCTGGTAAAGATAAAGGAGACAACTGGGCAGCTGTGATAGCAAAAACTAGTCAGATAATTCACTCAGTAGCATTTATTATGTATGATGAACTAAGTTGATATTTGGAAATAATCTATCAAAATATCCTATATCAAGCATATATAATCCACATGTGTATACCATAGAGCAGTAATTCATAGTGTGAACTAATATGCTATCATTTTTGTGTCTCTTACTATAATTCTATAACATTTAGATATAAAATTAGACACACCCAAGTTTACTGTTTGCCAAACCCTCCCTCCTCGGGTGATCCTAATTTCCTCTCTCAGACCTAAAACTTAAGACTTTTATGTTGGTAAGTGGATGTGAAACTTAGCCTAGGGAGTTTTAATGGCATAAGGAGAAGAAAGCAGTGTCCAGCACCTGAAATGGTAACTGAGTGGCTCATCTGTCACCAAGCTCTGCATCCTATTATTTTTTTAAACAATGTTGCTAGGCCACATAGCAATTCCTGGATAATGTCCTTTTTTTTTTCTAAATACACATCAAGTGGACCCCCATTTGTACCTGACCCTTTTGTGACATCTGTTGTTTTTTTTCTTCCTTTATTTCAGCTGGATTCCTACTGAGAAAGTTCTAGAAGAGTCACAAAGAAATCCTATTTATGCTCATTATAATGCATTGTGTCTTGGTAGTACTAACATTTTCTTTTTCTCTTATTTGGAACTTTGAGACATGGGAATTAAACAGGGTTTGAGAGAGGTTAATGATATCATTAATGGTATCATTTGAGTGGTATAAGCACTGTACTATTGCCATTTTGATAATATTAACCAGACTATAGTGGTTGCCTGCTATGTGTTAGTCCTGTGCTAAGTATTCTGCACACACGATTGGTAATAAATACATTAATACTAAGGTATGCTGGCTTCCTTTAAAGATGGGAAAGCTGAAGCCAACAGATCGAGTGACATTCACCAGGTCGCACAGTTGGTTAGTGACAGAACCTGGATTCAACTTCTGGTTCGTCTGAATCTAAATTCTATACTTGAATGTTTGTTTTTAATCATCAATGTTGTAATATTTTAGGGGTATGTAACTAAACAGCAGCAAAAATAGAGCAAAAGATCAAGGCTACTGGGTTTCTATTTTTGAATATCATGAAATTTCATTTTAGGCTTCAAAAATTTGAAATGGGATGTCAGGCAAATTTGTTAAAATTCTAAATGGGACATTTTAAATGTTTCAAATGGAGAATTGATAGTCTTGTTTCTAATTCGTGGTCATCAAGAATGAGTTTTCTGTCTCTAGCTTTAAGACAAAATTGGCTGCAGCATTGGCGAGATGTCGAATCAAGCATGATGCCCTTTCCATTTACCACATTCTACCAGAGACAGTCAGGAAACAGGAGCAGAGGGCCTCTACCCTGCCTCTTTATGCTTGGATAAACACTGGTAAAATCAGGTGTGTGCCTCAATCCAATTCTTCGTTCATATTTCAAAACCCCATTCTTTTAAGATAATGTAATAAATACTTCCTTTCTAAGGGGTGAGGTCACATTCAGGGAAATGATTAAAGTCACTGTTTAACTTTAGCTCTTACCATCAATTGACAAAATTATATTATGGTAAAATTGTTTTATCACATGCAATGTGTATAGTGAAATTTTTTTCTTGCAGGAAAAAAGTATTAGTGTTAAACATGTTTTATGCATTCTATTTGTAATTCTGTTTGTATGTACAGCCCTGAAGAAGTTTATAGTAACTTGAGGAGAAAAGGTTATAACAAAGTCAAGTCTGTGTTGCATCTCGAAGATAAAGTCTTTGCTGTGGATCAGCATTGCTATGATGTCTTAATTTTTCCATCTCATCTCAAAAAAGATCTTGTAAACATAGATCTTTTCAAAGAGTATAAACTTATTTTTCAGGTAAGTTACTGATTCCCTTCACTGTCAATCTGAATAGTCCTGCTTACCCAAAGAACCCTCGCACCTGCAAAAGAATTTAACATGCGTTAGAGCGCTCTGAGGTTTCTCCGTCCCACACCTATATTCTTTGGTTTGGTTTTCTCGAGGCAGGCTACTCTGAACTCTTTATCTTGCCCAGGCTAACCTCAAACTCATGGCATTCCTCCAGCGTCGGCCTCCCAAGTGCTGGGATTATGGGTTTAAACCATTATGCCCACTGCCACACGCGTGTCCTTGGATAGATTCTCGTCGTTTCTGTCCAGTCTCCTTGTATCATTTTCTCAAACATCTCGGCTTTCTCTGAGCTGGCAGCAGTTTAGATGGTAGTGCCATTGGGAATTAAAGATGGTAGTAGAGGGTGAGTGGGGTTTAATGAAGGGGTAAGAATGGAAGCTAAGGGACTGGAGAGATGAAGGCCCATGGCTTGACAGAGCACCAACATCAAGCTCCTTACAACTGCCTCTAACTCTGGCTCCAGAGGACCTGGCGCCACCTTCTGGCCTCTGTAGGCACTGCATTCATGTGCACAGATCCACACACAGCCACACAATTAGAAACATTCACAGCACAAAAGAATGGAAGCCAAGCCATAACAATCTATATATCATATTTTGACAATTTTAGGATTGACTTGTCACTGTACAGAAGATAAATGGTAGACATAATTTAGGTTAAATGATTAAGTCTTTTGTTTTAAATGTATTTATCAGTTATCATCGTTAACTTTTACTTCATCATATAGTTAAGATGCTTTACTAAAATGGATCAAGGTATCTTTTCAGAATTCCTACCAGTGTTTATTTTCTTTGAAAGTAAAAATAAGTCAACTTATTTTCATGTTACTTTGAAATTCTAACCATACTATTTTCTGTAGGACAAATCTCGAAGTCTTGCCGTTCACTCTGTAAAAGCTTTATTAAATATGGATGATGATATCTTAATGGTCAACACGGGCTCATGGTACACAGTCGCCCATATGTCAATCTTAACAAACAATAATACCTCAAAAATATTTGTATGTGGAATACAATCACAAGATAAAGATCCTGAACTGCAGAAACTTTTTACAAAAATGGGATGTCAAAGTATGTGCAAATATTATTTGATGATTATTGTTCTAAACATTTAGGAATATTAAAAGTGTTTGAATTTGCTATGTTTTTGTAATATAAACTATATGTGAACTGTTCTACAATCCTCAAAAGTCTTCATTAGTCTATCTGTGTTTAATATTGGGCTAATAGCTCTAGGTTAAAGTAATTAGCACATAGGTATTTTTCGATTGAGCTCGTTTTTCTCTCTGACATAGTAACATCTGATTCAAGGTTTATCACTTAATATATAACAGGACATTAACACAGATACCTAATCGACAGAGGGAACACCAGGGAATAGAAGTGGATCCTTTTATGCTCCTATTTTTGATGTTCTCATTAGATCATGAGAAGACCACACTTTACTAGAGGTGCAGTGAGGTTGAGATAGTCAGCACAATGACACAGAGCCAGAGAAACAGAAAGTATATAAGTCCAGGCTTGACTAGGAAAGGCAGCCTGGAAATCCTGGATTTCATCTGGAGCACAGAAGTATACTCTGGTATTGGTCAGTCCTGAATGTCTTCCATCTTCATTTCTAACAGAATTAAGGTGACCTTGGATTTACAGTAAACAGTCTTCAGTGGGTCCACTCTACTTGCTAAAAGCAAAAGTAACTTCTTTCTGAAAAAAAAACCCCAAGTTTCAAGTTATCTCCTAAATAATTCCAAATTCAATGTCTAGAGCTCAGTCAAAAATAGACAAAAAGAAGGAAATATATGACTCAAAAATACTAAACTGAAAAGAAAGAGTCTATATTGCTTTAGCCCTGAACCTGAGAAATGATGGCTATGACTCTGAGAGGACACTAGACAGGAATGAGACTCACAGAGAAGTTAGATATTGATCTGTCGGCTGTGGACTTTAACTAGGACCAATGGTTAAGAGCTGCTTGGCTATGCTAAGCAGCCTGTGTAAGCTAAGTTAATACTGTAGGCATCACAGCATAGCTGCTGAAAGCAAAGAAAGCATAGTTAGCAGCCTGGCTTCCCATCAGTAACCGAAGAGACCAATGTAAGCTATAAACTTTAAACAACAGTGGATACATAACACCAAGGGGCCGGCAGAGTCTCGACAAGGCCTGCATATACAGTGCTTCTGTTCTGACTAAGGCAACACGGCAGAATGCTGAAGAATAGGTGGTCTTGTAGGTAAACTATGCGAGAAAGAAAGCTGATATTTCATTTCATGTGTACATCTAGAGTTTCCCTGGATAGGTTATAGGAAAAGTACTTCATAAGCTGGGGAGTTCACGTAAGAGTTCTTCAAAGGAATATAGAACACATGATCACAAAAGATTTATTAACTGGACATCAGGAAATATTAAAAGTTCTGTGTAGAAATAAAATGATCAGTTATAGAAAAAGCATATCAATTGATTTTACCAATAATGTACAAAAATTCTTGCGAATTATATGAAAACTACATGCTTCAGGCTGGAAAGAAGACTCCTTGGGTAAAAACAAAACAAAACAAACCACAAAAACCAAACAAACAAAAAAAACCACCTTGATGTGTAAATCTGATGATTTGAGTTCAATCTCTGGACCCTCATAAAGGTAGAAACAGATAGCCAAAGCCCTTAAACAAGTTGTCTTCTGATGGCCAGGTGTGCATATGTACACACACAAAAAATGATAATAAGAATAGTAATGGTAATCCCATATCTCAATAAGAAAAAGTGCAAGAGACATAATCATATATTACACAAAAAAGAATATGCCCAGAGCAAAAACAAAAGAAAAATTAAAAGTTATAAACCCTAATGGTAATCAGGGAATTGTAATTAGAATTACAATGTTGCAACTACACGCTTATAAAATGACTAAAATAGAAAAGATTGGAAACACCATGTATTAACAAGAAAAACAAAGCATGAGAAATGTTCCAATACCACCAATGGGACTGTAAATTTAAGTAACCAGTTTGGAAAAACTAGTTATTTACCAAAGACGCATATACAGCGGTAGTGACATCTAGAACTGCAGGTCTGTGTAGATTACCACCCTGTGATGTACAACATTATTCACAGAAACATTATCTATTTTCTAATGAAATACTGGAGGCAGAATAACTCGTAAAAGTGGGTTGTTGAGCTCCTGGTCCTGGATGTTCAAGAGTATGATGGCCCTAGCTCCTGTTGGCCCCGTCGAGGCCTCTGTCTAGCATGGCAGCTGGCAGAATTATGGGACCTTGCACAAGAAGAGAACACATGGTGAGAATAGGAAGCCAGAGACCAGAGAAAATCAGTCATGTTGTCTTAAAGTAGTATACTCTCATGGGGACTAACTCACTCAATAAGACCCTCATTAGTTCCTTCTGGGGGCAGCATCCAAAAACATGTAATTACCTGCCATGAGCTTCATCTCCTGGAGATTCCATTTTTTCCCTTATACACTGCCACAAACCAAGCTTCTAACACATAAACTTGTTGGTGACAGACTACAACTAAACTATAACATGTTATTTTCCATAGCCTCAAAATAGAAACAACTTCAGTATCTATATAATGGAATTTTACACAGAATAAACTATTACCATACCTAACAACATGAATGACTCTTACCAATGTAATATTCTTCTTCTAACTAATATGGAATAGATACTAATTTTTAAAACAAGTAGTGCTAGTGAGACTTAGAGGAGCAATATTAATAATAAGAATTATCTACAAAATTTTTAATGATTTATTCAATAAATATTTATTGATATATGTTACATATCTATCTGTCTATCACTGTCTTAGAGGTCATGACATTAATTTTCTGTTTTGTGAATATAGCAGTGAAATGAAGTTTCACTCATGAAACTTACATTACAGTATGAGAAGGATAAATGCTCGAAAAGTGTGTGCGCGCACACACACACACATACACACACACACACACACACACACACACAATCAGGCAGTCCTTAAACCCTTGACCTTCCTGCCTCATACTTCCAAATGTTAGGATTACAGGCTGTATACTCGCAGTCCAATCTACTTGAGGCAATTCTTTAACTGATAGTCCCCTTCCTGGTGACTCTAGGTTGTGCCAAGTTGACAATAAAAACTAGCAACACACAGACATACACACACACCCCTCATAGAGCAGTCAGGATAGATAAACAATATTTACAAATAAGTATTTGATAGAAGGTATTTCTGGCTGAAGAGTTGGCTCAGTGGTAAAAACATTAGTTGCTTTTACAGAAGACCCAGGTTTGATATCTGGTACCTACATGGTGGGTTACAACCCTCTGCAACTCCAGTCTGAGGAGATCTAACATCCTCTTCTGACCTCTGTGGGAAACAGGCATGTATGTGCTGCACAGGCGTACATGGAGGCAAAACACTCATATGCATAAGTCTATTTTTTAATAAAAAGGAGCAAGAGAGTTGACTTTGTGGTTAAGAACATGTACTGCACTTGCCAAAGACCTGAGCAGTTCTGACCACCCAAGCTGGGCTACTTACACCAGCCTATAATCTCAGCCACACACATGACATGCCACACACATCTGCATAGTCAAACTCAACCATACACATCCACATACACATCTGCATAGTCAAACTCAATCTAAAAAAAGAATATCACTTGATTACCTGTGGGATGTTACTAGGCTGATAGAGAAGAAGAGTTTCTTTTCTTTTTCTTTTTTTTTCAAGTCAGGGTTTCTCTGTGGCTTTGGAGAGAAGGTCCTGGAACTAACTCTTATAGACCAGGCTGGTCTCGAACTCACAGAGATCCACCTGTCTCTGCCTCCCAAGTGCTGGAATTAAAGGCATGCGCCACCACTATCCAGCTCTTCTTTTCTTTTTTCTTTCCCTACCTTTTTTTTTTTTTTTTTTTTGAGACAGGGTTTCTCTGTAGTTTTGGAGCCTGTCCTGGAACTCACTTTGTAGACCAGGCTGGTTTTGAACTCACAGAGATCCACCTGTGTCTGCCCCCGGGAGTGCTGGAATAAAGGCATGGGCCACCAGTTTCCTCTTCTAGTTACATTGTGTTTAATTTTTGTGTGGCTGAGGATTTGGGAATGAATAGTAATATGCTACAGTCAAATGCTGCATTCAGTTTTTAATGTTTAACATGAGTTTTGTTGCTACTTTTCCTTTCCAGATATTGAAATTCTTCAGGAGACATTTGTCAGCATCGAATCAAAGGACCATAGGCTACAGAACGTCAAGGTCATTCTGCTGTTGCCTCGCTGTTCAGGACTAGGTGTTAGTAACCCAGTGGAATTTATCTTAAATGAACATGAAGGTTGGTGCTATGATTTCTAAAGTAATGAAACTATAGCTCATCGATTTCAGCATCGGAGAATAAATCTTAGTTTTTATTTTCTGTATTGCTCTTCAAATTAGTTTTATTTAGTGTGTAAATGACTTATGTATAGCTCTTTGAATGACTACTTCATAGAAACTTGGAGAAAGCTAATATTAAGCGTTTTTCTATATTCCTTTTGAAAAGCAGTAGTAAAACTAGACCACATTACCTTTATTAACATTTCAATTTCAAGCCAATATTTTAATATTATCAATTACACTAATAGGAATTTTCTATGAAAATTCATTTTAGACAATTGACTGAAAAATAACGTGACAACGGCAATATATAAAAGGTACCTATAGTGCTGCATTTAAAAGTATACATTTACTTTTCAAAATTTAGATACAAGTTTACTTCAAGATCTTTCTCAAGGTGGCCCACCAAAAGGTAAACTTGAGATTCTTGCTCAGCAGCAGTATGAACAGCTGGCACACGCAATGAAATGTAAGTTCACCATTAGCCCTGGCTTATTAAAGCACAGGGTTAACCTCTGAGCCACGCACACGCTTCATGTATCTATTAGAACAAAACAACGATATGTGGACCACAAGCAAAATTTCAGTCTTAGTGTCTTCAAATAAAATGCACATTTAATACATTTAGTAAGTTTTAAGGCCGGGCGTTGGTGGCGCACGCCTTTAATCCCAGCACTCGGGAGGCAGAGGCAGGTGGATCTTTGTGAGTTCGAGGCCAGCCTGGTCTACAAAGTGAGTTCCAGGACAGCCTCCAAAGCCACAGAGAAACCCTGTCTCGAAAAACCAAAAAAAAAAAAAATACATTTAGTAAGTTTTAAGAATATATGCTTTACTATCATCTTCCGGTCTGTCTTCCTCCCCCACTCTGTGCTCACTGGAACAGAATGAACAGGAATCCCCCATATTGTGGCTTCTCAGAGTTCAGAGGTGGGAAATGGAAGTTCGGCAGCACCCCTCCCCCACTGTCATTTCAGTTAACGACAGTATCAATAGAGTTCCAAGAAAGTTGTCATTCTATATACACTGGGAAGTAGCCTCCTCCCATCTTTGCTATGTCCACATGAACACCGTACACTGCAAGAACCGGATGGCCTGAATTTGTCTGCCTACTTCCACCTCTGGCTGCTACAGTCTCAACACAGGGGAATGAAATTGTTAAATCAATGGGTTTCAAGCAGTGCAAAGACCACAGTCTGTGTAGTGGTCTAAATCTCTCTGTACAGAAAGTGCTCTTAAATGCTGAGCCATCTCTCCATCCCAGACTACATTTTCTAACTTCATTGCCTACCCCTCTCCTCCTCACTCCCTGGAGCCTTTTTGCTTTTCATTGATGATCTCAAAGCTTAGGTGCTCAATCAGTATGAATGAATGAGTGAATTACAGGTCAGTAATTCCCTTGTAGTATGGTGAGATCTGAGAGAGCAGCAAGAAACAGAATTACAATTCCCACCAATGTCTGTCTATATCTAAAGTCCCTTAAACTCTGTGATATGATTATGGGCTGTGTTTATTTCTTTGTGTGTAAAACTAGGTTGATCACAGTGAACATGTTCTTATTTCTTTGTACAGTCAAGCTGAATGTACTTATTGGTCACTGCTTACAATACTAATACAAGCCCTTTTGTTAAGGAGAGACATTCGAGGGGGGTGGTGAGGGGTCTCAGCATGTAAGGGCCTTTGCCTCTGAGCCTGACGAACTGGGTTTGATGGATGCCTGGTCCTCCCACGGGGGAAGGAGAGAATCAGTCTTCACAGTTTTCCTCTGACACACACACACACACACACACACACACACACACACACACACACACACACACGGAATTTATAAATTACAAACTAAAGGGGAGATATTCAAGCACCCGTAGAGATCATTTCCATGGATATCTGGTATGCCCCAGTAACAAATGTGTCTGGAAACAGCAAATGTGCCTTGGGTCACCATATTGATTATATCTTCTTTCAATACAGTTGCTAAAGCTCAAGCAATCATTTACTGCACGTGTTCTGTTTACGCTGAAGAAAATGAAGCTGTTGTTAAGAAAGCACTGGAATGTCAAAACCAAGGGATTAAAATACAACCTTACAGGTAAGGAAAGGACACTAAACCACTATCAAGCAAAGACTTGAAAACCACAAGTATGATTTTTAGAGTTATATAAATATATTGTACTTTCATTAGAATTTAATATGATGAAACAGCCTAAATTCATACAGCTCTTCAGTGGATTCTACGGCACTTTTGAATGAACACTTTAATAGTTTTACATGTATTTTGTGTGCGGTGTGTGTGTGTGTGTGTGTGTGTACAAGCAGATGTTGACGGGTGACTTGAAGGAGTCACTTCTCCCACCATGTGGGTCTCAGGGATCAAGCTTAGGCCACTAGGCTTGGCAGCTAGTACTTTTACCCACCAAGCTGTAACACTAGTTCATGAGTTGCATTGTTTTTGTTAATGGTAAAGCTAAAGGCATTTGATTTTGGCTTGGCTGATTCCTGAATAAACTGAACGCAAAGTTCATGTCCTTCTTAGATACATGTATTATTCCACAGAGGAAAAATAAGTATACAAATTATTTATTGAAAGTAGACAAACTGGATGCTTATTATCTTTAGCACTTTTGGTATTTTGTACCCACTGGGAAACTGGTACAATTGATGTGGATATCAATGGCAGCTCCCAGATAAAATATAGCAGCAGAGTTGGGAGAGACAGAGAGCATCAATACTAAACCCTGAGCTGTGATGGTTCTCATCTTAGTCTCCAGCCCTCGTAAGGCTGAGGCAGGAGTTGCCACAAGTCTGAAGCCAGCCTGGACTACATAGACCTATCTGAAAGTACCAATACTACAGGTATGGGGGTGTAACTCAGTGGTAGAGGGCTTACTCATATGCTTGGAGTTCTTGGTTTAATCTCCAGTACTGCTCAAACAAATAAACACCAAGTAAAACAAAATATACACACCATGCCCTGTGCATATCAAGAACTCTTAGGAATAAAATTTTCAAGATTAATTGGTTTTCAAGACTGTGGCAATGAAATAAACATCTATCTTCATGTTGTGATTTCTCCTTCAGAATCTTAATGTGTATATAGGTCTGCTCTGACCTCCTAATTTGATATTTCCCCATTTTTCATTTCACAAGCTGACAAGTTAATCACACCAACATTTCCTCTCTTTCTGATTTTCCTTTCTTATTTAGATGTTTCTGTTGATAGATGTCCTAGTAAGAGTTTCTGTTGTTATGAAGAAACACCATAACAAAAAACAAGTTGGGGAGGAAAGGGTTTATCTGACTTATACGTCCACATCATAGTCCATCATTGAAGGAAGTCAGGCCTGAAACCAGGAGCAGAGGCCATGGAGGGTGCTGCTTACTGGCTTGCTCATTGTGGCTTGTTCAGCCTGCTTTCTTATAGAACCCAAGTGTGGCAATATTTGTACCCAAGACCACCAGGCCAGCGATAGCCCCACCCACAGTGGGCTGGGCCCTCCCCCACCAATCACTAATTGAGAAAATGCCCTACACTGGATCTTATGGAGGCATTTTCTTTCTCATTTGAAGTTCCCTCCTTCCAGATGATTCCAGCTCACATCAAGTTGACATAAAAGTAGACAGCACAATTGACCTCTTGTCAAGTTGACACACAGACACATCACTATTAGGCCATAACCTTTCCTTTCTTAGTTCTCCCTGAGATCACATGTGAATGCCAACATAACAATATAAACATTTCAAACTTTAAAAGTTCCACAGTTATGAATAACTTAAAAAGAAGTCATCCTCTTTAAAATATTCAAGCTCTTTTCAAATCCAAAGTCTTCATAAAATTCCAAAATCTCGTTAAAAGTTCAAGTCTCTCAACTGTTAAATTAAACAATTTCTCACTTCAAGAGGGAACAACCAGGGTACTATCTGAAGAAGGAAAAACCAAACTCCAAGTCAGTGTCCAGTACTTACATCTTCTGGGCTCCTCCCAAGGGGCGTGGGTCTCTTCTCTTGCTGAACCCTCTGCCTGTGGCACACAGTGTGTCTTCTCTGGCTCAGCCCTCTGCGGCACACAGCGTTGTCTTCTAAACTCCACTGCTGTCACTTCCAGGCCCATTGTCCCATGGCACTGGTGTCTCTAAAATGTTGGGGTCTTCTGCTGAAACTGGGCTGCATTTTGACCATTAGACTCTCCTGCGCTCTCTCCATGGCTCCAAGCCTCATCTTCTCTACGTGCGGCCTTCAATCCTGGGCCTTCAACTGCTACTTAGGCTGCACCTTCACCGACGGCCTCTCCTGGCCTCTCACGGTGTCAATCCCCAGCTGCTCTCCATGACCCTCGGTGCCTTCAAAATCAGCACCACGTGGTGACTCTTACACTACCAAGTTCAGCTGCCGGAGTGAGGTACAGCCTTGGCTGCCTCTGGAACACAGCTTCTGTGTGCTGACTCTCAGGAAATAACTCCAGAAGTTTTCACCTCTTCTTAATCGCCTGTTTTCTCAGCTCCAGCTAGCCGGCATCAATTAACCCAGTAACGCAAAGGTTTCACATTAGTGGCACTGGTTTCTTGTTAACCACAGCTAACTAACTCTTCAGCCTTGGATGACCAGAACCACGGAATTTTTAATAAAATGCTAAATATGCAAGTGTCCCGAAAGTCTTAAGTAGTTCTCAAATTTCCCCTGGAACATCATAAGCCAGGCCTTCATTGTCTGTATTTCTCTCAGTGCTCGTTTCTTCCAGGCTTCTACAGAACAGCTCATCAAAGCTTTGAACACTTGGTAGGCACTCTACAATCCTCCCCCAAAACACACAGTCAGCTCTGCTGCAGCAATACCCCATTATCTTGGTACCAATTTCTGGCCTAGTTAGGGTTTCTATTGCTGTGCTGAAAACACCATGACCAGAAACAATCTGGGGAGGAAAAGGTTTATCTGACTTACACACTTCCACATCATAGTCCATCAACGAAGGAAGTCAGGACAGGAACTCAAAAAGGGCAGGGACCAGGCGTTAGGAGCTGATGCAGGTCATGGAGGGGTGCTGCTTTCTTATAGAACACAGGACCAGGAGCCCAGGGATGGCACCATCCACAATGGGCTGGACCTTCCTCCATCAATCATCATTAAGAAAATGCATTACAGTTGGATCTTATGGAAGCATTTTCTTTCTCAACTGAAGTTCCCTTTCAGATGACTCTAGCTTGTGTCAAATTGATATAAAACTAGCCAGCACAGTAGTTGGCAGTCAATCACATGTCCTGAGAGTCCGTGTCATAGTAGCTAAATTACCATCTATTGACAAAGAGCTGCTGTTATGGCAAGGATATAACCAAATCAGTGATTGTATACGTATGGTTCCTGATTTATTAAGGGTAAGAGTTTTGAGAATATACTATGGCAAAAGCCAAGTGATATTTGCTTTATGCTCCTGTAAGCCACTATTAATTTATAATATAAGATACAACTTATATTTAAAGACAGAGACAGTAATTCACATTCTAGAATGGTTTGAGATTTAAGCTCCAGTTGGAAAGCATGTATTGAAGAAGTTTGTAACTACTTACAGATGCAGTCAAAAGTAACTATGCTTTGACTTAGGAAGATATACTACATGGTTTGTAGTCATTTATTTTTTAAAACAACACTTACTTATTGTGTGTGTGTGTGTGTGTATGTATGTATGTTTATACATGTGCCACAGTGTGCATGCAGAGGTCCAAAGACAACTTGCAGGAGATGGTTATCTCCTTCTATCATGTGGGTCCTGGGTATCAAACTCAGGTCATTAGGTCATTAGGCTAGGTGGCAGGCACCCTTAACTTCTGAGCAATTTAACTAACCTAAGAACCATTTCTTAATACCCCAATGTGTGGTGATATATTATTTATGACTTATTAAAGCTTGCCTGAGGATTCAGAAAGCAAAGTCAGCCTCAAGCTATAGAGATCAGGCAGTAGTGATACACACCTTTAATCCCAGCAGCCACAAGCTAGTAGGTGGTGGTACACACCTTTAATCCTAGGATTTAGGACTAAGAGATAGATCGATCTCTGTGAGTTCAAGGCCATCCAGATCTACACAAGATTGATCCAGTCCTAAAGAGAAATGACTCACACAAAGATGATCTCAGCACCTGGGATCACATGCCTTTAATCCCAGCAGCAGGGCAGTATGAAAGATAGGAGCAGGGTTTTCAACAGTCAGTATCAGGCATTTCCATTATCCAGCATCATTGAGGATAGGAAGGCATTGAAGTCTCAGGATTCTCCAGCCGCGCTGAGGACAGGCAGCAGGATCAGTCCTTTCAGCCTGAGGTAGTGATAAGAGCTAGTGGCCAGTTACTTTGCTTTTCTAATCCTCAGCTCAAAACTTGAACGCCAATATCAGTCTCTGGGTGTTTTATTTTTTTGTGTTAACACAAATGTGGTGGATTTAGCATGGAATTGAATATCACATGCCATCTAATCCAGTCACCCACCTATTGCTTGTATTTCCTTTTACTAGTTCTAAAATATGTAGCTCATTTTGGACTTGAGCTATTATGATGTTAACTACAGGCCTATATAAATGCTTTACTTATTAAAATCTCGTGTGTAGTTGGGGAGATTGCTCAATGGGTAAAGAGAATGGTGTACAAGCATAAGGAACTGAGTTTGGATCCTCAACATCCTTGTAAAGAGACTTACATAGCTGCACATGCTCACAATTCCAGCATAGGCGTGGTGGGTAAGAAGACAAGATAGAGACAGGAAGAGTTCAGTCTAGCCAACCAGTGAACTCCCAGTTCAGTGAGAAGCTGTCTTTCAAAAGAGTAAGGTGGAGAACAATAGGGGGCCAATGTCTATCTCTGACCTCCACAGATGCACATTTGGACACACCCCTCACCCCGGTAAATGCACAAACATGTGCACACACCAATCTCATGTGTTAGAAGTGTTAACCTACAAAGATGTCTTAGGGCTGGAGAACTGGTTCTGTATTTAGGCCCAAGCTCAGTTCCCAGCATCCACATAGTGGCTCACAACTGAGTTTATCCCCAGAGGACTCAACACCTGATTTTCATGGATGCTTGAATGAATATGGTGCACATACTAATACTCAGGCATTTACACATAAAACAAACGAACACTTCTGGAAGAACTTCTTAGATATAACCATTTTTTAAAGTTTGATTTATAGTGTACATTTTCTAGCACAAAATAATGTACATAGTTTAAATTCTAATTGCCATTGCCAAGTTATCCAACAAAATAATCGCTTAGAATTTTATTTATTTTATGTATATGAGGGTTCACTTGCATGTGTGTATGTGTATCTTATGTGTGCCTGGTGCCTGCACAGGCCAGAAGAGGCCCAGATCCTCTGGAACTGGTGTTGTGGGTGGTCGTGAGCTGATATATGGGTCCTGGGAACATAATCCAGGTCCCCTTCAAGAGTAGCCAACGCTCTTACATGCTAAGCCATCTCTCCGGTCCCCCAAATAGTCATGCTTACAAATCTGTTTCCTGTGGCTTTATAAATGCTGTATTTTATTAGACTTGCATCTTTACTAGTCTAAAGGGTGAGAAGACTCACTTTCCTTGTTGATCACACACTCGTGTTTGCCAATTTCTGAGGTTCCGCATGCTCCCAGTTTATTACTGAGCAGCATAGTGTGGAGAGTAAAGAATGGGATTCTAGAAACCTTGAAACATTTTAAAAAACAAATACACATTATAATTTTTTAATAGCTCTAAAGTTGATATCTAACATTTTTCATTGTAAATTTAGATTGCTATATATTTTCCCAGAATATTTATTATTCCTAAAATATTATATATAGGTTTGAAATATGTTCCTCTAAGTAACAAAAAATTATTAAATATTTAGACTTACAGTAAGCTTTGTCATTTAATCTAAGGAAAAATATTAAATTCATTACTTGTTTTATAAAACTAGCTTTTGCCAAATGGTGTGCACCTTTAACCCCAGCACTTGGGAAGCAGAGGCAGGTGGATCTCAGTGGGGCCAGCCTGGTCTACAAAGCAAGTTCCAGGACAGCCAGGACTGTTACACAGAGAAATACTGTCTCAAAAAAACAAAAAACAAATAAACTAGCTTTCATTTTCAAGATCAAATTTACCTTAGCAAAGAAGTCTTATTTTATTCTTTGATTCAAATGAACATGTTAATATGATTTTGTTACTTATAAATTTCAAGCTAAGGTACATAGAAATACAGATTAAAATGAATAGAAGAAGTGACAAGAATAAAATGAATAAAAGAAACCCTTTCTTTAGGGAGTAGTTGACAAAAACTAAAGATATCTCTGCTAGAACTCCACTCATCACCAGGCAGTCAGTGAGCAGCAAACACACTCAAGCTCTCTAACAGAAAAGGGGAAATAAATGTACCTGACTGGAACAACACATCTCCTCACATGCACCCAACATTTTTGAAGCTGTGGGGAATACTCTTATGAAAGTGGATAAATTGGTGAATGTTTTACAATACCAACTGGAGAGGGAAGTAGAGAGGAGGAAGAATGGTCTGTAATTCAAGAGCAGAGCTTCACAGAATCTGACACCCTTTTAACAATCCTTTCCTTGGGCTGGAGAGACAGCTCAGTGAATAAGCAGGCTTGGTGTGCAGCCATGAGCAGCAGAATTAAGAGATCCCAGTATCTGTAATCCCAGCACCAAGGAAGTTGGGACAGGATGATCTCTAGCTCAACAACAGCCTGGGCTATATTGTGTCTTAGTTAGGGTTTCTGTTGCTGCAGCAAAACACTGTGACCAAACAACAAGTTGGGGAGGAAAGAGTTTGTTTGGCTTATACTTCCACATTGCTGTTCATGAAGGAAATCAGGAACTCAAATAGGGCAGGATCTTGGATACTGAAGATGATGCAGAGGCCATGGAGGAGTGCTACTTACTGCTTGCTCCACATGGCTTGCTCAGCCTGCCTTCTTATAGAACCTAGAGCCACCAGTCCAGGGATGACACCACCCTTTGGGGATGGGTCCTCCCCCATTGGTCACTAATTGAGAAAATGCCCTGCAGCTGGATCTCATGGAGGCATTTCCTTAACTGAGGTTCCTTCATCTCTGATGACTCTAGCTTGTGTCAAACAAAACCAGCTAGTACATAGAGTGAGACCTTGTCACAGCAAACAAACATGCTTACCCAAATTGGCTTTGGTATGAGAAAAGTCACATTCTTGAGCTGTTCCTAGAGATTTTAATCTTGTACTAAACAAGATAGGTGACAGTTAAGTGAGAAAGGGCATTGTGAGTGGAGACAAGGGAAATTTGGATATAATACAGAATTACTGTTATTGTTTACTTCAGTGGGTCTTTGTTGGGATTGAACATATTTAATATATGAACAGTACTTGACCCAAAGATGTTGCATATTTTATCACACTGTATGAAGATGTATTGCTGTTTTACTCTGCTTGCCTAAGGCATCTGGTTGGTTTAATAAAAAACTGAATGGCCAATAGATAGGCAGGAGAGGTTAGGTGGGACTTCTGGGCAGAGAGAGGAACTCAAGGGGATGAAGTTAGGGCATGAGAAATGCCAGTGAGACACTGAGAAAGTTGGACATGCAGAATGGAGGAGAGGTTAAAAAAAATTTGGCAGAACATAGATTGATAGAAATAGGCTCATTTAAGTTATAAGAACTAGTTGGGAAGAAGCTGAAGCTAAAGGCAAGATTTCATAAGTCTCTGTGTCATTATTTGGGGGGCTGGTAGTCCCAAAGAAAGTCCAGCTACACAAAGAAATGCTTGCTGAACACAGTGTGATTTTCAGGTTGTTGGTGCTCTTCCTTGTTCTCTGCTCTGTTCATCCTCATCACTGTCTTAGAAACTACTTGCTCTTCAGGATCCAGCTTCGGCGCCCCACTTCTATGAAGGTGCTCTCTTTGCATTCTCCCGTGGTTACTGTTAGCTGCACCTTAACTCTATCCTCCCATATGATATCTCTACTTGTCTTGGCATTCATTCCTGGTCTTATTTATATTATTGCAAGTTGATTTGTTTTCCTAATGTGTAAACTAAGTGAGTTACAGTTCTATTCATGGGCTTTGCACATAGTAGGCAAATAATGAAATAAATTTTAAATTGGTTTTAAATCTCACAATAGACAAAATGAAGGAAGTATTCCTGATGCTTTAATTCATATGGACAGTGTTTAATTGCTTTGATTAGACATATTCTAACCCCCAAATATGGAGACAGAAATATGTTATCAACTAGGAAGTAGTGGCACACACCTTTAATTTCAGCACTCGGGAGTTCCAGGCTAGCCTGGTCTAAAAGCGAGTTCCAAGGCAGGCTCCAAAGCTACACAGAAAAGCCCTGTCTTGGAAAAAAAAAAGTAAGTTATCAAAATAAGTGAGTGCAGCAGGCATGAGTAACACCATAATCATATTATGCTTAATAACATAGTATGAACATTAATCTTATTTATAAATGATATTAAATAAGAAATTAAATGTACTTATAAACATGTTAATAGTTAAACATTTTTCTCTTTGTGTTAGAAAGTCTTTATTTTATACTTTTCTTTTGTGACACAGGCTCTCATGTATCTTAGGCTGGTCTCAAACTCACTATGTAGTTGAGAATGCCCTTGAGCTTTGTGTGTTTAGTGTAGTGTTGAACTTTGAGTGTGTGTGGTGTAGTCATGAACTTTGTGTGTGTGGTGTATTCTTGAACTGTGTGTGTGTGTGTGTGTGTGTGTGTGAGAGAGAGAGAGATAGAGACAGAGAGAGAGGGAGAGAGAGACAGAGACAGAGAGAGACAGAGAGAGACGGAGAGAGAGGGAGAGAGAGACAGAGACAGAGAGAGGGAGAAAGAGGGAGAGAGAGGGAGAGACAGAGAGAGACAGAGAGAGGGAGACAGAGACAAAGAGGGACAGAGACAGAGGGAGACAGAGACAGAGAGACAGAGAGAGAGACAGAGAGAGAGGGAGAGAGACAGAGAGAGAGAGACAGAGAGACAGAGAGAGAGACAGAGAGAGAGGGAGAGAGACAGACAGAGAGAGAGAGACAGACAGACAGACAGACAGACAGACAGAGAGAATAATACAGAGAGAATATATGTGGCGGTCAGAGGACGACTTGGAAGTCAGTTTGGCTCTTCTTATATGTGTGACCAAAAGTGAATGCAGGGCATCAGATTTGTGCTTTTGCCTGCTGAATCATCTCACCAGCCCTGCTGGCTGCTGTAGTTGCTTGTTTGCTTTGAGATAGGGTCTTCTGCAGCCCAGGAGCTAGCCTTGTACAGGCTATGTAGCTAACTATGATCTTGAAATTCTGTCCTTCCTGTCCCTGTCCCAGGTCTGTGTCACTGTGCCCAGTTTATGCAGTGCTCAGGATCCAACCCATGGCTTCCTGTGTCTTAGGGAAGCACGCCACTCCTTGAGCTGCATCTCCAGTCCTGCTATTATACATCCGTCATTTGTGATTGCTGCACTCGCCTATGTCCATAACACATTAACCCTTAGAGAGTCTTCACTGAGGCTATTCTTGGCATAGTTGTTTAGAGACATTGGAAGTATAACAAAGTATGAGCTAATATGAAATACTGAGCTTTCAATTTAAGATCTGGGGGAAGAAAGCTTTAGCCTTTTTTCTTATTTGAGATTTTTACTTAAGTGATGGGCAAACAGAAATAGAGTGGAAGACTACTGTCTTCCTCTCTTAGAGAAGCAGCCAGTTTAACTTGGATGTTTCTTTTCCTAGACTCAGTCCTCCTGTTCTTCCGTTGTGCTCCTTAAAAGAAATACAATTGTCCATGGACAAATTTTTCAGAGTGGAACCATCCGATGTTACCAACGGTTGCTTTCTTTCTATTTTAACAAGAGAGGTAAGAAGGAAGAAAACTCCTGGTCCATGACGTACTTTGGAATCGAAAACAAAAAACTCTTGCCATCGGAACCCACTTCATGCTCATTTTGCTGTGGCTGCTTGTATTTCATGAGTATCTGGAGGGCAGGACAGGATTATCGCTGGTGGCATTCGATCATGCATTCCATACTTCTCCTCAGCATTCCTCTTGGCTTGCCCTCTGCTTGTGCCTCTCCCGGCAGTTTGCCAACTGTCTACTGTATCTTCCTTCCTTAACATATAAGAAATAGCAGTGTGATTCTTATGAGGTTTGTAAATGGGGAAGCTGAACTAAGAAAAATGTTATTTTGGGGGATTTATTAGTTACGTTAGGGTCTGAGACCTAAAAAACATTTACTTTAGTATGTTTTAATCTTCACTGAATCACTGACAGATATTTAAAATCTTCACACTGATGGTGGCCTCCAACATTAACAGCTGTCACTTTCATTGCAGCGAGACCCGTCCGAGACCGTGTCTGTGAAGGATGTTCTGGCCCGAGCTGCGGCCAAAGGTCTACTGGATGGAGTTGATGTTGGGAAGACATCCAAACGGGAGAAGAAGAGGAAGAAATCCAAAATGTCACTGCCCAAAGCTCCTGCTAATGATAACAATGACATCCAAATGAAAATCACTGAGTTCCTGAACCGAGAAAGTAAAGCGGGTACTTCCCGAATCGAGGCGTTCACACCAAAAACACCTCTCCCATCAAAAACTGTGTCTCAAGTGGGTACTTCCTCCCAGGTCAGAAAACCCAACAAGCCTGCCACCAATCCTTTAGTGACCACACTGACGAAGAACACTTGTCCTTCCAGGCCAGAAGAACGGCAGATGATCTTGAGACGAACTCGGCCAGAAGGCAAAGTGTTTCCTCTGAAATCTGTTGAGATCGTTTTGCCTCCTGTGATGTTCCCGTTCTCCATCCAGGGGGCCAGATCTCAGATGCCAGCAAACCACTTATACTATCGTTTGGTTGGGTCAAAGGCTTGCATGCCCAGCTATGTTACATCATCAGCACCCAAAAGAGGGGAGAAACCTAAAGAAAACACAACTCCCTCCCTTCTCAGGCATCCCAGACCATGGCTTTGACTGTGGCCCTTCCTCCAGGCTGGCTGGGATTTATGTTTAGACACTGTAACACAAGATACTGGGGCTTTAGGTCGCTTAGTATCTTCTAGTGCAATTTTACCTCCAGAGAATGAAGACGGATGAGAAATACTAATGGAGGGGACTGGGTGAGCAAGCCAAGGCTTCGTCAGCTCAGCGTTGATCTGTTTTAGGATGCCCAGCTGCAGACTGATGAGCTGGCAGAGCTTGTCTCACTCCTCGTTTAAAGTGTGGACTAAGCAGCTGTCTTACTGAAGGGAACAGAGCACACCTTCTAGCGGGCTGCTGTGCAGACTTCACTGAGGGAGTCGTACAAAGTCCTGCCCTATTCCGGCCACTCCAGCTCCAGCCAGGACGTGGAGACCACTCCTTAGCCAGGCAGTTACTGTTGGTGAAGCCTCTTGAATCCCAATGGAGGCCAGTTTTTTCCTTAAGCATCCCACTGTTCCTGAAACAGGGCATGCCAGAAGGTTCTGTAATGAACTGAGATTTGGGTAGGACTAGGAAGCACAGGAGATCCCCAGTGCCAGTTGTGCACAGTCCAGATGTCCATACAGAAAAAAATGTTTCTGGAGAATTCTAGAGTCTGGAGTAGACTGCACACAATAATCCCTGCCTTCTGTTTATCCACACGCTGTTGGGAAAGGACAGCAAGCAAACTCTATCTAAGCATTCTTGTTCTGAGAAAGAGGTCTAACTGCTGAATACAAGCAATGTATCATTGAGAAAACTCAAGATTTCTGTTTTTATGCAAAGATCAGGTGATACAGCCAAATATACAAGTCATTTCTATGGCACACAGTGATCAAACCTTGGTAACTCATTTCTGATGCCCAATTAAAATACATTAGAGCACTATGTTAATACATTAAATGTCAATTACTCTTAGTTATAGTAACAATTGCCTACCAATTGTCATTTCTGGGTCTGATTTTTTTCATCATGGCAACAGAAATTGTTTGACATTAAATAAAGTTATGACTACAAACTTCTTTTTAAAGAGTTCCAACACATGTGGAGTTTGAATGTAAAGCTTTATCTCCAGAACCCAGTTGTGGAGAAGTGTGAGTGAGTGCTAAATAATGCTTAGTTTAGTACACTGGGATCTGTTTTAGCTCTAGTGGTTTTTCTTGGCTCGCTTGAACTGGGAAGGACAAAGGATTGTTGGGTTTAGTTTTCATAGTGCAGTTTCCTTTCAGCCAAAGATTTATATTTTCCATTAAAATCTGTGGGTGAAGAAAATGAGTTTATACTTCAAGAGGTTTATATTTATATTCCGGAGAAGTCTTTCTGGCTATGACTCTTAGAATGCGCCGAACTTAGGAAACAGGCAGAGGGTTTCCTTCCCCGGTACGGTCTAGCCTGAGCTGCTCAGCAATATCTTGTTTGGGCTGGGAGATGGCTCAGCAGTGGAGGCCTTGCTTAGCAGATACCAGGTGCCAGTTTCCATCCCCAGACCTACAAAATACAAGCCTACACTGCTTCCATTGCTTAGGTATTTTACCAAGATATAAAGCACACATCTCTTCAAATTAATTTACCATCATCCAGAGCAGAGCTGTCATTTCATCCCAGCAAGGGAGCTCAGGCTGAAAGCCATTCTACCGGGCTGAAGATTTTTATTTTCAAGTGTATTTCCTTGGTTAACTGCCTGCCTCCTGGAGGCTCGGGTATTTTCTGATCTCTAGCAGTGTGTGACTGTGTCACCACTTTTAGTCACTTCAGTGTCTCCTGACTTGCACTAAGTTAGTTTTCTCTTTGCACATTCATGGAGATCCCGAATGGAATCATTCATCTATTAAGCTTGTATGCTCTTCTTTGGCAATCTTCTTGGGAAGACAGATCAATTATTTACTGATAAAGAAAGAAGGAAAACAGGATAAAAGCAACATGAGTGAACTCTGGTGAAGATTGCTGGTCACTCTGTCTTTTAATTTGCTTTGTACTTTCTTGAGCTTGAAGTGCTGCAAAATGAAAACATAATCAGACTACTAGTATTTAAATACTGCAGCAACAATTCATATTTTTTCAATTTATTTATTTACTTTGTGGTACTGGGGATTGAACCCTGAGCCTTGCCCAAACAAATTCAGATTCTCACCTGAAACTATTACCAGTGTAAAACCCCTGGAAGCAGGATGCCGTTCATTGAGAGTTACTGTCTTTAGCAGCACAAGAGAAGGTGGAGTGTGGTGGCATACTGTAATCCCAGTACTCAGGAGGCTGGGGCAGGAGTTCGAGGCCAGTTTGGATTACATGATGAGGTCAATCTCAAAGACAAAACAACACAAGACAAGGAATGAATAAAATGTATACTTTTAATTATTTTTCTTCTGTGTGTGAGGGAGTTAAACCAGACCCAACTGACTCTCGAGTTACCGCCTTTCATTTGGGGGTTAATGCCCTTCCCACTTCTATTGTCATTCTTACAGGAATGAAAGGCAGACTTCTTGTGTGTGCTGAAATACCTTAACCCTAAAAGACTGCTCACAAAAAATTCCAACTGATGACTAGATGTGTTCAGAATGCTAGCTGTCTCTACTGACCAAAGAGTAAGGGCAAGCAATTACTCAAAGTTAAACTAGCTCATTCTCACCAAGAGGGAAAACACTAATGAAAGCAGAATCTTACATTACTAAAATGATTTTTAAAAAGTTTAATTTGGAGTCGGAATAATACAAAAATAAAATAACTACTGTAGAGACACTAAGTTTGTATGTTTCTTATATATGTGGCCATGCTGTCAGATAAACGAGTCAAACATTGTATGCAGCTACATTTATTCTCACAACATTTTACATTTAAATGTGTAAACGTGGTCCACAGCAAAAGGCATCAAAACGAAAACAAGGTGTCCTTTCAGGAGGAAGTGGCTGACGTGGCGGCCTGGCAATGCTCTCACAGATGGTGGAAGTCAAGATCTTTGCCTTGAAATGCAACCCCACCCCCAACGTGGTTCCAGGGATTAAACTCAGATCTGCATATTATGCAAGCGCCCTACCACTTAGCCACACCCCCGGTGTGCTGAAACAAGTTTAATTGCTTTCTTACTGGCAGTGAGCACATCAGATGTTAGGTTAAGCCTGGCCAATAGAGAGCTTTTGGGTTGATTCAATTGTGCTAATGTCAGGGAGACATTTTTCCAAGTGGCTTTTGAAACCTTGTGTTGCAATGTTCATAAAGTGAGTGTGCCATATGCTAAGGGAAGCTTTGGGGCTGTAAGTGGCCCTGTTGTGAGTGGTCTGTTATGTGTCTTTTTCAAATGCCTAATGTGGATTTAAAAAAAAAAGTAGCAGTGCCAACAGTTGTATCACCAAGAATTTGTTTTAATGGAAATGGGTCTAATGTCCCTTCATGCAGTAAGACAGACAGACAAACAGTGGTTCTAATTAGCTATGGGTGATCTTGAATCCAGGAGGAAACACAGGGCACGTGGACAGATGTGCATCTCTGGTGAAGTACACACGTGAAGGGTATAAAATTGAAGCACCGCACAGTGCCTCAGTCTACGGAGAAAAGTTCTTAGCCCATAGGCATGTTGGCTACCACGCTGATGCGGCCGAGGAGCACAGGTAAGGTGGTCAGAGCATATCTACCTAGTTGCTTTTAAAAAATAAAAGGAACTTTAAGCATTTTGCCCTTGCTTCTACATATCCCAATAGAAATGTGACTACAAATCATTACAAAACCACCTTTTAGGCAATGTAGTTCACTGAGATAACTCAGACCCGGGTACACTGACATTATTACCCAGGAAAGAGAATACATTAACACAACAATGCAGTATATTTCAGTAAAAATAGAATAAATAAAATAAAAATATTTTAAGCTGTATTTAACAAGTTAATTAAGAAAATGATAAGACACACGAGGCATAGTGAACACGGCTGCCTGTTTACCGAATCACGGATATAAAGAATGCATAGATAACTGAAGAATCACTACGATCTCAGGTAAAACATTGGCATCCCTTCACAAACAAACGCAAACATACTTTCATACATACTTTTTGGCCATGGCAGAAAGTTGTCTGAACATACTGCTTAACATAATTCATTTTACAAAATCAACCTGCATTTAGTACACAAAGCTATTTTCAAAACAAAACAGCTGCAGTAAGAGTTCTTCATACGTAAAGGCTATTATTCATCTTACTGCACCCTGAAATTGCATATATAAATCAGTTTGCTACTTAAAGCTAGCTCAGTATTCTTGATCCTGAAAAGAAACAAATGTAGGTCTTAGAAATGAACAGGGACCGGGTAGAGACTTCCTATAGAAACTGGATTACTTTGAGTTTTGAAGCTGAGTGCCTTAGAACATTTCACCGTGGAGCTTAAAATGAGAGGCCAGGATAACTAGATTCTGAGCAGTTTTCCTCTGGGCACAGTAAAGTCTTCTTAATGCAGAAATTTCTCAGGTGGCACTGGTTACTTCAGCTAGTGTGCAAGTTGGCACCGAGTGTTAACAAGTAGCATTGCTTTTATTGTCATGTGTGGATGCCAGCGAACAGCCCAGGTTCTCTGCATCTAACTCCACGGGTTTTCTGAGGGACCCACAGGTGGAGGGCTCTCACTCACCTCACCATGCTCCGTGGTGGCTGAGGGCCACAAGCAATGTAATTTCTAGAAAATCTCAGCTTGGAACAGGCTGCTGAGGACAGACATTTATTTGTCCTCTACAACACATTTGAGGACACACAGTCCTGGACTGAGAAAGGACAATTGTCTTAACAATGACAGCCACTCTGTACACAGACTGGACATTTTCCTTAACACACCTGGGAATTGTGCAGTTGCCTGACAGTATTTTCAGTATCTGTTCTTCCTTGCATGGACCCAGAGTCATTTGTGAAGGGTCTTCCTGGCTGTGTGGAGGAGGCATGTAATGTGGCAAAATCTGGATGCGGGCCCTGCTTCTGGCTCTCAAGGACTTTGTCGCAATCCTAGGCCACTCATTTAGCCTCTAGGTACTGTGTATTGTGATTTCTTCAGTGAGTTTAGTACCTTTTCTACCTTGTAAGGCTCAAATGTGATAAAACCTGGGAAGCATTCTGACAACTGCAAAACAGTGTATAAACATAAAGCATTGCTTCTATAAGATATCAATTTTGACATTAAAAGTAAATAAGAGTAAGATTGATCTCCTTTGCAACTTCCTAAAATAATAATGTAGTAAGAGTCTAAATTTGTGTATCTTTATAGTTAGGTTTCTTGGCTACATAAAATGATATTTGGGGGACACTATCAAACAACCCATTATTTCTGTGTAGATTTTGCTCTGATAAGAAAAAAAATCTTGAAAGCAAAATGGAAAAAAATAGAAATCTTAAAACATAGCTAGTCAAATCTTACCAATTTCTAACATTAAATACATAAATTCAGGAAAAATACAACTTAAATTTGTTGCCATGGACAATATATGATGGCTAGACAGCTTTCTGGACAAAAAGCATAGAGAAAGGTTGTGGCAGATAGGGAATCCTGGGAATACATTTACCTCCAGGATGTGAACTTACAAGAATCATACAGTGGAGATCTAAAATCATAGTGTGTGACAGAGATAAATGACATTTCCTCAACTCTAAATTGCATATTAGCTCGTTATCAAACTAAGGATGGAAAGTGTGGGAATATTTCATTTTCAGGTGTGGGTGAAGAATGGCCATAGTACTCTTTAATGCTCTAGCTGCATTGTACAACGTAAGGCAGAAGTTTGAAATATGTCCCATCCCAAATGCATTATGATTCTGTTAATCTCTTTTTTAAAATAACCGGTTTGAAAACCAGCTGAAAAGAAAGGCTTTTTTTTTCTTGATTTGAATTCCTCAAATTTTGTTTTCTATCAATTTTAAAGTTTTCCTTTGCCCAGCACCCCAAACAGCTGTAGACATGAAAGGGTGTCTATACATCAGAGAACTCGCTGAGGAAAGTGACTGGTTGATGTCTGTACTGATGCCAACAGCTAATTTTGTCAACCGACGGGTTCACTTTTATGAAAAACTAAAACCCAAACGCGTCACTTTCTTTTTACAGCAAGTCAGTGGCATCTGTTCCTCAGGGTCTGGATGCTTTAAAAGCTGAAAACAGGGCAACGTGCCGCGGGACCCCGAGGTTGTGTACGGCAGAGCCAATCAAGAGGACAGCAAAACGAGCTCGGGCATGGTTCACTCCAGGGACGTAGTGTTAGTTCTCTAGGAAGGCTGTGGCCACATTCTTCTGAGTACGTGTGAAGTTCTGTTCACAATATTTACAGTAAAAAAAAAAAAAGACCTTCCACTGCCCATGATGTAACTTACAGAAACAAAACAAAACAAAACAAAAAACCTCATGCTTCTTTTCATGTCACACGATGGTGGCAAGTCGAGATCACATGCTTGTCTAACATGTTCGGTTAGGGATAAATTCTCTGGAGACAGAGCATCAGCAACAGAATGGAGGAAGGCCAGCTGTCGGCTTCTTTAGTGTAGATGTTTGATCTTCAGGAGTAAGTGGCAGAATCCTTGAGCCCCCAGACTCAATGCTAGGGCGTTTCTGTGACAGGGCGTTTCTGTTTCAAAGTGTCAATGAGAGATAAGACCCCTCGTTTTACATTAGTTGTGACTCTTCTAGTCATGGAGTCCGCTGGCGGGGGTGGAGGTCGAACTTTCTGTGAAGGTGGCCTGGCTACCAAGCACTTCTGATACCGCAACTGGAATAAAACAAGCAGGCGGCATTTTAGGTAACATTCTTCTTGGTTACTGTGCTTGTGATTCGCTGCCAATATGTTGACCCTCAAAAGTTAGTGGCCTGGTGGCTCCTAAGTAGGAATTCACCCCCACCCCACCACCCCCATCCCCACCCCACCACCCCCATCCCCACCCCACCACCCCCACCACCCCCCACACCACCACCATCTGCTATTACTTTCATCACCATTCCTAGTGCAGCCACTCCTCCCCTCCCCCCATACGACTACCATTTCTATTGTGTGGTGGTGAAGACTGATCCCGTCATGCCCTTGGTTTTTCAAGGCAAGGCTCTACCACTGAGCACACCTGCAGTCCACATTCATTTCATTCTTAGTGTGGGATGTTTCCCACAGCTGTTTGGCCTCCCTTCCTTTCCAGTCACCGCTCACAGTCAAAAGCTAACCAAATGGAAAGAATTATTAGTAGAGAGAGGGCGTTAACTAAGTTTTCCATCACACCTGTACACACAGGTAAGTGCTTGTGACACGGCATGCTAGAAAGGGCACCGTCTGTATCCAGGCTCTATTGCATTTCTCCAACCCTTAGTGCCTTTAAAGTACTTGAGAATAAAGAATGAGGCAAACTACAGAAAGCCTCAAACAAGTCAGGCAACACATATTTGTTCCCGTCTCTTGTTTCCTACTTTAATAGAAAATGTTGTATTGAGATTTCAGTATCTCTTTTATGTTCGAGTATAAACTGTAAGAGATTAAAAAACAAAGCAAAGCAGACCGCCATTAGCATTGGCAATACGGGCATATCTATCCTTCAGAAATATAACAGCACAGGCCTGCTGAGATGGCAGGTAAAGGTACTTGGTGCTCAAACCTAACAACCCGAGTTTGATGCCAGAAACCCACAGTAGGAGAGGACTCCCAGATGCTGTCCACTGACCTCCACACGGGGCACCTGTGTACTAGGCACTCTTTCTCACACACACCATGTACACACGTACACTAATAAAAACGGTTTTTCTTTTCTTTTCGAGACAGGGTTTCTCTGTGTAGCCCTGGCTGTCCTGGAACTCACTCTGTAGACCAGCATGGCCTGGAACTCACAGAGATCCATCTGTCTCTGCCTCCTGAGTGCTGGGATTAAAGGCATGTGCCACCACCACCTGGCAATAAAAACTTTTAAAAGAGAAATACATCAAAACATTCCACTTGTGTTTGTACTCGTAGAAAGTTAAGTAATTCTTCCATGCTAGATGAAAAAGATGAGGTTTACCATTTCTTTCTCATCTTCACAAGTGAAGTGAAATGTCAACAGATGTCTTGGCCCAGTTACAGCTGCTTCTCTCTCAAACACATGAAAACACCCACCAAAACAAGGAACTGCAGCTTAGAGTAGTCTCTCATATCCCACAGGCCAGAAAACTGGTCCCTTCAACGCAATACACATGAAAAGATGTTACTACATGTCTGCTCAGGGAAGAACATCTTGCTAGGTCTGCATCACCAATCACACACCCCTAAAGCATCAATTTATCAGCAGGCATGCGTGGTAACATTGAGCCCTGGACTTGAAATTACAGACAGTAGCTTTGTATGTATATCATGAATCAAAACTGCACAGAACTAATGAGATTCATAAATAAAAAATCCCCTCTGACCCATTTGAAATGTGACTAAAGTGTCTTCACTTAGGGCTATAGGACAGACACAGCTGCAAAATGGGCCTTAGAAGTGAATTCCAAAGAATGTGTCACTACCATAGCTCCTACAGTACAAATCCATGTGTAAGTATCCCAGATGAAGAATGACATGGACTGGAATGAAGAAGGGAACCCTTCATTGGGGAGAGCTGGATCAGAGTGCAGTGGACTGTCCCCACATGCCTTCTATATCACTGCCTGAGCTACTCCAGCTGGATCAGAGTGTAGTGGACTGTCCCCACATGCCTTCTATATCACTGCCTGAGCTACTCCAGCTGGATGCATTAATAAAATTTTTATTAAAAAAAAGTGTTTTCAAGTGGAAAAATGAGTCTGGGAATATGGAAAAACAAAACTGTAGCCACTGATAAAACTAATTAGCTAACTGCCATTAGCATTTAAAATGTATAATTAAGAGTGAAAGCCATTCATTTTAGACCCAAACCATCTGCTATGCTCCATTTCAACTTTGTAAAATATCTAGCTTTTGCCTGACTGAATAGCACTTGTTTATTTCCCAAAGCCCCTTCCTCCCACCTAAAGGCTCTACACCTGGCTCCCAGGTTCACCTCAACTCCCGCACTCCCCCGCTGCTCTCCCCTTAGCCCTGCTCCTTGACATCCAGGCTTGTGAGCGTTAATATCGGATACACAGCAGTCAGAGGACACCCCTGCCACTGAGGACCTCTAAGTGGGAACCAGAAGGAGTGTGGGTCCCAGGTCTCTCTTCCTCCCCTCCCCTCCCCGAGTTAACAGCGCCCGAAAGATAAAAAAGAAAGTTCATGGGCGCGTGCGTGTTCGGGTGTGTGAGCACATGCGTGTGTGTGCTACAGCACACGTGTGGAAGTCAGAGGATAACTCGTGGGAGCTGGTCTGTTCTCACATGGGCTCCAGGGCCACGGCTCAAAATGAGGTCACCAGGTTTGGTGGCGAGTACCTTTCTTCACCCGATGACCGGCTCACTGGCCTCAGAGGTACCTGTAACTAATTTGCTCTTTTCCTATTCCGCTGTCTAAATAGTCACCAACGTCCTTCACCCTGGTGAATACCTAAGACGGAAATTTAGGAAAGCAGTCAGGAGGATGTACAAAATGTGTAAAACCACACCAGATGTCTTTAAAAGAAATCTGGATTCGGAACTCATTCTGGGGATGACACAACTGGCTTTGGTGTGATTTATGATTCCTTGGATTGTGCAAGGAAAAATGAGCCCAATGCAACCTTGCAAGACATGGCCTATATGAGAGGAAAAAGACGCCAAGAGGACGGCAAAAGGAGCTGGGGATGAGAGTGAGGAGCACTGCCGAGGCCAGCAGTGGGGATGACAGGGAGGAGCACTGCCGAGGCCAGCAGTGGGGATGACAGTGATGGAGCACTGCCGAGGCCAGCAGTGGGGATGACAGGGAGGGAGCACTGCCGAGGCCAGCGGTGGGGATGACAGTGAGGGGGGAGCACTGCCGAGGCCAGCAGTGGGGATGACAGAGAGGAGCACTGCTGAGGACAACAAAGAGGGGTAAAGGCAAGAGAGGTAAGAGTCTTCGTGGCTGACCTGCCAGGGTGCTGCAAACTTTTACACAGAGGACTGAAAATTGAAAACCCTTGAAAACAAACAAACCCACAAATGTGCTGTAGGCAATAGGTAGTTCCCAACCCCGCTATATTTCATGAAACCACTGTCTTATGTGCGGCCTGTCATTCACAGAAATGTCACCACGGGGCACACGTTATATGTGTGTTCTTTAGCACGAGTGTGCAGATTGCCTCCATCCTAAACTAACCAAGCTCACAGACCAGCCAGTGTTGTCCCTGAGACAACTCCCTTGACAGACTGTCTTAGCCCCACTTTCAGAGCTCTCTCTGTCAATTCCTTCTCCGTCTAGTACAGTCCCCTCCATTGAGAGCTCTTTCCACACTACCATGCGGTTTTACATTCTGTGCCTCTCCCACCTGACCTCCCTGACTCACACTTGGGGCTCCCTGGGGTCTGTGCACCCTAGTGACACAGAGAAGGGACTCCTCCATGCCCACATGAGGAAGTGCTCCACCTCATCACTCAGAGGTCACAGCCTCATTAGCTCTTCTGGCTGCCTCCTGAGGAGCACTCTCCTTGTCTCTCTAGTCTACACTAGCTGAGAGCCCCTGAGTTGACTGCTACACCTCAAGATGTACTTTAAACCCGCTCTCGCCAGGAAAGATCAGCAGGAAGACGGATTGTCTTCCTTTTGGATGGAATCCTATTTTAAAGCCCCAGTATGAGCGGGAAGTGGTGGCACACGCTTATAGTCCCATTGCTAGGAAGGCTGAGGCATCGGATTGCTGAGAGTTTGAAGCCAGTCTGTAAAAGGAGTTCTTAATTGGTCTAGACAATAAAAGGCCAGAATCAGACATAGAGGGAAATGTTGAGAGATCAGAGAGGAGCAAGCCACAGCACACCTTACCTCTTAAGCATCTCAGAAGAGAAGAGGAGAGCAATTTCCTGTGTCTCCCTGATTATATCCTGTTTCTGCCCAGCTATGTCACTTCCTGTTTGTCTGTACAGACCTCTATGGTTAGCTAGTGGCAAGCTCCATTCTCTGACCCTCAGAAAGGCTTAATTTGTGGAAGAAAGATATCACCACACCAGTCTAGGCTACACGATGAGGTCCAGGCCAACCTGGGCTACTGTGAGACCTTTTCAAAAACCACACCCTAAAAGCTCTAGAAGCTAGAGATGACCAGTTCCTACTTGATAATCTTTGCTGGAGAGAGTCAAACTTCACCAGTCTTTCATGACAGGCGTCCTATTTCTTCCACCGGTTCCAGAGACCGACCCGAACTGCCCTGGTGCCCACTTTCACGGTTCCTGTCTCTGACCACAAATTCTGCAATGTGTGCCTGAAAGGTGCCCGGAGCACATCTGCTCAACGAAGAGATGTTTTCATCTCAAATCAGACATGCTGGGAAGAACCCTGTGACCTAGCACCATGGACCATGGGGCTGGGGCTGTGCGGCTGACGCTCTCTCTCTCTCTCTCTCTCTCTCTCTCTCTCTCTCTCTCTCTCTCTCTCTCTCTCTCTCTCTCTCTCTCTCTCTCTCTCTCTCTGTCCTGGAACTCGTTCTGTAGACCAGGCTGGCCTTGAACTCACAGAGAGCTCCCTGCCTCTGCCTCCCAAGTGCTGGGATTAAAGGTATGTGTGCCTCTGTTCTCTTATCTCATAAACAAAACCAACTACCAGTTACGGTTGTTGTGAGGATTAAGAGATAAATAATAAACAGATAATAATAAGGCATTGAAAACAACCACGGACAAAAGAATCACTTGTTAATTTTTTTAAAAGATACTGCTTTGAAGGCAGACTTTGATAACTCACACACAACTAGCATTTCTTGATCACATACTGAAATTATTAATTAGGGGCCCAGAATAGATGACACTTAAGTCTTACTGATTCTCTACAGAGCCCTGACTCCTGAGGTGTGCTCTGCCAGTCTTAACAGACTCTGCCCACAACTATGAGAGTGCTATAAAATAGAGGGCTTTTGGATTTACATAAGGATCTCCGCTCTAACATACAGCATCTAGAACAAGCAGGTCAGGGTGGGTTGAGCACAGAGTAGGCTTTCTCACCATGCAGGCGGCCTGGACAGCTTCTGACACATTGGCGGCATTAGGCTCACACCAGAACACGTGGCACTCAAAGCGCTGGTTCCCAGTGTCCATGATGAAGGCAAATGTGTGGACGTCCTTCCCGACACCCATGAAGGACAGAAACCGCACTCGACACTCCACCAAGACTTCCTCTTCGCTCTGCAAGAGACATCATTCAGCACCTGTACTCTCTGGGAAGCCAGACAGCCATCAGCAAAAACTTCACACCTAAAATAACTCAGAGAACCCAGCTGGCAGAGCCCGGTAGGACTCACATCACTGGCGTGGGTGCCTCCTGGTATCTTGTCTCACAGTGACTCACACTGCTGTTGTGGATGGGATGTGTTCCCCATTCTCTATCCACCACAGCCCACATCTGCTCTTTGTTGTGTGAGGAACAATGTCAGATATACTTCTATATACTGCCCAGTGCAGGACACTCAGTGGCTCAAGACCTCTTGGTCTATGTGAACCTCGAGGGTCGAGGGTCCAGGAGAAGAAGATTCACAAGTCTCTCTCCATCGATTTTTACTCAAGCATCAAATCATCTCCAACACTGTGGAAGATAAAATGCTGCTTAATCAACACATTTGTCAATTTACCCCCTCCTACTACACACACACACACACACACACACACACACACACACACACGGCAGAATAAAGATATGTGTGTGATTCATAGCTGACATCCATGGCAGCAACCACGGGCAATGTGTGCATTAGTAAACACAGCTAGACTCTGGCTTGTTAAATATTCATTCAGGAGTGAGACATCTCACAGGCAGACTACCCTGGACAGAGAGGTCAGGAGGTTTGGGGAAGAGATGCTGGACCTGGACTTTTGGAGAGAGGGTACGGGGAAAGGGGTGGTACAGGGAGGGAACTGCACCAGCCAGAACACGGCAGTGGAGAGGGCGCAGCAGCATACTTTAGGAGCAGAGTGAAATCCAGCACAAGCAGAGAGGTAGGGCAATATTCTGCCCACCGATGGGGGTGAAGTGGGTGACGGTGACTTGTTGGTGGCAGAAGCTGGGATGTGTCTATGACCTGAGGTCTCCCCAGCACATGTGCTTCATACACCTTTGTAAAGTGTGTTGGACTCAGACTGCCTGTCCTGTGTTTCCAATTTGATCTTAGACAAGTGACTTCGTTCAATCACTACGATGGGATAATCTGGGTTGAGGCTAACGCCAACCTGTCAGGATGATCAATGATCTGTTCTCCAGAAGTAATATATCAATGGGCTTCCCTAGCACAAGCAACGTTTGCACCCAACCCCAGACAGCACGGTCTACTCCACACCAGAGTCCAAACAAAACCAACATCCCCAGTAAGCTAATGCTCGTGCCAAGTGCCACCTTGAATAATTTTAATCTCTGGAGCAAGTGAGGAAGGCAGAATCGGTCTATCAGGATAGAGGTTTCCAGGTCCTCACAAGGAAGGCACAATTAGACCTAGACAAAGCCCCAAATCTTCTATGAATGTAGGTCATTTTAATCACAAGTCAGTATAACCTCCAAGAAGGCAAGACTTGACTCTGTTTCCAGGCCTTGTGAAAGACCATTGTATCCAAAACCTCCCCCACAGCCCACAAGCCAGCGTCCCCCAACTCCTCACCTTTTCACTGATGACTGTCACAGTGGCATCTGCCACGTTCATGTTCACAGAAGGCCAATCCTCCTGACTAGATGAGGTCATAAGGTTTTCTATGGCACTGTTCAGGGTGTCCATGCCTACAGACAGAAAGGGCAATGGAAAATTCACTCTAATGCTGGCCCAATCACTCAGTAACGTGACCTTTGTAGCTCCTGGAGTCGGCCACTTATCACTTTATTCTCAAGTTTTCTCAGAAAAAACAAAAAACAAACAGAAACAAAAACAGTTTTTCCAGTAGAGTCATGAACACCTCCAAGAATCCAGTGTATGTACAGGTGTGCGAGTGTGCATGCATGCCTCTGTGTGTGTGTGTGTGTGTGTGTGTGTGTGTGTGTGCATGTGTGTGTGTGTCCCTGTACTGTCTATGAGACTAGGACACTCCAACCTCAACCCTGTCTTTTGAGAGCCCGGGGAAGGAGACCCAAGAGAAGCCGGCATCCACCAGACTGCTAGGCCCTCCTTCACCACACTGACACTTAGTCAGGCCAGAGTTGAGGGCCCCGTTACAGAAACACTACATACTGTCCAGTGGGGTTCCTCTGCTAGTTGCAGAACAAACACGTTTAAAACAAACTAAATCTGTGTATTGTGTGTGTGTGAGCACATGACACAGCATGTGTGTGTATGTCAGCGGACAGCTTTCCAGTTGTCCTTTGCCCCCTGAGCTATCTTGCCTGCTCAGATGTAACAACTTTATTGTCATATAAGTCACGTGGAATTCACTTTTTAAAGCATACTACTCAGTGGTTCTCAATATATTCACAGCGTGACCATCAAATCAATTTTAGAATATTTTCAGCACGCCTGTAACTCTTAGGGGGCTACTCCCTATGTTCCCTACAGCCTAGCCTCAAATCAACTCTTGCTTGCTGTCTCTCTCTGCCTATTATTAGCATTCGTGTTAATCCCACACAGGCCTGGTGATGGTGGTGGGCGTCTTTAATCCCAGCACTTGTGAGGCGGGGCAGGTGTGGTCAAACAACGGTTATAGTCGTGAATGCTTTGAGGAACTGCGGAACTGCTGCCCAGAGAGAGCTTCACTTTATCCCCAGCAGAGCACTGACTTCTCCACCGCCTCCTCCAGCCAGGGAGAAGCTACAGATCTCAGCCTCTCCGTGAACCAGGGCAAGCAGAGCACCTCAGTTCCTGGGGTAGGACCTGAACACTGGCGACACCACTTCTGGGTCACCGTGTAAAGACACACAGGCTTGCTGGGTGGTGGTGACGGAATTCCTTTGATACCAGCACTCGGGAGGCAGAGGCAGTCGGATATCTGTGAGTTCGAGGCCAGCCTCGTCTACAGAAGACTTCCAGGACAGGCTCCAAAGCTACACAGAGAAATCCTGTCTTGAAAACCAAAAAAACAAACAAGCAAAGATATGGGGGTGCCATTAGTCTTCCCTTCCTGTTCCCAGTGGGTAAGAATGGAGGCAGGGGCCTGGCCCTAGAGCTGGAAGCCAGAGTACTCTGCAGTCCTGGGCTGCTCAATTCTGGAATACTGGGACAACAGGAAACACGCCAGTCCCCTCGGAGTCTCTGCATGCTGGGACCACACATCAAATCAAGGTTAGCTGGCCCTCATTACCCATGTGATCAAGATGACCATGCGTCCAGGCTATGTCACCACAGCAGCAGGAGTCAGGGCAAGATGAGGAGTGATCCAGTGGCCCCTCACCCTCCTGGGTGAACCCACAGCTCTTGGAAGCTTTGGAAGCCTCGGGAAGTTGTACCTACCGACAGGTCTGTCTACAGGTAACATGCCCAGGTACTGCACGAGGAACTTCTGTACCAGCTCCGTCTTTGGTGTTGGAAAATCTACTACAGGGAACAGAAGCAATGCGTTTCTCAGTAGTTCCAGGAGACAGGGAAAGCCAGCCAGCTGTCTGTCTGGCATCTGCATGCCCAGAAGGCCACCCATACCAGTATGTCCTGTTCCTGGACGAACTATAAGCACAGCATGTCTTGACTCCAGACATAGGGACTTTGCAGGTCTAAACCCTACTGATCTCTCTTTCAAGGTGAAATGCTTTGGAAGGCAAAAACCAGGTCTGATAAGTCATTTGCGTGCTGAGAAACAGCTTTTCATGTCTTGTGTGTTAGGTGTGGCTGGTGCCCAAAGAAAGTTTAATCACAAAGGATAATATAATCAAAGGCACGGGAGAAATAATGCAGCTCTCCCCCCTAACAATCTACATATTTTTAAGCTAGAGAGTCCTTACCCCAGGGCCATATATGGGATTAAAAAACAAAACGAAACGGAAAAAACCTCTGCTGAGAATATTCTCTCATTTGTTCAACAGCAACAAAAAACAAGTGCCCTTTGTGTCCCATACAACTGACAAAGGGAACTCTGTCCCTGCAGGGCCTGGAGCATATGCTCATCTTCCCTGCCACCACCCAGGCAGGGTCTCACCATGCAGCAACCAGGCCGGCTCCCGGATTCTAGAGATTGGATTCTAGGCTGGGGGCCATCACGCTTTTTTTTTTTTTTTTAAGATTTGTTTATTATGTATACAGTGTCCCGCCTGCAGGCCAGAAGAGGGCAGCAGATCTCATTACAGTTGGTTGTCAGCCACCATGTGGTTGTTGGGAATTGAATTAAGGATCTCTGGGAAGAGCAGTCAGTGCTCCTAACCTCTGAGCCATCTCTCCAGCCCCCAACCACCATGCCCAGTTTTAAGGCATGTTTTTATTTTATATGTATGAAATTGCTGCTAGCTTGCATATATGTGCAGCACATGCATGCAGAGGCAGCAGAAGCCAGAAGAGAGCCACTGGTGCTCCAGAAATGGAGTTACATATGGTGGTGAGCAGCCCGTGGGTGCTGGGAATCAAACCTGGGCATTCTGTTAAGAGTAGCCGGTGCCATCTCCCCAGACCTTGAGTGTGCTTTTAAAGGAGACTTGAGACACCAGGGAACCCCTGCAACCCTTCAGTCTTGCCAGGCTGGCTGGAGCCTTGGAGGACGAGTCGCTGTAGACATACCTTGCAAAGGGACGTCGAGGCTCACGTTGGTCCTCTCCTGTAATGAGCTGCAGGCCAGGGCTTTGGCATTCTTCCGTTCAGCCATAATCTAAACATCAAATGAAAGTGCAGCTTGGGCTCACGGTTACAGACCCCCATGTCACCAGCCAGCCCTGCCAGTAAAGTGTCTGGGTCGATCCCACCGGGACTTAAACGAGCGTTCATCTTCTGCCTTCTCTCCCGGCCAGTGTCCCTGCACTACATAGCATATGAGATTTCACTTTTCCCGCTGGGGACGACAGGTGAACATTTCCTCAGAGTAACAGTGCACTTCCTAAGTGCTTGGAAGTGACTTCTTCCATCTACTGGTTCTCGCCTCCACGGAGAACAATCCAGCACGCACCCTCTGGGGACACCTGACCTCAGGGAGCACAGGGTGACAGGCTTCCCTGGTGCTGCCCCATGGTGGCTCTTAGATACTCTTCCCAGGGCTCTGGAGACAGAGGGTGTGGTTCAGATCCCACCGCTGCCCTTCCTAGCTGTGACCTCGGGTAGCTAAGCTTCCCTTCACTGCCTACAGATGAGAGTATGTGTGTCACAGTGCTGTTGTGTGGAGTAAACCAATATTAAACGAGTCCAGAGGGCTCAAGAATGTCATCGTGAGTCTCTGAGTCTTCCAGGCAGTCTCTCTTCTGTGAGGGACACTATGGTCACTTGTGCAGGTCACACTTTATGTTCCTGTTCCCTACCAGTGAGTCACACAATGGTGTGGATTCAGGATCTGAAAGAAGCCAGGTCACAGTGGCCCTAGAATAACTCACACTTTCGATCTAAGCTCACGATGCTCATTGCAAGGTGATGAACGTCATTTCTCTAGGTGTATATAATGTAGTGGTGGCTTGACATTGGTGGGGGGAGAGGGGGTGGGTGGGTGTAAACATAGGTTACATGCAAATACCCCACCATCTTATGAGGGACTCGGGTATCTGAAGATGTGAGTGGGTGACCCCGATGGAACTGCCATTGATATGCCCTGGACCTCCAGGGTCCACTACACATTAATGACACGGGTTGAACACCACCCTGCCTGTTTCTCCCTCAGTTTGATTTCACAGGCAGCTCTCCCGCCCTTCCGCCTTTGCTCAGGCAGTGCAAGGTAGACCCTGTGCCCTGACCCATCTTACCTTGGAACAGATTTCGTGGAGACTCGTGGCGATGGCTTTTGCTGGTGTGTCACATCGAAACACATGACATTTCAGAATCCTCGTGTCCTTGTCTCTTGCTACATAAGCAAAATCCCTGTGCAAAGGACATTTACCAGGATATCAGGAAAAGGAGACTTTTGCCAACATGCTCTCTCGTTATGAATATTAACTGAGCTCACAGCCAACATGTCAGGGGTGAACTGTGGATGCAGATTAAAACCCCAAACCAAAACATCAACAGCTACAGATGGCAGAAGCAGAGTTCAGTGTCTGTTAGGGACCTATCGCTGTATGACATGGTAGTGTCTTCTAAGCTTAGCTCCTGAGCTTCAGGATAGGGAGCAACCCAGAGTAAACACTGAGTTCTGCGGAAAGCGTCTGTCTAGAGCAGTAACAAATAAGACAATGAGACAATGAACATGGAACTGGGAAGGATATGAATTGCAAAACAATGGCAAAAAGCATGACAACAGAAAGCAAAACAGGCTGTGATGTATGGATGTGGGCACAGCCGATGGGCCAGCCCCACAGCTGCCTGGGAAAGTTGATGGGCAATCAAAGAACACTGGAACACACATATCGTGTGGACTGGACTGCTATCAAGGGCATGTGACTCTGCCAAACATTCACACTGTGGCTCTGGGAGAAGTGCTGGCCTCTTGTGTCATATATCTGGTTAACTTGAGCAAGTGGCCCATGCTGGATTGCTCTGTCTGCTTGGCTTCAGAACAACCATACCATACAACTAAGTTTCTTGCTACTATTAATGGAGACAGTGGTTCTCCAAAGAGGAAATGAAAGGTCTCATTGTGTAGGCCAGGCTGGCCTGGGACTCTAATCTTCTTGCTTAACTGTTCAAGTGCCAAAACCATAGCATGAGCTAACTTCACAGCAGTTGAATTTATTTTTATGTTACTTGTCTTCCAATCTATTCTATTTTTAAATAGTATATATGTGTATGGGTATGTGCATGGTGTGCAGGTGCCCCTTGAGGCCAGAGGCATCCAATCTCCCTGCTGCTAGAGTTGTGAGGTAGGTGTTGGGAACCAAACTCGGGTACTCTCAAAGAGCAGGATGCACTCTTAACTATTGGTGGATTTTTGAGATATGGTCTCACAATGTGGCCCAGACTGGCCACAGACTTACAGCAATTCTCTTGCTTCTACCTCCCCATGTGCTGGAATTACAGGTGTGAGCTACTGTGCAGGTTAAATTCTCTTAATATGGGAGCTGACAGTATTTTCATAGATGACCATATGAAGGTCTAGGATGAAGGAAAGTTGGTGTGCTCGAAGGATTGGTAAGAGAAACCTGTCTCCCTGCCGATGTGCCCTGGAGTTGGTCATAAACATAGGCTCCAGGCTAGCACATCCCTGCCTGCTACCTCACAGGTTCTACTCTTAGGATCAGCCCTAACCTGCTCCTTCATTGGCTATCTCAGTTGGCATCCTCTGTGTTGCAATGTCAAATGTCAAATGTCCTCTAGCTTGCCAACCATAGCCCTGTACCCAATCCTAATGCTTTGTCCTATCTTACCACCTGGACACCTGAATCCCTTACTCCCCCTCCAGCCTGACCAGTGCCCAGCATTTTAGAAGTTCTCTTCCCTGCCTTTGCTTACTCGGTCTCTACTCTATTGCAACTGTGGACTCTGCAGTGCTCCCAGGTTCCCTGTATACACTATGCTCACCAGTGGGCATCCTGCAAGCCATGAAATTCCATGAAGATGGTTTAAATCTTATTCCCAGTGCCTATTTTGGGTCAGACCACAACAGGGATTGGTAATATTTGCGGACCGGGGCACAAGCTTGCTCTACCTGTCCCCAGTGCTTATAGGGGATGGTGGTATTGACCCGGAGGTGTGAATGGATACCTTGGCACTGGGTGAAGAGGTAGATTTGGGGACAGGGCAGACTGAGAGAGGCGAACACAGGCTCCCCCCCCCCCCCCCCCGTGCCAGGCTCAAGTGCCATCAAGGAAACACATGGCCTAGAAAAGTAACCATTCACTTCTGGAGACTGCTCAGGGAAGCCTTGCTCTTGGCTCCCTTCCCAGGCACCCCTCACTTCCCAGATGGTTCAGACAGTAAGGCACACCATGTCTTACAACCCTTTTCCTTCCAACTCCCTGGTCTGGCTACCATGTTTCTGAGGCCAAATCTCCCCAGATTCCCTTGGGTCACTCACAGAAAGTGTAAACACCCTAGTCTAGATTTTAAGAGTTGTGAAATGTGTGTAACATCTTCCAAGCATCATCCCTCCTATCAAAGTCTCTCCCTCTGCTGATTGCATGTATCTTCCCTCACTGGATGACTATTCACCCTTCCCGCACTGTCCAGAGCTCACTCACCTGCCCAGCACAGTCTACCAGAGGCCTGCCTGGCCCTCTGGTCCACAAGGCCTTGCTTGATTAAATGCTGTCACTCTGCAAGGTCTGTTTGCTATACTCTCTTGTAGAAGTGTACAGTTCCCCTCTGTCTCTGTCCTCTCTAATGGACAGGAAGGAACATACAGAAGGGCACTGGATTCAGGCAAACCAGCTTCAAGTCCATTCCTGGTTCTACTTAGCTAACCATCCCTAACCCCCAAATCCTCAAGCCAAAACATCCTGGGTGCTGACAGGGTACCACAAGTAGAAAATTCCACACCATGAAACATTTTAATGAAATTATCAAATGGGTGTTAAAATTGCCTTAGGCTTATGTGAACAAGAAATAACTGCCACATTGAATCGTGGATCCCATCTCATCACATAGATGCAAACATTCCAAATCCTCCTGGCGCTAAGCATCTTGGAGAAGAATATTGGACCCATGTGATCCCAGGCATGGATATTAACCCCATCTTTCTGTGTGGGTAGAGATAATTACTTCTATGTTGCTTTGCTTCTGATGGAAGCTTCCAGAATTCAGCCTCCTCTCCCTGCCTGATTGACAGGCAGCAGGAAGCATACATTGCCAAGGTTACTAGCAGAGAGGAAGGGACACACCTGGATCACTGGATCAGCCCTCCCAAGCTTTGTGCTGTCTGTTTTCATGTGTAACCTCATAGGCATAATTTTTAAAAAATCATTATTATTAATCTTCATTTTCTTCCTTCTCAGGGGAAGGTGATGAATGCCTCAGGGCAGCTGCCTGGAACCTACATCTTCCCAAAGGAGAAAGCATACAGCCTTGGGCTTTTGGGGGGGAGGGCATTTCACAAAATTTGAGCAGCCTATGTCTATTTCTTCTTAGGTAGATAACAGCTAGGCAGAGATCTGAGAGGTGAGAGTAGTGTGTGAGACCATTCGCTAACCCTAGGAGGCTTCATAGGCCTCCCTAGTGCCCCTTCCATGAATAAAGAGGGCAATTTGTTATAGCAGCAACAGGAAACTGTACAGCCGCCCCACGACTTCCTGCAAGCTGCAGCATGGCATTCAGCATTGGTATGCTTTGAAACAGCCAATTCACTTCCGCAGTTTCCTTCTGTGTCAACGCCATGGTGCATCAATGATGCAAACACAGACAGACAAGGTTCCAGCCAGGAAGCCCACTGGCAAATTCCGCACACTGGTCAGAGCTATAGGAGCGGTTCCTTACAGCCTCTCCAGGGTAAGCAAGGAGCAGGTGCCTGGAAGAGCCTCTGGTTGTCCTCTGCATACAGCAGGAGCTGTGGTGGCTATATGGATGCAGTCCCAGGACTCTACCATCTGTCTGTACAGCACCACCCCGCTGTGTGCCTTTACTCTGAGCCATTCAAGCCTTGCATTCTTACATGTGCCCTGACATATGTGGCATGTGCTTCAAAAAACTTGTTGCGATGGTGGACAGGGAGTTTGAGGTGCTCCAAGGGCAACAGTGGGGAGGTCCACCAACACATTCACTTGGTCCTTGAGGTCCGTGAGGGGGACACAGACTGGAGGGGGAGCTGAAGTCAGCAGAGCAGACCAGTGCGGAGAACGCAGAAGCCTCAGAAGGGAGGTGGGGAAGGAGCTGAGGGGCCAGGAGGCCCAAGGTAAGGCTGGGAGAAGTTCCCAGACCTGAGGCGCTAAACAGTAGGAGACAGACTAGGTCGTCGGGAGAAGGGGAAGCTGACAGGAACCTTGTCCTCCTGGACCCTGATCTGGAGAAGGGAATGCGGGATCCTAGTTAAAGCAAAATCAGTATCTTGCTTGCTTAAAACCAAAACCAAAACAATAAAAACGAAAACCATGTCTCTCTTTGGAACTTAACAATTACATATGAAAGCAGACAAGAAATGAACTCTCATGTCCGACTACTCAACTTCCACAATGGTCAAAATGGCATCAACTAACTTGTTAGAAAATTTTACTGCCCTGACAGTCCTGTGATGCTGTTGGCTACTAGGCTTAGCCCCTGGGGTTCTTTCATGCTTCTTAGTGATTTTCCTGCATTCTAGGGCTTAAAGAGGCCATACTGTATATATCCTTCCATAGTCAGGGACCCCTGGAAGTTGGGCAAATGATCATCCCAGTGCTAGGGCCATGAACCTAGGAGGAGACTACCAAGGGCCATGTGCCTATCAAATGTCACACCCCAGTTGGTCTGCAGCAACTTGGATACTATGAGGTATAAGCAGTTGGTCCGTCCCTGTGGCTCAGACACTGTAGGATAGGTGGCTGGCTGGTACACAGTAGGGACATTTCTCTCTTCCAGAGCTGTGTCAGATCTCTAGAGATAGGCTCCTCTGCTGCCCCCTGGTGGTTGGGCATTTCACACAGCCAGGCATCTTCCAGGGACAGCATCTCATCTATAAAACCACACCACTAGACTAAATGGCCACCAGGCTCCAGTCACAACACGACTTCTATTTTATCACACATTCTACTAGATATCTGTCCAAGGCATTCTGTCTGATGATAGGAACCCTTTGCTCCAGCTGTCCAAGGCTGGACCAGGGGCCATCTGTGAAAGCAGGCGTGGGGCAGGTCATCCTGCCCGGAGTCCCACTCCATTTGTTTCTTGCCATCATGGGGATTGTGGAGTTTTGTTGTAGAAATCAGGCGGTGGGAAGCTTGCATCTGTAACCTCATGTCTCCTGAACCCTGACAGACGCTGTGACAGGACTCAAGCCCATCTAGCAGTTTGATTACTGGGCCCGTGTATGTCCAGCTTTTCTGCTTCTTGTCCTTTTGCTGTTCTCCCCAGTAATTATTCCCCCAGAGGACCAGCCTCAAGTTCTGCCCAAGAGAAAAAACTGTCAGCCCTAGGGCATCTTTGACAGCCTCAAATTTCTTAATGGCAAAGTGAAGAGCCAGAGATTGCTTTCATTATTCTCTGCGCTATGGCATCCAAGGACCCTGCTGGGGCTTGCTCAGTCTTCATGGGATGAACGAATAAGCAATTCTTTATTCAAATGGCCTCCATTAAAAACAGCTTCTCAGTTCATTCTTAGTGTCTCCGGCAACTCTCTTAGGGTATATGGAATTTACTTATGTGCTTCTCTTTCTGCCCAAGGAACTGAAGAGGTGTCTAAAGACCCCTTAGCTGCTGTGTGCATTAACTGTCCCCTGCTACAGTAACCCTGACAAGTGGTGCCCAGACAGAAAACCTTGTTTTCTTATGGAACCAGCCTGTCCTGTTGGAAGGTTTCCCTGTGACTGGATGGACACCCCCAACACACACACATACACAGAGTTTGTTTCTCTCACTGAGAAACTAGAATTCCCTTCCCTGATTTTTTTGGTGCTTGAACTAGTTTTACCTTCCAGGGAGACCCAGAACACGATGACCTTGAATGCTGGCCCACATGGTGGTCGCTGTGCTGTCTTCCCCTCTTTTCCATTCGACTCATTTTCCTTCCACTGTCTTACCCAATCTCCTCTACTGGAATTTCTTACCAAGGCTCCACAGACTAGGTGACACCATCATGAAATTCATAGTTGTTCAGGCCAACTTGATGTTTTTATGCAGAGTATTTGTGAAGGTTGGCCCATGGCAGACATTTGGCGAGTGGCAGTCACCATTTTCAGGAACAGTAAAGAAAAGCCCACTTTGGGGTGCACTCTCCTTTCCATGAAGGATGCTTTACTCAATGCTTGCATGGCCTGCCTTTTAATGGAGGCTACACACAAGCCGACAGAGTGGTTCCTGAGAGGACAAGTCAGGATGAGACAGCTGCAAAGGGACTTGGACCTAGATACTTCCAGCACCTTTGGATGGGGGCTTTCTCTCCCCTTTGCTTCACATACAGAGCTGAGCACAGGATTTTGGAATTTGGAAAGTCGGCCCACACCAGAACACAGAGTGCTGACCGGGATCCTGGAACTATCAAAATACAACTACTAACACCGCTAGTACCTGGGGGGGAAAAAGGAATCCTATGTCTAAGATGGTCTCCTTTCATCTTGAGAGCATACTTTGGAAGTTTTGTCTTGAGGATGGGAGGAACAGGGACGAGGGACAATGGGTCATGAGGAATTTCATTGCCCTGCATGGCTGGTCTAGAATGTTTGTCTACATGCCTGTTTGGGTGGTGTTTTTCTGCTTCATATTACCCAACATCAACAGTATCACGGGTGGGTATCAGGGATCTCACGAAGCTTGGGTTTCATCTTGGTAAACTTTCCTTCTTCTAGCTTATACTCTGAAAAGGGGCAGCCCGGAAACTTGCTACCTGGGGCGAACATGTTCTGCACGGCTGGGACTCTCCAGGCACCTTCCCGAGATGTGGACTGTGTAAACAGAATGTCTGAATTCTACCATCTGCCATGAGCGAGGAGGCTTGAACAGAAGGCTCATATTCTCTAGCGCATGGTATTGTTGTTAATATTCACAACAGCTGTCACAGCTGTCTCCGAGTAAGGAGACCTGGGCATACACGGAAGAGAAGAGAAGGCAAAAGCGCATGGTATTGTTGTTAATATTCACAACAGCTGTCACAGCTGTCTCCGAGTAAGGAGACCTGGGCATACACGGAAGAGAAGAGAAGGCAAATGTCTGGAAACCTCCCCACCATGGACTCCAGTAGGACTTGTGGTACACAGGGGTAAGAGACTTACATCTCACTCTTAGGCCCAGGATGCATCCCCCTAAAAGGAGAAATTCTCTTCATCATATCCTCTGCTAGTTCCATCCCCTAAGTATGACCTGATATGTTCATGTTGTCTCACTTGCTGGACCACTGAGCTCGTGGGTAAGACAGAAAGATGGCTACTAGACATGATACCAGAAATGTAGCCAGGTTTGAGCCCAAAGCAAGGAAGAACTCATCCTCCAGTCTCTTCACTGTGGCCGGAACTTCTTAAATGCCTACCTTCTACCAAAAATGGTGTGTGTGTGTGTGTGTGTGTGTGTGTGTGTGTGTGTGTGTGTGTATGTGTGTGTGTGTGACAGCTTTGGAAAATGATGGAGCTTCGTGCTTCCACACTGTCAATTGAGAGGCTGACATAGATCATTTTAAAACCACAGTTGATGTATAGACACCTTGAATTTCATGGTTATGTCCTCTCCAAGGATACATCCTTCAAGGAGGAAATGAGGGCTCCCTGCCCATACTGTGGATAATAACTGATACTGAAATGGACTGTGCTTCTGGCTAGCTACCCAGGAAACTTAAGAGGACACAACAAAGGACCAAACTGTCACTCTTCAAGAAACAGGTATAATGTGACACGAGACCCAAACATTTCTGTCACATTCACTTCCCAGCATGCTGAGTCATTTGTTCAGCCATTAGTGAGAGAGAGCTGGTGGGGTGGCTATTATTCTTAGTCACTTAGCCCATCACCCTCCCCAAACAGGACCAAACACAGAAGAAGGTTACACAGAAGAAGGTTAGGGGCCCAGATGCAACTCCAGGCTTGGGTGCAAACGCTGGGGAGAGAGGTTAAACGAACAAAGGCCTGCCTTTGGAGGCAGAGAAGGCTGTGAAGTTGGTGCTGCCATAGAAGAAGCAGTGAGTTTTGTCAGACACATGAGACACAGGGAAGGGGAGAAGTGACAAATAGCTGGTTACCTCTCTCTGAATCCAGGAAGGCATGGGGGGAGAGCAGAAACAGTAGGTTAGCATCCATACCACACCCAGTCTGCAACAGCAGCCCTCAGCGCCGACATCCCACCGTATTTCCCAGCTCTGCAGCCATTAATAGCCTTTCTGTGCTTATTTTAGCTGAACCCTACCACCCAGAAGAGAGTATTTCGAGCCACATTACGATGAAGCCAAGAGTTGCCAGCTGAATTTACAGAGGCAACGGAGCAGCTGGGGGAGGGTAACCAAGCTTATAATATCACAGTCAAACACAGGAGACTGATCGTAGGAAACACTGGCGGGGAACTTATCTTCACTCTCCAGCCCCCGGCTTCTCACAATTTAAAAAGAAAAACAACAAAATGTATAGAAACAATGAGGCAGACACAACCTTACCTGCTTCCCAGCCCTTGGACATCCTATCAAAGCTATGGCCCTGACCCCCGGGGGGCTTTAATGAGGAGGATGGTTGGAGGGGCACAGAGCAGACGATGGAGGACAGAGCTGGGAAAGGAAAGAGGCAGGAGAGGAAAACTTCAAGGGTCTGGGCACAGAGTAGTACCAAGGAGTGCGGGGACAGAGAAGTGATGGAAAGGGGGTGGGGACAGAGAAGTGACAGGGAAGAGAGGAGGGGAATGCAGAAAGGAGCTGGGAGCAGATGGGGCTGGGCTGGGCTGGGGACAGCAGGTTTTGAGTTCCATTCTCAGAGCTACCTCTGCCCTCTGCCCTAGAGATGTCATCTAATCCTCTATCCCTTTCTGGTCTGTCAAAGGCAGTGCAACAGGGCCCAGTCCTCTATGTGACACATAGGAGTTATCTAGAGCAACAGGCTGAGGAGGCAGAGCACCAGAGAGCTGAGGCGATGAGGAGAAGAGATGCAGGACCCACAGGGACCTGCTCTCCCTCGCACACCAGCCCCGCAGCTACTGTCACCCAGGTCAGCACACTCTGACCTAGGTCACCCACCAGTGAAGAGGGGACAGCAACTCTAGTTCAGGGCATTTGTGAGAAATGAGATCAAATGAGATGGCATTTAACCAAGATGCGATGACCTCCATCTCGAGAGCTATTAGCACAAAGTCACACAAACGGGTTTCTAGTTCAGTTAGGCTGTGCTGGGCAGAATTTGACCTTGGGGGCTTGTTTGGAGGGACTAGCAGCGGAATGCGGCCATGTGTACACTCCCGACTGAAGGATGGCCCTTCTCTGCTGGGGAAGGTCGTCCTCAATGGAGCATGCCGCTTTGGAAGGGGACACGTGGGACAGTGAGGGAGTAGGAGGACATTTATCTAGCCAGCCAGAGACAGCTGAATAAACACACCGGGAGCCAGTGAGATGACAGATGTCACAGCCATACTGCCCTCATATCTACAGGTGGCATCTGAGGAGGACTATCTCTCATGGGAAGGCATTCACCCAGAAAGGGGTTGTTTCTTAGACTTCCTGGGTGTTCCTTGGGATAGATAGCACAGTCGCCTTCAGTTGAGGTTCCTCTGCACTCTCCCAGCCCTACTACAAAAGCCAATCTTTTCAAAACTTAAAAAATGTTTCTTTTCATTTTAATTTTGATGTGCATTGCTGCTTTGCCTGCATGTATGTCTTTATGAGGCTGTAGGATCCCCTGAGACTGGAGTTACAGACAGTTATGAGCTGCCACGGGGATGCTGGGAATTGAACCTGGGTGCTTTGGAAGACCAGCCAGTCCTCTTAACCACTGAGCTACTGCTCCAGACCCTCTCTTCCATAGGTCCTGAGTTCAATTCCAAGCAACAACATAGTGGCTCACAACCATCTGTAATAGGATATGATGCCCTCTTCTGGTCTGCAGGCATACATGCAGAACACTCATACATAGAATATAAATAAATAAAAAAATTAAAAGTCAGTATTTGGCGGCAACTTTCTTATGTAAGTCAATGACCCCCTGGAATCTCAGATTTCCTACCTCAGATGAAAAAGGCTCCTAGTGCCCTTACAGTCAGTTTCTTTTTCTTTTTTTAGTAACAGAAAGATACATTCAATCTTGGTTTACAACAAGCGCTTTTAGTTTCTTCTCTTCACAAATGCCCGTCTAGTGTATGACAACAGCTTAGCTCAATACCCATAAATCTAAAGACTGAGAACAGGATGTTTCTTTTGTGCGCAGTCTTGGCTATTTAAAAATCAGACTCATTGCAATGGGCTCATTTGCGCCAACAACACTGATCTACAGCCACTGTGTTTCCCCCTACAGGAAGAACTGGGAACCATCTGAATAGAGTTAATTCTTTGGGGGCTAAGAGATACTGCTTGCTTTAAGTATTGAAGTAAAAACTAGTCATAAACGGAGATTTCAGGGGAGCCCTGAAATGTCATTCAAAACCCCCAAGGAGTCACAGACAACGGCAGCTGCTCCCACCACTCAGCACGTCGTAAGTTTTCTGGATGAGAAACAACAACAACAAAAAACTCATTAGCCCAGAGTTGGGCTTTTACACAAGATGAGCCATCCTGAGAGTGGAGGAGGCTAAATTTAGTCAGGCGCAAGTCTATTCCCTTCTTAGTACACATGATGCCAGTGGGAAGAACCAAGCCCGAAGACGCGTTCCACTGGAGTCTCTCACCAGGGCTGCTCCATCTTAATGTTCTTGCTGTAGCTCCTTGGAAAAAACAAACTCAAGGAAGACTGGCAATGTTTTCCTCAGCCTAACCCCGAAACGACAAAACTACTTGGCATGTGCGACTGGCATTCCCAAAAGTTCCTGGAAAACAACAACAGAGACGGCACACCAGAACGGCACAAGGCAGTATGGGTCTTTGAAAGAGGACACCACCATTTGTGCCCTGGCAGAGTCACTCCCTACTGGAGCAAACACACAGCTGTCCCCCTCTCAGCCTGAGCTCACAGGGCAAGGCCCCTACTACGCCTGCCTGCTTGTCCACCACTGTGGAGCCTGAACACGCGCTCGCTGATACCTGGCTTCATCACCGTGGGTCTCTGGAACCCCTGGGTGTGAAGTCACCATCACTCACGGGGTAGTGAACTATGATGAAAAGTCTCACATCGGCTCTGGCACCCGACCCCCGTTTTCCTGCTTAGCTGCCCATCTCCACCTTCTTAGAAAATGGCTCTCATTAGCTGTCTGCCCTTGTTTGGGGCCCTTGGCTCCTGTGTTCTTTAATGTCATCTGGAACATGGGCAAGCCAGTGGGACACACATGTTAACAGCTGGGAGACTCATGTCTGAGTCCATCCACAGAGTGCTCCTGAGCTGTGGTGGGCGGAGGTGGGAACAAGAAAGGCAGGTCTGTGAGAGGACTGACTTGTTTTGAGTGGTAACCTCCTTTGTGACAAGGAGCAATGGTCCACAGGAGGGCAAGCACTCACAACTTTGTTTGATTCTGGAGGGGACGGAGCTGGAAAGGCCTAGCAGACCCCTGTGGAATCTCCACCTCACTGGTAAAAGCCCTCAGAACCGAAATGAATAACAAGTTTATGCAAATTTCCCATCTGGTTTCTGGCGAGATTCACATGCTCAGCTCAAGGATGGGCTTTCTTTCTTCCAGCCGAGGATGACAGAAACACCTGCCTTGAACCAGGGACACTGTCCTTTGCACAGCAGGCTCCTTCCTACCTGTCCCTGCTACCAGCACCAGGCCCCAAGGCAGTCTTTAACTGGGGTGGGAGAGAGAGCCAGTGTGACTGAGGATTTACAATGGGGCAGGGATAATGAAATTCAAGGCACATTCTTTTAAACAAAGAGTTTCTCAAGACACTGAAGAGACAACACCAGAGTTAACTGGCAGCTCACCGATGGTGGGGGTATATTTAAAAGCAACCAAAAAAACGGGTGTTGGTTTTTTCTCCCCCCTCCAAAGTCTATCTCATAGAGAAGAATTGATGACTTACAGCTTCCCTTTGTGCTGTGTTACAGATGAAAGCCCCGCCTCTCTGACGGAGAGGAAATTTAACGTCTAGTTTTCAAAAGTGCGGTAACTCACACCATGCCACAGCTTCAAGGGAAAAGTTTGAGCTAATTAAAGAATACAATTATGTAAATCATACACGAATGGTGAAGGCATGACTTTCTTTCAGAAACAGCTGGTGCCACCCAGAAGGCTCCTGTCTGACGGGGCCGAGGAACGCCTGGATGCTGAAGACTGACACAGGCCACGGAAGATGGCCACTCTCCAAACTGTGCAAGAAGTACCTGGAGTGCGTGAGGACACGAAAGATTCCCAGTAAAAGAAAAGAAGTGATGGGCTGGGAATGCGGCTCAGTGGTACTACGCTTAAATGGAAAACAAGCTCAAAAACCGTATGGCAAAGCCACGCTGTGCCCGTGGGTGAATTCCCTTCGACGGCACACCTGGCTATCTTGAGGGTTTCTTTGGGGTGAACCATGCTTTCAATCACTTTTTGCATTTTTGAGGTATCTTGGGGCAATCACTATCTAGCCTGACCCCACTTCTTTGGGTGGATAGGGTAAATAACACAACAAATGGGTTTTGTCAACTCCCACGTCGACAAAAGTATTCCTGATAATCTTTAAATTCAATAGTGTCTAAAGAAATATAGACAACACTAGAAAGAGAAGTCAGAAACCCCTGGGGCACATTTTATAAAAGAGAATCCAATGCCCAGGGAACTTAGCTAAGCCCACAGCTAGCAGCGTCCATCTCTGACGGAGCGGACTCTGGGCTGTACTTGTCTGAACTCTTCCCTCTTCTGTGTGTCCTGTGGGAACCTGGCCTCCGAGGTCTCCCAGCAGGGCTCTGATTAGTTTGCTTTGCCTAGGATCTCCTCTTATCTGTGGCCTTACTTCTTCCATTCCTTCTCCCGCGCCCCCTTCTCTAGTGTCTTTGTGTCTCTGTCCCAACCAGACTGTGGCTCTTCACTGTTGGTGCCAACAGCAGTAACTACCTGCTGTGTCTGGCTTAAACTTCCTTCCTTCTTCTCCCATTACCCCCCAGCCAACAATCACCCTCAAATCCCTGCCTTCCCGACCCTGCAACCCTGGCTCCCAAACACACCAGTCTCTTCCTGCTTTGGAACTTTTGTCTGCTGCCCATCCCCACTCCAAGTTCTGTGCAAGTTCCTCTTGCATTGCCTCCAACTGGTGCCCTGTTCCCAGTCGCAGCTGACTCGAGGCATACGGACAGCCCCTCTCTCCTCAGGACCAAAAGTAAGTTCCATGAGCGTGAGAGAGTGAGCGTGAGAGAGTGTGCGCGAGCGCGCAGGGTTGGGCGGCAACCTCAATCGCTCGCCATTGGTTGGCATAGAGTCAGCAATTGACAAACCCTTTGGAATGAGTGAAGAGCTTGAACAGAGGGGGTTTCCCTCTCAGCCCTGAGCATGCTGCTGAGAACTCACGGGGACTTTGCCTACCCAGGGGCTGCGTTTCTTGTTCTCTTATTGTTATTCATTACAGGAAGTCCTTTCAAAATGACTTCGGTTCCTATTGCGTTTTCATGTCAGCCAAAGAAGCCACGTTAATAAGACATTTGCTTCACTGCAATGGGCAGGAGGAAGAGTTCTTAGACGTTCATTAATCTCTGTGACGATCTGAGAGCAAAGCACATCTGTGCTCTGATTAGCTCCAGCAGCAGTGACAAGGATGCTTCTAGGGTCCCTAACCAGAGTTAGGCTCCTCAGATAATTGTCTTTATGTTTGTACTCTGAGAAATAAACTTTAGCTTGTTACTCCAGGAAAAGACACAAGAGAACATACATGTAGAAGAAGAGGGTGGGTAGAAACTGCAGGAGATTCTGAGAGCATTGTCCCTAGAAAGGCACAGTGTGCTGGCCAGAGTCACCTCTGACCGTGTCACATGTTTATGTTCTTCCTATATAGGGAGTTTACTTATTATTTTTAAGCTGTGTGTGTGTGTGTGTGTGTGTGTGTGTGTATGTGTGCATGCACTTCACTGTTTATGCTATGTGTATGCACACACCTGAGCGAGCACACAAATACATTCTTCATCTTCTTTTTTTTGGTGTCTGTATTTGAGGTTTGGCTTAGAGTCTCATGCATTCGAGAAAAGGGCATCTCTCTAAAGTTACCTCTCTAGTCCTGCATTTATTTGAATCAGGTGCTTGCTAAATTGCTCAAGCTAGCCTTGAACTTTGGATCCTCCTTTCTCAGCCTCCCAAATAGCTGGGATTACAGGCCTGTATCACCAGATCTGATGTAAAAAAATCAATCAATCAATCAATCAATCAATCAACCAATATATCCTAGGAAAATAAAAACTGCAATGCTATCAATGCATCACTCCAGTTTTACTGTTTGAGTCCGTCTTTCTGTTATTGTCTGTATATGTTGACTTTTGGTAATTCAAGCAGATATACCACGTTAGGTCAGAGTGTGAGATTAAACAGCCTGACCTGCAAACAAGTCTCTCTGGGGGCTGCTTTTCAGCATGCCACAGAGCTGGATAAAGGTGACTGTGCCTTCTGATTTCCAAAGCTGGGAGAAAAAAAAAAAAAGGGAAAAAAAGTTCATCTCAGGTATCATTGTGGGTTTTATTCCTGTGGTCTCAGATCAGGACTTAGCAAAGCATGACATGCTACAAATGCATTTCACAACCAAAGTATCTATGGAACACGGGACACCAACTGGCTTAGATGTAGGCGAAGGTTGTTTGTGCTGTAGACAAAGTGGTTGAAACAGAAGCCACAATGCCAGCAAAGCCTGGATTCTTGCAGGGAAAACCTGTGAGCCCTGTTCTAGATAGCCTTATTCAGCACTCCAGTGAATACGGAAGGCAAGCATGGGCTGAACAGCCTGCAGTACCCAGTGCAAAAGAGAAACACACAGCTGTCTGCCAAAAAAAAAAATGATTCAAAGTTTCAAGATACTATCTGATCCCTAGCATCACCAAAGGGAAGAGAAAAATCAGGACTATCCCACTAGACCAAGTGTGGGGCTCTGCGGCATGGTGAGGCAGCAGAATAATTTTATTGTGTATGGAATCTATTCCATTAATGCATTAGTCCACTTTGTGTTGCTATATTAAAAATACCAGAGATGGGTACTTTCACAGAAGAGAAGTTTATTTGACTTATTGGAGCGTACCATCAGCTCTGGTGACAGACTCTGGCTGTCATGATAATGGCAGTGTGAGCATGGAGTCACTTGGGAAAGCAGGAAGCTAGAGAGATCTGGGAGAGGTGCTAGGCTCCCTTCGGAAATTCCGCTCTTCTGGGGCTTTCCTGCATTAATAACTTATGGGATGCTCTCCTGTGACCTAATTTCTTGGCATGAAGACATATGTCTTAAAGGCCTGTCACCTTAACATCAGCCAAGCAAGGACCAACCTTCCAGAACATGAACCTTGGGAGTAACCTCAAGGTGTAACTACCATTAGCAACCAAGATGAGTGAACAGACAATTCTCCAATTTGTGAATCCTCCAGACTCCAAAAAATCCAGCTCAGTGATAGACACAAAGGCTGGGTTCAACCTTGCTGCCCCCTACGTGCCTGCTTGCCCCTTCCCTCCTCACGCACACACACCAAGAAAAACACATTTATGGAAATCCTACATGCCTACCCAGAAAGACACCATCCACGCAGATCTTTGATTCAGCCATTTTATTTATTTATTTTAAATAAAGGTCACCAGTAGGTTGTGACACCGGAGTCTTTCAAAGGGGAAGGGCTGATGACGGGAACACACCAGACCCTGGAAAACAACATGTGCAGGTAGCTTGGCAAATAGACGCGTGTTCCGACATGACAGAATCAGGCCAACCCAGCTCCAACTGACAGCCGTGCTCTTGGCAGCTGCTTTCGTTCTATCATAATTATTTCAACCGTCATAATTTATTCATCCCCGCCGACAAGCTTACAAGTGGTAGGGTAGCCGGTCCAGGCTCCCAGATCAGAAAGGCTGTATTCTGCTCCTTTTCAGCTGCTAAAGACTGACTGCAGACACAATCTAGTTTTGCAGAGCTAAAATTATTTTCAAAACCCACGTTTGCTGTCACAGTTGCCCTTAAGTTTTGGGATCATAATACTGGGTGAGAGGGAGGTGACTGAAAGAATCCCTTCAGAAACTTAAGTACAAACTGTCCTCATTTAAAATGACTCAACACGACCATTTTCACAGCTCTCTGATGGTGGGAAAGTGATACGCATTCAGTCGAAACTGGACTTTGGATTTTGATCTTTTCTCGGGCTAGTAATATTTGGTACAACGCTTTCTTGTGATGCTGAGCAGTGAGCTGTGGCTCACCGTCAGCCATGTGGTCAAGAGAAAAAGACACACATGCGCGCGCACGCGCACACACACACACACACACACACACACACACACACACACACACGCGCGCGCGCACCTGTACAGTGTGTTGGCTTGCTAGGTAACAAAATGCTAGGAAGGGACTTTTAGGCGTTTTCTGTTTACAATATTTTCAGTTGACCATTTTATAGGAATCCAACCCCAATTTAAGCTGAAGAGCATCTGTGTATTGTTTCCTTATTTTTTGCATACAAAGAAATGATCCTTCTAGTCCCCCAAATGCTAGTGAATTTTCTGCAAAGTTGCTATGGGAGTCCTGCCTTTTCTTTTGATATATCTACAGAAAAGTTTAATCATCAGTGGTTAGAAATATAGGAACTAGGGGGCTGGAGAGATGGCTCAGCAGTTAAGAGCACTGGATGCTCTTCTAGAAGACACCAGCTCAATTCCCAGTACTCACATGGCAGCTCACAACCGTCTGTAACTCCAGTTCCTGGGGGTCTGACACCTTCACACCAATGTACATAAAATGAAGTAAAATTATAAAAATATAGAAATATAGAAAATGGGAAATCATCAATGGGTTGGAAGCAGAGGTGAATAATTTCATATATCTCTTTCCTCCTTATTTTTAATCCAGAGCAAAGAAAAAAATGCTTGAGGTCTGATAACAAGTAGAAAATGACAGTCAAGAGCACCGAAGGGTAAAAGTGTCTTAGAAAAATGGTCAGACGCATTGTGTCTACTGGGTGAGTGTGCTCATCCACACTGCAGGAGACAGCAAAATGAAGTCAAGGTCTTGACACAACATAAACTTAAAGTGAGTCACTCCACTACTTAATAACTCTGTCCTTGAACAACCATTACTTCCATTAACATGTATTCCCAACAGAAATAACCATGAATCCAGATCACCGCCTTCCTGCATCGTCCACATTCAACCCGCCAACAGTCTCCACAGCATCTCCTTCCCCTGCTTGTTTCTGGTCCTGGAGTTGATCTCACTCTGTAGACCAGGGCTGGCTTCCGGTCCCTTGGCTTCCGGTATCCATTCTTGACAGCCCTCTCCAGGATCTTCTTGTGTGAAGTGGATTAGATATGGACATTCCCTGGTTACTACTCTTTAAGAGGTTTCGTGACCATTGAAACAGAAGTCAGATCTGCAACCACAGTTCAAGCCCCCCTTCCCCCCCCCACCGTCATGATCTTATCTCCACCTCTCCTGTCTGCACGTGGACCACTGTTCCTACCCCTCCTTCTGACCACATCAGACCTTAGGGCCAATGAGAGCTTCTCCTCCTAGGAAGGGCTGCCTCCCGGTGGCCCTCCCACTGAACTACTTCCAGCCTGTTACGTCGTGCTATTGCCTGTCTTCAAGGAAGCCAATGTCCATATGATCCTGCCTCTTTGAGCATAAACTATCTCATTCTCTGTGTACTTCCTAAAGTGTCTGACTCACAGACTCTGTAGCTGCCAAACAGATCAACCTACAGATAGAACGATCAAGATGACTACAATTAAACTCTAAAACAGACACAGAAGAATTATCTACAATTGTTCATTGCTATGCCTAACAGTTCAATATTTTATGAGACACAAGTAACATGATCAGACCTAAGATCCTATGGCTTAAGAACTCAAAACATGCTGGGCGGTGGTGGTGTATATCTTTGATCCCAGTACTCAGGAGGCAGAAGCAGGCAGATCTCTGTGAGTTCAAGGCCAGCCTGGTCTACAGGGTGACTTCCAGAACAGCCAGAGCTGTTACAGAAGAAGCCTGTCTCCAAAAACAAAAACAAAACAAAAAAAGAACTCAAAACACACAATACAAAGTCATAGGTTGTGCTTAACATAGGTGCTTAACAAAGAAGAAAATCTGTTCCTATTTAGTATATAATAGCTGAGGCTGAACATCCAGATGAACCTGAAGTTATTTGGCATTAATGTTCTCTGCACATCAAGAATATCTAGAGGCTTCCCAAATGCATTTGAGGTCCCTTACCCTGGAACCCATCTCAACATGCCGGGGACTATGGGAGGTGTAAGGTTTGCTTAGTCAGTAGTACAGGATGAAATTCATTTTTCTGAGGGTTTGTTCGAGACAAAAGCTGCTCGGGTAACAATGGGAGACTGCGTGACTGATAGTTTTTGTAACCGACTAGAATTGCCACAGCTGAAGGAACAATGCCACTGCCCGAGCCCTTAGAACTCAGCTCTAGTTCTGCTACAGCCCACCCTTCTCTGAGACGCACCTATGAGAGATACAGACGTTCAAGACCGAGACACCCACTGGCTTGCCTGATATTTCTTCATCCCTTCCACCAGTGACGATGGCTTGGGCTTCACCCACAGCCCTGGGCTCACCCTGGGCTCGGCTCACCTCACGGTACAGCAGCTCAGGGTTATCCACCCCGCCCGGTAGGTGTGCTCCAGCTCAGAAGACCTAACACAGGCTCCATGGCAGCACGGTGGGAGCTCCTGGAATGCACGCTTCCCACTTCCCTGAGACTTAACATGCTCAAGTTCAATAAATACTTGTCAAATAAATAAACGACACCCCACTGTTTAAAAGCTATGAGAAGAAAAACTGTGCTCATTGTTTTAAAAAGTGGGACTCCCATTGCTGAGCCAAGGACCACGGCACTTTCCTTCTAGAGTAGCTGCTGTTTGACGGAGAGTCTTTTCCCTGTCAGTTTAATTCCCGTCTCCTTTCGGAGGACACTGTCATGGGCAATTCTACAGAATGACAGGCACAAATGCATAAACACAAATTCAGGACTGGTGGTCCTGACACTATTTTCTGCTTCTAACTTCTGGGGAAAGATCTCTAGACACCTGCCCGAAAGAGAACAACTAGAACAGAAGCAGCCGAGACCTGTGTGCTCGGTAGAAAACTTACAGAACGCCTTTGTGTCAGAACAAGGCAAGAGGAGGGGGAGCGTGCTCAGTGGTCTGAGAAAACTAGAAGAAAACAGGCAGAATCCCCCCTCCCCTCCCCCTTCCCCCAGGCGCTAGTGGAAGGTAGGTTGCAGCTGCGGAGTTATCAAAAGAAGGGGAAAGACTAATGGGACTGTCTCCTCCCGCCTCCTCCTGCCTCCCTTCACCCAAGGCAGTAATGAAGATTCACAGCTACACATTCATTAGAAGATCGATGGATGTGCCTGCTTACAATATTGGGACAGGGAAGTGGATAATTGCTAGAAAAGGCACAGATTCCTCAAGAATTTCATCAACTGTTGTAAGCAATATTTAAACCGTTGTGGCTTTCTTTTTCAAAAACACCACTTTTTCAGTGCCAAGAACATGCATTCGATAAGTTGGCTGTGTTTCTACATTTGGGGAATTTGAGGCATTTTCTACCCATGGAAATCATACCAATATTCTGTCATACAAATAAAATTACTTGGAAATGAGGTCTTTCTACACAAAGGATATTGCCTTTAATTCAAATGCTGCATTAAAAAAAAGCCTGTAGTATTTCTCACTCCTAATTTAGAAAAGATGTACCTGAGCATTTCCCAGGGCACATGTGAGATGAATACACTTAACCACAGAGATGTCCGGTGCAGACCACCTATAGTCTATCACTTCCTGCTCTGATGTAAACTAAGAGCAAATATCCCCCACTCACTCACACAGTCGTCCCTCCAGAGTGGTAGGAGACCCCCCTTCAGCTCAACTGGCCTCCCTCCTTCAGGCATCATGCTAATCGCTAATCGCGGTGGGCAGGGAGGCTGCGGCCTTTGTCCCGCAAGTCTCCTGGACCCATCACGCTGCCTCCAAGCCCGGTGGTACCCCATGCACCTGCAGACAAAGGCGCACCACCCCTCCCCAACTTCCTCACCTTGGGCTCTCAGTCTATCAGTGATGGGGCAGGGCGGGAACGCTGTCCGAGGCTCTAGGTCCAGTGTCCTAGCCAGCTAGCTGCACTTGCTTAAGGCAGCGGCAGCAGCAAAGCAGCAGCAGAGGCGCGCGCGGTCTTTGCATCTCAAGTTCAAGCTAGCTGCTTCCGAGCTGCCCCGCCCCGCCCGCGAGGCCACCGCTGCCACCCATTGGCTGCTGAGCCCGGGCCTCCCGCAGCGCCCAGCCAGGTTCTCAGACCAGATGCTTAAGCAGGTACTCCAGCTGCAAGGGGCCTTCTGGCAAAGAGGAGTGCAAACGTGCTACCCCAGACTACATGTATGCCCCCTTTCTGTAACCAACGTTTCCCCTTTGTGTACTCTCAATTCTCAAGACTTGTAAAGAAAGTTCTGACTGCATTGTGTGTGTGTGTGTGTCGTATGCAGCAGAGAGTCTGCCTTCACAACAGACTCAACTACAAAGCAGAAAGTGGATGAAATTACTAGATTTCAAAAGGGAGACCAAGGCGAACCGAGCTGGACCCAACGCTACAGACGACCTGCTAATTTGCACAGAGCTCTTAAAGCAACCCACCTCTCCAGTACTTGATCACAACGCCTCTTATGAACCGCTGACTTGAAGCCAAGCTCACACTGGCACTCTTAACATTGTCATTTCTAGCTGACAGCCCCCCCCCATTTATATGGAGGCAGAAAAGTGTCCAGTTGGCTAAGTGACAGCATTTTAAATAGGACCAGCGGTCAAAAGATAAGTCTGAAAGGAGAAGGCAAGATCATTTGCTGATTATATCGCGTGTACGGAATACTCCCTTTGTCTAATAGTTTCTGGGCAAGGAGTTATTTGACTGATTAGTTAACAAAATGAAGTAGAAGATGACATTGGCTGTGCTTTGTTCAAACTCCCTCCCACACACTCCTTGTGCAGAGAAAAGAACAGAGGCAGGAGAGAGGCACAGAGAGTGTTAAACAGGGAGTCTGTGTGATCTCATGATGCGCAACATGTGTACAGGAGTCTCTTCTTCACGCTCATGTTTGAAAACAGGGCCAGACATTCACTTGTTGCTTCAATGTTCATGATGGGCATCCGCTAAGAACCACACTTGGCGCTCACAATTCCCCTTTCTGCTTAGCAGGTGCCTCCGCAGGGAGAGCGGTATTTACTTCACAGCGATCTGAGTCTCTGACCGGTGTTACCTCTGCTACTTAAAAGACTTAACTTAGATTCAGCTACTTCCAGCAACTACAGGGTTTGTGTGAAGCCCTGCCTGAAAGTGGGGCTGCGGGTGGATTTCAAGGTTGGGGTTCAGCAGCCAGGACTGAGGGCATGAAGGCTGGAGGGGAACCGAATTCACAGGGCTGCACCTGTCACCACTTCTGAGGTGGCTTTCTTCCCTTACTCTGGAGTGGCTGTCTGCCTCTCTGCCTGGAGCAGGACTGAGGCACAAACCAGTCCCACGAGACATCCAGAGGTCTCCTGGTAAGGAAGTCATCACTGACAGCTGCCAATGCAATCTTACTACTCTCCCAAATGTGCCCCTCCCCTCTCTAACTCCGTGCTGTCACCCTGGTCTCTCACTAAGATGGTTGTGGGAGTGTTTCAGGTCTCCCTGGCTCCTTTCTTGTCCATAACAGACTTTTTTTTTTCATACAGTCATAGACAGGTCCCTTAGCAACTGTCTCAGAGCTCCTTGTGGAGGCACATGCTTGCTGTCACCACTGTACTAGGGAGATGGAGGCAAGTTCAGGCTCAGCTAGCTACACAGTGAGTTTAAGGGCAGCCTGAGCCACATGAGGCCCTATCTTAAATATATATAATAATTACAAGTATCCATGCCCCTTGCTTAACCCTCTCGTTGTCTTCCCCTGCGATGGCAATGAAGTCCACAAACACTCTGGGGCCTCACAGGTCACGTGAGATCAGATCCCAGCTCTTTTTCCCAGCTCTTGCTCATCTGCCTCCCAGTTTCTTCCAGGTCCTGGAATATGTCAAGCTGTTCCCACCCCAGGGCCTTTGCAGCGACTATTCCCCCTGAAATGCCCTTCCCCACATCACTGACTTGGCCAGTCTTCCCTCCATTCTTCAGATCTCAGCCCACACACTGATTGCTTCAGAAATGTTCCTAACTGGCAGCACCTTCGTTGCTTACCACGGGCTTTTCCCAACAGCCCTTGCTGTGGTTTGGCACTACGCATTTGGATTATCACCCACTTATATTACTCACTCACCTCACTTTGCATGCAAACAGCAGTCTGTTGTTCTTGGGTGGTGAAGAATGTAAGCCTGGCCACAGAGAGGCTTGGCATCTTTGTTCTCCAAGACGTTGGGATGCCGTGGCTCACCGGGGTGGTGTCTGCTGAAGGCTTTGGATGCTGTGGTTCCACCTCTGCAGGTACCAGAGCTGAGCTCAACCCCTGAACCAGTCAAGCCACACAATGGAGCCTGCATCGAGATTCTGACCACCAAGGCTGGAATAGAGCTCTCATGTGCTATTGCCACACAGAAAAATCACGTAAATCATGCTCTCTCCAACCTGCCAGAGACTGAGCAAGCGGACGGTTCACACTGAGACCTGACACGTGCTTTTTCCCACGATGACTCTAATTGACCTCCTTTATAATAAACCAGCGTTCAGTGGGTGCTGAGAGTCCTTCTGGCATCCAAAGGATGAAGTAGGTGGAACCAGGGTCTTGGGGACTGTTTACACTGCGAGCACATTTCCTGACACAGGGTGATGCATCTACACTAATGGTTACGTTTGGTGACTTTAGTCCTTTTCCAGGTTTTCAATGGCCATGTTATCAGCACATGATACTTCAACAAGTTAAAGGACAAACACCCATTACCAAACACCTGCTATGAGTTAGGAGCCTCTTAGGAGGGCCCACCTCTTTCCCTAAAGCTTGATTGACATCCTTGCCTTTGTGCTCTCTGGCCCATGGCCCTGCTTTTGTCAGTGGTCATTAGCCTTTGTGTGTGATGTGTTAGATCAACTCCAAGTCCCTAGCATTAGTCACACACAGTACCTACCCCATACAGTCCTACAAAAGATGCTTCCAGAGTGAAGGCATTTTTTTTCTCCAAGTACCATAGCAAAAAAAAAAATCAATTTTATTTCTTCTAGACCTGCATTTAAACTGGATAATAACTGTTATAATGTGCAACAGACATAATCCAAGTTCACAGAAACATTGGTTCAGTCATATGTAAAATTTTGGTACTTAGCCCCACATGTTCCCTGATAAATAAGGAAGCCGTTACTGTAGTAACCAAGCATTATAAGGGCCTATTCTATTATTTTGTGGTTTTTTTTTCTTTCTAAAAATAAAAACATTGCTCAAAATTATTATCCTCTTTAAAAACCTGACACGAAAAGAAACCTGACATGATTTATAAAAACAGGGAAGCAGATCACTAAACTCTCAAGTCATCGTACTTCCTAATTAGAATGAAATATTGCAGTTTATTTGCATAATATATTAAGGGGAGAAAACCTGCAGCTACTTATCTTTCCCTCCCCCATACAAAGTTGACTGAAAATACAGCCAGCATACCAATAACCCAGGATATATCCCCAAGAAGTATAGCTGGGGAAAAAATCAATTTTATTTCTTTCAGACCTGCATTTAAACTGGATAATAACTGCTATAATGTGCAACAGACATAATCCAATTTCAATTTGTTTGATTAGATGAGTATAAACATTAAACAAGAAAGCCAGGGGATTGTCATAACAACGTTTACACTCTTAGCTCATTATAGAACAAAGTGTTCTCATTTGCTCCTGGAAAGCAGGCTACTAGGAAATATGTAATATGAATTTGAACTACCCTTAAGCACCATCCACAAAGATGTTTATTTTGCCTCGGCCAGAGATCAAAGCGGCTTTGAACCATCAGCCACTCCAACTTCTTTCCAAGGAGGAAAGCCCTGAACGTTCCCTCACAACACTCAAGACTGTATTTAAGTATCACACAGCAAAGTCAAAGCCCCACCCAGGCCAGTGGCTCTCACATTATAACGTGCACAAGGACGGTTACGATGAAGATGCAGGGTGCGGGGTGGAGTGAGCAGGACTGGGGCAGAGTTCCTGCTGTATCACACAAGCAGCTCCCTTCCCACCCCCCACCCCTCACCCCCGCTTTGTGGGCCCCACAGAAGCTAGGGAGGCAGGTGTCTTGTGCACTGTGCCTGGAGAAGGCATTCCTAGAGAAGTGCCTAGTATGGCAGACTGGAGTCAAATGACAGTACTTCCAGGACCTCTCCGGGTTTCTCTCGGTTATGGACCTCTGATGACTGGGCAGGGCTCTATAGGGATCAACACTTTTAATCTTCCTTGCGTGAAGGCACCCATCACCTGAGGACTGGCTAAAACGCAGAGGTCTTGGGCCTGGTACAAAGACCTCTGGTGATGCCACGTCCTTGTTTAGCTGACTACACTACTTTGAATAGCAAGACTCCTTGTCCAAACTATGCACACAGTGATCACAATTGAGGCAAAGGGCAGAAAAGAATTCAGGTCGGATCTGCAAAGAATGCCAAGGGCTCAGGACCAGGAACATTCCCAATTTCCAGGACCCCCCCCCCCCCCCGTCCCCGAGACATTCATCCTTGGAGGAGATTATGGTGTGTATTTGCAGAAGAAAACCCACTCTGCCACACCAATCCGTGAGACAGGAACGTGGCTTGCATTCGGATTAGGGCGTGACCTTTATCAAGAAGACCTCCAGGTTTTAGCACATCATCTTCAACTCAGATCTCCCCATCATATTCTCCTGCCCAGGGATTTAGGGTTTGCCTGTCCTGACCTATGAAATGCAGAAACTCGTTATAAGAAATGTATGTTTACAACAGAAATCCTTGTATGTGGAAGAGTTCCAAGCCCTCGGCAGGCAGAACAGCTCATTTTCTTTATGCAATATTCAGCACACAAAACCTCCTACTCGACCAAAGACCCTGGGCAATTCCCTGGCATTCACTAGACTATAAAGAGGTTTGACTAGCCCCTCCACCTAACAGTTCTCATGTTCCCAACAGCCGGGGGAGTAGAGTGTGTGTGTGTGTGTGTGTGTGTGTGTGTGTGTGTGTGTGTGTGTGTGTAGGGGGGGAATAAAAATCATCATCCTCTATGGTTCAGAATCCTAACAATCACAGGCACTCAGTTCCCAAGCTGCTCAGGCCCTCCCCTGCCTGCTCAGCCCTGGCTTCTCTCCCCCGAGGCAGCAGAAAATGCAGGAGACAAAGCCAGCTGCCTCCATCCATGCTCACTCACACTCCATGCTTACTCACAGTGAACAGAGAGGGGAAGAGGAAGCAGCTGTCTGACAACATCCACGGTTGCAAGACTACAGAGAAGTCATGTGTCTCTCTACACCAGAAGTTAAAGCCTCACTTGATGTGGAGTACATGACAGGGAGGATGTGGGGCAGGGAGCAAGGATAGAGCACTGGAGTGAACCCAAGACGAATTAAAAACATATTTTATTAGTATTAATTTTTTGTGGACGCAAGTGTTTTCACTGCATGTATCACGTGCATGCCTAGTGCCCCAGGGGGTCAGAAGAGGGCATCAGGTCCCCTCAGACGGGAGTTATAGATGTTGTGAGTCAGAGTGGGTGCTGGGAATTGAGCCCAGGCCTCCAAAAGAGCAGTCAGTACTCTTAACAGCTGAGTCATCTCTCCAGCCCCAAGATGAAAGCTTATGTGGGAGAGAGCTGTATTTTCCCCACACCTTACTTACCATGACCTGGCTTCTGTCTCAATAATTTTACTTCACCCAGGATGTCATATAAATGGAATTATATAGTACGTGGTTTTAAAGTCTCATTCCTGTCACCTAGTTAACTGTTAAGTCTGTTAGGAGTTCATTTCTTTTTAACTACTAAGAATTCTGTTTGTAAAAAATTCCATTCCATTTTCTATTGGTTGGCTGTACCATAGCTTACCCATCTATCAGTGAGTGGCTATCTCTATCTCCTCCAGTTTGGGGAAAGTTTAACTAAAGCTAATAGTAATAAAACAAACAAGTGTGTATGGTGGCACATGCCTGCAAGCTAAGCTCTGGGGAGGTTGAGACAGGAAAAGCCAAAGGTTCAAGGCCAGCCCAAGCTACATAACAAGACCTTCTTAAAAAATGGGCAGGCAATAAGGAAGAGTGGAGAAGGAAGCCTCTTTGGTCTGGAGAGCATGCAGTACACATCATGCTTATCTGGAGTCATGATGAAACACAGCTGGTTGAGCACCATCCTCCAGGATTCTGACTCCAGGGAACTGTGGGTGCTAGGTGGCAAACCTGGGTCATCTGAAAGAGTAACTGATGTGCTTAACAATGGAGCCATCTCTCTAAGCCCCGCCCATCCTTCTTCACTTTTGCTGGATGTTTGTTTTTTGGAAAAAAGGAGGGGAAACTATACCACTAAAGCAGACCTTAGCGTTTCCTTTTAGGAACACAGTAACAATTTCACTTTCAGGATTTTAGAAAAACATGACATGTGCAATGAGTCAAGATGAACCCAAAGGAGGAACGTGACTGTTCGCAGCTCCCCGTCTCCTTTGATGACTTCTGACTGCACTGATGATAAATTAAACGGGCTCATGACTTATTAACTGGATGGGAAAATGTATATTTAAACACTCCTGATACATTTGGAAGACTAAATCAGTAATCCTAAACTCTTCAATCATCTTTGGAGTTGAAGGAATGTCATACAAGAGAGCTAAATTACTTACCCCAAGCAAAATTCTGTACATTTACAGAGTACTGGCTAGACTGAATGGGTCTTTTAACCACCAAAGAACAATTTTACTCTTTTGGTCAGCCACACTGTTAATGTTCATATCTACTTTTCATATTTGTTACCTCTAACTGCACCCACCCCCACTTTTATATTAGTCAGAAGGATGTTTGTACACTAATTATCCTCTAGGAGGTGACTGTATTTTTATCAGAAGCAAAGATTCTTAACGTGTTGGTGGATTTTGCAGGCTTATGTTGCACAAATGTGTGATTTTCCCCCTCTTTTGGCCTTGTTGCATTTTCAAAAGGTAAATAACAAAACCTGCTCCCAAATGTTGAGGTGAAGACTGAGACAGAGAGAGAGAGAGAGAGAGAGAGAGAGAGAGAGAGAGAGAGAGAGAGAGAGAGAGAGAGAGAGAGAGAGAGAGAACCAATAAACAAACAGGAAACATCTCTCAACTAACACGGCACTTGGCAGGTGATAGACAGATGTCCATCTGGCAGCCCAAACCAAGTCTCCAGCTGGGCTGGCTGAAATCTTGAAATGGGCTTCTCAACAAGTACAGGTGAACTTTGTACAGGTAATGAGATCAGAGAGGACAGCTAGCCTGTGTTGGGCTCCAATCTCTTCTCAGAAACTAAGAGCAAGCCAGATGAAGACAAGTAAAAAGCAGGTGTGTGTGTCAACACTAACTCAGTCCCTGGTTTGACTGTGTCTGTGCTTTGGAGTCCCAGAAGGCAATTCAAGTGTCCTAGGATTGTTCAAATTATTTCCCGCTGCTTATAATCAATGGTCTTTGTGTTATTTAGCTTTAGTTGCTGTAACAAATACCAGAGAGAGTCAACTGATGTGGTGGTTTGAAAGAAAATGGCCCCCAAAGGGAGTGACACTAATGGGAGGTGTGGCTTTGTTGGAGGAAGTGTGTTACCATGGAGACGGGCTTTGAAGTCTTATATATATATGCTCAAGCCACACACACACACAGTCTACTTCCTGTTGTCTGCAAGAAGCAGGGCTCTCAGCTACCTCTCCAGCACCATGTCTGCCTACATTCTGCCATGACCACCATGATGATGATGATGGACTGAACATCTGAAACTGTAAGTACCACCTCAGTTAAATGTTTTCCTTTATGAGAGTTGCCGAAGTCATAGTTCTGGAGGTTCCAGCCCATGATCGACTGGGTCTGTGGCGAGACAGCTCATTGTAGTGGGAGTGCATGCACAGCAGAACTGCTTACCTCATGCCCAGGAAGCCAAACAGGGAAGAGTGAGTAGGAGTCCATCAGTCCATTTCAAGGGGATACCTCCGATGACCTAACTACCTCCCACTCTAAGTCCTACTGCTTAAAGTCTCCGCAAGTTCCCAATGGCGCCACTGCCACCAGGAGGACCAAACCTTAGCCAATGGACCTTTAAGAGACACATCCAGGATTCCAGCCACAACAACTTTGACATCTCAATCTACATGATGGCAAAGCCCCTGCTTGTCTGATTTTACTCTCAATTTGAATAGCAGATGACTCCAAAAGCACACACCAAAATGAGTGGCTATATTCTCCCCAGTCCACATCCAGTTGGGCCTCTGATAAGTGGGGGCCCAAAAAATGAGGGAGCTGTTTGGGCAGTTAATTGTAAGTTTAGAATAATGAGGATCATAGGTCCCAATTCATCCAAAGGCTGGTAGGAGAGATCTGGTGAATAGGGCTTTATGCTGAGAAACTAACAGTGGGAGCCAGCTTAGTTAGCTTCATCCCATGAGCCTCAGTTTCCTTTGTGACAATGACAACAACAGTATGAGCCTGCACAGTGTTTATCAGTCAAGAGTTCCATTGGCCGTTGGGAAAACAAAAACTGTTCTAAGAATCCGAAACAGGAGATTTGCTGGAACTGGCAACATGGGTGAGTTAAAAAGCTAGCAGGGGCCCATGCTGGTGGTGCAGGACTGTAATCCAGCTACTCAGGCAGGAGGATTGCAAGTCCACAGCTTGCTTGGGCTATGAAGGGAGTTTAAGGTCAATCTGGGCAATTTGGTGACATACTGTCTCAAAATAAAATAGAGGAAAGATCCAGTTTGTAGAACTTAGTGGTAAAGCACTTGCTCTGGATCCAACCAGCAGTAGCAGGAAGAGGAGGAGGAAGGAGAAGGAGGGGAAGGAGATGGGGGGGAGGGAGGAAGGAGAGAAGGAAGTCATTGCTGCTTCCATGCTAAAAGTGGCCAAGGGAATTCAGAGTCGAAGGAGTGTCCAGGACTAATCCAAGTAGCCACACCATGGCTAGCCTGTGCAGAGGTGGCCTGTGCCCTGAGAAGACTCAGCTTGCTGTGAGTGAGGTCACCCAAGGCAGACGGAGGGAACAAGAAGCTTGGATCTCCTTCCAGGCTCAAGTGCCTTCTACTGACCTAACCTAGGCCAAACCTGCAAACAGTGTGCAGGAGTCAAGAGGCCAATGGGACACAGCACCCATGCACACGCCCGTGTCACCTCAACTCTGGACAGGAGCCACCCATTATCCTGTGGTGGATGGCAATACTATCACTTGATGAGCGAACTAAGGAATGGAGTGAAGTGGTTTATGTGAGTTAGATGATGGCAAACTGGAATTCAGACCTTAAAAAATCCAGTTCGGGCCGTTTACCAGTACAGCAAATAAAATAAAAGGCCACACTGTTGCAGGGTGACATCTGCTGTTGGACAATGGGTGCTCTAAAGACTTAGCACTCAAAACTGCAATGAGGCTGTTTCAGCACAAAGGCTGTACAGGTGTTCCTGGTCATTCTGACACCACACACTGCTTTGCACCCTGGGAGATACAAATTCAGGGTCCTCCTGGTTCACACCCAGTTCCAAATGGAACAACTTCCCTCTGCAAACGTGGCCACAAGGGTCTGGGGAAACCTGGCTGTGTGTATCCTCCATTGAGTAGATGTTCATAGAGAAAGGACTACAGCCTAGATCGGAATGGTTAAGTGCATTAGCTGCTCGTCTATGGAAGGCGGGGTTCAGTCTGAGGCCGTACACTATATTCTGGTGGGGAGAGCCAGTGATAACAGCAAAGGGCATCTGGTCACACTGTGTCCCCAGCCAGGAGGCTGACAGTGATGAACACTACCACTCATGTTTTCATCCCAACCCCTCTATTTCTTCCCCAGTCCAGGGACCCCCAGCCCACAGAATGGCGCTGCTTACGTCCAGGGTGGGTTTTCCCCTCCTCGGTTAAAATTCTCTGGAGACGCTCTCACAGACACGCCTGTGTTTCCATGGTGATTCTAAATCTAGCCAAGGTGACAGTGAAGATTAACCATCACAGTAAGGATCCAAGAATTCATTTTTTCCCCCTCTGTAAAAGTCATTGCCATCCAGTGATTCTGGGTCGACAGGGAGCATAAGGGCCTAATTGGAGGCCATGGCCACAGTGCACATTCAACAGTTACGCTGTGTCAGTCACATTTGTGTTATCCCCTTTTACAACCCAGTCACATCTGTGCCATCCTCTTTTACAGCCGCAGCAGACAGGACTAACAACAAAGCAACCTAGTTTTGTTTTCAGTTTCCAAAGCCTCACATAACTAATGCCGCTTATCAGAGATAGAGTGTCATCTGCACCAAGGCTCTAGCATTGGGAGAAAAATGTCCTAAAAGTAAGGGAAATGCCCTAAGAGACCATTTTTAAAAACAAACTAGGCTATAATTTTAGATCCCGAAGCCAGACAGTGAATATACTGTAAAGCTAACCTTTATATAGCTTCCATGTGTTGAGGTTTGTACCTGTATATCAGTTTGCCTATTATTATTATTAATCAATATTTTGAGATAGGTTTCACTATGTATCCTCAGATAACATAGAAGTCACTATGTAGCCAGGCTGGCCTTGACCTAGAAATCACCCTAACCCTCTAAGTGCTATTTTCTTGCCAATTATATAACCATTTATTCTTCTTCTTGGACCTTTACCTGTAAAGATATATCATCTATAGAATTTATCACTTACAGTTTATTGGCATTCTTGAGTACTGACATACTAGGCTCTGCATGCTAATTTAGAAATAGGGAAGTATAGTTGGGTATAATGGAGCACACTTTTAATCCCAGCAGAGGAGGAGGAGGCAGAGGCAGGCAGATCTCTGAGTTTGAGGCTAGCTGGGTCTACAGAGTGAGTTCCAGGACAGCCGGGGCTACATAGAGAAACCCTGTCTCAAAACAAATAAATAGATCAATAAAATGAAATGAAAGAAACAGACAATCATGAAGTGGGAGGGAGCCCCTGCACCCTGTGTAACTGCGTATCTCTAAGATAGAGCATCTACAAACATGCACTGCCCTGCCCAGGCTTCCAGGTTAAACGTCAGGGAGAAAGAACACCATGTGTCTAAAGACTTAAGACACCATGTCGTGTTATACATCATTTGGAAGAAGACACAGCTCTCTAGCAAGAACTGTTCACCCATGAAATGAAATAACCCTTCTGGGAAAGAATGATGAGTTAGTTCATAAACACTGTATGTTTTTAACTGGCCTGGGAAAAATCAAGCAGATGCACAGTGGGAACCTTATTGGGCAATATCCCATCTGTAGTGTGGCTGGATATTTGACCACACTTAAGACTGCTAATGAAATTAATTTTAGATTAGGGGGTGGAACTAGCGACTAGTTAACAGGAATTAGCCATAGAGAGTATGGAGGACCCAGGAATATAGATAGAGGCACACAGGAAGAAGTAGGGAGGGTCTTAAGAGATTCACTGTCTTTTTGGGGCCAGTGGAGATATGCTTCTCTTGCTGGGTCTCAGCCGAAAATGAGGGTCAGCTGGCTGCTTCTTGGCCTCTCTGAACTAGCAGGTTTCACAGTGTCACAGATTCAGGTATGGCTGCTAATGGTGCAGATGGGTGGAGCACTGAAGGTGGACACTGCTGTGGGAGGTTCGGAATGTTACCTATTGCACAACCCCATTGCATGCTAGTTCTAAGGCCTCCACATCTACGGAGCGGCACAGAGGTGTAAGCTGTCCAGAGCCACACGGGCACAGGGAGGCTGGCGGTGGGACCTGCTGGGACCCAGCTTACCTCGGTAGTGCTCCCTGGATAGGAAGCTCGCGCAGGGAGGGGGTGGAAAGCGGAAGAGAAGAGCAGGTAAGGAATGGGAAAGGGAACACAAGGGACCCCACCCACAGCGATGACTCCAGAGACCAGCTCCCCGCCTCTGGCACCTGCGGGGAGGTGTTACCCGAGAGGAACAGTAGTTCTGTAGATGTGGTCAGGTTAAGGCTTCTTATGGGTGGGGGATATCAGCCAAGCTGGCCCAGAGGCCAATCGTAAGAGTCCTGACTGAGGAGGCACACGGAGGCGACACACTGGAGAAACTCAGGTGCTGTGAAGGTTGTAGCCGGTGTGACACAACCCCCGTGAAACAATGCTAACAGCAGGCAGAATCGGGGGGGGGGAGGGACGGGGGTCAGCGATAGGCTCTTCCCTTAACTCCTCCGAACAGGTGCAGCTCGGCCCACCCCTTGGCGTGGCTCGGTGAGGCTGACTGGTCCTCTGGCCTCCAGTTGTGGACGAGTGAATTCCTGTAGCTTTTAGCTGAGAGTCTGTGGCAACTCGCTAAGGCAGCTGCAGGAAACACACATGTTGAGTATATACTAGGTGCCTCTCAGCTTTGCCCGGTTCTGGCCGGGGACTCCTAACTCCTCATCTGAGGATGCTTGCATAGGTCTCAGCGTATATGTGTTCTTGATGGTAACTTGTGGGTGCAGCACTGGGCCAGCACTTAGAAATCAAGGTTTCAGACCAGGTTTGCTACAACACTGAACAATTCAATTAACATTCCAGGCTTTGCTTTCGTCATCTACAAAGGGGTACAACGTGCCAAGTTCCTGTAAGGGTTAAAAATGATCACTAGATGGACCGTCAGTAAACTGTAAAGGATGGCAGAACATGTACACAGTTAGATTAGATTCTTCTTACTCTCCCCTTCATCGGACTTTCCAACATAAGACATGGTGCTAAGCACAGTGGCCAGTCTCTGTGAGAGCCTAGTAAATTCACATTAGTAATGCACTATTAATAATTATTAAATCCTCTGAGATGTAGACATTCCACAACAGAGGGAGGGGGAAGGGAAAGGGAATTACACAGGCTGACACCTCGAGGAAGTAAAGAAGCGAGAAGAACACCAACTTTACCTCACATTACTTGGAAGTGTACAGGAACAATGGTGGCTGACTTTAGCACAGCGCCCCCTTCTGCATGAGAGGCACCTCTCTTCCCCTGCTCTGACTGGCATACTTCTCTGGTACAGTCTCCCACCAGAGGATCCCAGACTTCAGAGATGATTAGCAATCTTGCGACTAAAAGTGACCAAAACTTTATGCTGGGAATATAGCTCAGTGGCACAGAACTTCCCTGGGTTCAACCCTTAGCACCACAAAAATGAAAACCAAAAAAAACTTGTTTAACAGGGAGTAAATTTTGAAGACAAGGCATATACTCTCCATTCCCACCTCTCATTTGAACAGCACTGAGAGCTTCCCAATTTATCTTATCTTAAGAAACTTTTTCTTTCACTTTCAACCCCCAGCTTAGTGAATTCAATGAATAGTATTAGGTTTTATCTTTCTTATAAATATCTCCTACAGCCTCCATTATGTCAATAAAAAAGACAAAGCAACTATTAAACTAGAGGGTAGATAGAGATAAATCAGACCATTTCCTTTAGGCATGACGGGGTCACAGACAATGACTCCAGGACACTGAATTTGTAGGGGAAATATATTAAGGAATGTCTCTCCATCTGTTACATATAGTGCTTTTAGTAATCGCTGCGTATCTTTGAAATGGGATTCCTGGTGGCAGCGGAAACTGGAGTGTGGGGTGTCACCTCTGGAGCTGGGCAGGTTTCTGTCACATTTTATTGTTCTCTAATTCATGTAGAAAGCCACAAGTGTCGCTTGAATAGGCCAATAAATACTAACTGGCTGTAGGGAGAGATTTTTCAACTTTGCTGTTCGTTTTGTTACTCGGGACTTTATAGGGAAGAAAAGAACACCCTAAGACACTGCTGTTTCAAAATGCTCTCCACATCCCTGGAGCAATGGGCAAGCCAGAGGACACTGGACTTGAAATACCCAGACAACATACTTTAACTGGACAATGGGGCATTATAACCACGCTCTGCTCATTTATTAAAATTGATATCTACTTGCTTTCCAGAATGGATCAGTGGCTTATAATAAATGGCACACATTATATAAAGTTCTTACATTTTTTAAAAAAGTAAAAACTTAAAATCCAGCCGAAGGCAGAGGAAGTAATTCTAAAGGCAACAAGGGTAAATATTAGACACTTCTTTAACGACTGTGTCTGTGGTTCCATGCACAAAAATCGCTATGACTGAGAAGTCTACTTGAAACTTCCTTGTAGAAAGAGAAACACAGCAAACTACATAATTTTTTACTAATAACCAAATTCTCGTGTGCAAGTTCTTTAAGAGACAGTGCTTTCTAGAATGCTTCAAAGAAATTTTCAGTTCAAGGGCCCCTTGGCAATGTGAAGGGACATCTTCAGTGATGGCATTATCAAACAAGTAGGAACTTTCTCTATAGAAGCTGTGTCCCTATGAAGCAGTGCTTTGCAAGAAAGGCATGGGACAAGATGCCCTCAAATCAGAGTCTCAACAACGTTCCTCTGCGACAATGCATGATGGTTTAAGGTTAGTGCAGGATCAGTGTTTGTTAGTGTTTTCTACCCTGGCAGAAATTCGGATCAGTTTGTGGTTCACTGTTAATGGAGTCAAAGGTGATGCTCACAAATATCAAGTGTAGGACTCTTCAGAGCCTTCAAACGACCGAGGCAGATGTTGGGGCTACCACCAAGAACAGGCCATGGCAGACAGTGGTTCCTAAAGTCATTTGGGCATGGAACCCTTTTTCCCTAAAGCACCAACATTGAGATGTATGATACTTAAGCTCAGTGTTCTTCAAGCTATGCCTTCTTAGTGGTTGCAAACAGCAGGTATGAGTTAGACATCTACACCTAAGAAGCCAAAGCTGGGTAGGTACCAGGTGGGGAGGTACAAGCACTAGCACAGGTAAGGAGTATGGATGGCTTTTTACTCCTGGCTACTCTCCCCTCCTTTTGGCTCTTTCCTTCTTCTAAGAGCATTCTCTCGGAGTACTCTCCGGAAAACAGCCCAGCAGATAGGAATTCCTAGTTGGAGTTACAACACAGAAACATGGGGCGTGGCACCTGCATCTATGGTTGTCAGCTATGAGGGAGTGAAGGCAAGGCGACTCTTGTCCTTGGAGAGGACAGTGAGGCCAGGAATGAGGGCCAGTGAGAAGTAAAGCCTTGGTGACCTAAGTGTGAGGGATGACAGTAGTGTCTGGACCCAAGTGACTGGCTAAGAATTCCTTATGGGATAATAGTCATACATTTTCTCTACCAAAATTCAACTCTTTCAAGCGCTGTCTACTCTAGGGCTTTAATTCCCAGCTCTGATTCTTAGATACCTGGTCTGGCTTTGTGAGAAGCCCAGGGAAATACCACGCCATCCTGGGGGCTCTGAGACATGTTGGCTTTTGAAGAACTTACAGATTTCTCTGAGGAGCTCCATGAAGGGATTTCAAATCATTTACTGCCATCACAGTGAACCGGGAGTCACAACTTTTACAGAGAGTCAAGGTCAGAATAATGCTAATGACCCATGATAAATTGATTTCAAAAAATTTATTTTGAGTCTCACTATGTAGTCCTGGCTGGTCTGGAGCTCACTATGTAGACAAGTGAACTTTAAACCCACAAAATCTGTCTGCCTCTGCCTCCCAAGTGCTGAGATTAAAATATGCACCACTACACGTAGCTTTGTTTTACGGGGTCTCATGGATCCCAGGATGACCTCAAGCTCTCTCTGAAGCTATGGGTGGCTTTGAACTAACCTTCTTGCCTCCATTCCCCAGAGCTGGGAATGCAGCGTATTCCACCTCAGTTGATTTATGCTGCTGGAGATTCCACCCAGGGATTCGTGCACACTGGGTCAGCGCTCACCAACTGAGCTAACCATCTCTAACATCTTATTGTATATCACTTAATAAGCATATATGTATTTCAAGGAACAATTACCATGTTATTATGGCAGCATGGTGAGCAATGGACAACACTTGGTGGAAAGCCCCTATGCATTTCTGCTAACTGAGGGATGATCCTGGCCACAGATGGAGGGCTGGAGAGACCAGGACACTGTGTAAAGGCCCCTAACAATGCAAGCAAAGACCCACGATTGCCTTGAATATGGGGACTCTCATTCTATTTCTTTCTCTTGACCCGCTCCAGTTCCCAGAACTCAAATGCCCATGGTGATCCTCTCTGAGCTCAAACTGAGGCTCTTGAACCCTTCTTTCCTATCGGCTCCCAGCCAGATTGTATTACTGCATTCAATAGGAAGCTACAAATCTCAGGGTGACTACTTTTGAGTTCAAAACATTCAAGGTGACACGTGGTTTATGAAAAGTGGAGATTGAACATTCATTTGAAGCAACACGAGGCTTGGGGCATGCACAGCCCTTCAAGTACCTAGTTCCCAGCTGAGCATCTGGGACATGAGCTGTGACAGAATGAAGCTCTGCTCACAGCAGCTCCAATCTCCTCCGCTCTTAGACACTCATCCATGTTTATGTGAGTGGCTCAGCCATGGCTCCAACCAAGGCTACCGCTCAGGATGCTCCAAGACGGTTCAGAAGATGACCAAGAACAACCATCTCCTCCCCACTGCATCCAGGAAGCTCACTTGGCTCAGGACTCAGGATTTGAAAGATGGACATTTTTTATTTAGGGACCTAGAAGTGCTGTAGATTATGCATCATTGTTAATTAAAAGCTGATTGGCTGATAGCTGGGCAGGAAGAGACTGAGTGCAAGAGCCAGAGTAGGAGAGAAGCCAGATGAGAATGCTGTACTGAGAAAAGGTACCAAGCCATGTGGCTAAACATTGATAAGAAATATGGGTTAATTTAAATGTAAGAGTTAGCTAGTAACAAGCCTGAGCTATCGGCTGAGCATTTATAAGTAATATAAGCCCCTGTGTGGTAATTTGTGAAGTGGCTGCCAGATATTTGGGACCAAGCGGCTCTGGAATAGGAAATGTCCATTTACATTGAACTTGTTTGCAACATATAGAACCAGCAGGGCAAGACTCCTGGTTGGTGCTAAAACCCACACAGGACACTGGGCAGTGAGTAGAGCCAGAATGACCAAAATGGATGAGGCACTTCTCACGAGGATTTGGCTTCTATGGCACCATCAGTGACAGTGCCACCATGACTGATTCGATTGAAGATGCCCACCTGAATTCCTTGAGGGGAAGTTTTCTAGGCAATCACTTACAATCTCTTTCCTTAAAGGTTATTCAAAGTCCAGCGAGCACCTCAGCATGATTAGTGGGAGGCAAGGAAGCCACTTGAGAAGAGGGTGAGTCAGCAGACCGGTCAAGAAAATCCCGATGCCCCGTCTTATCATGAGGCTGTATTAAAAAGATATTAACTCTAGAGGTCAGGATAATACTGCGGTACAGGGAGAGAATTATTATTCTCTCTTCAAAGACACCTGTCCCTGAGGCATGGCAGCAGACACCCCAGATTAAACTTTCATCAGCAGAGCTTGGGATTCCATCAATCTTTTATGACTGTCTGGCTCACAGAATCCTCAACTGGGTGGCATTAGGAAACTGTCTCCCGTACAGAGACCCGGCAAATTACATCCAGGAGAAGAAGCAAAAACTATAGATTACTCTCAGATTAGCTTAAAAAAGCTAAAGGTGGGGTGGGGTGGGGTGAACAGATGGCTCCGTGGTTAGGAGCACACATTACTCTTGCAGAGGATCTGAGTTGATTCCCAGCACTCACATCACGCGGCTCACAACCGCCTGTGCCACCACTGCCCGGTACCTTTCCCCCTTTTGAAAGGTGATTATTTCGTGTATTTTGTCATAGTGATCGAAAGCTGACTGATACCCCGCCCCCAATATGCACATGTGTTACACAGTGCAGTATGGCTAAACAATAGAATAAACACAGCTTCTCACTTAAAACAACTCTCCCAAGTGCTCTGTGCTGTGGTTTGAATATTAAATGTCTTCCAAAGGCTCATATGCTAAGGGCTTGGACTCCACCCTGGGCACTGGGTGCTGGAACCTTTAAGAATGGGGCCTATTGGGAAGACGAAAGGTCACTAGGGGCATGCTCTTAAAGGCTCCTCGTCACTCTCTTTGCTTCCTGACCACATGTTCCTACCATGGATGTGTAACTAAAGTGTGAAAGCAACAGGGCCAATAATCTTTCTTTAAAGGTGATGATCTCAGGTATTTTGTCACAGTGACGGAAGCCTGGCTGTCACTTCCCCCACCACATAACGGACTGCCTCCTTCAGTCTCTGCTAATTCATTTTTAAGTGCCAACAAAGGCTAGGCAGGGCCACCAAGAAGCAGAAGCAATACCAGCTATTTGGAAAGAGAGAAAAGAATTGCCACTGGTAAGGCCAAGGCCACGGAGACAGCAGTAAGGGATTCTTATGAGAGCAGTCATTCCAAGACAGGGCTCGGACTTCCACGGGTAGGGGAACCCACGAAAGAGGCTGGGGATACTGAAATTGAGATGTTTGAAGGAGGCATTCCACAGAGCTAAACTAATTCCTCTTTTTAAAGGTGACCATCGCATGCATTTTGGCATAATGACAGAAAGCTGATTAACACACCCCTCCCTCGATACAGCAGACCGTGGACCAGTGTTGGCATAGCTAGAGGAGAGAACAGCCATGGACTGGGGATGACCAGTGTGTTCAAGGCCAGCCTGAGCAACACAGTGATACCAGTCCCAAAGGAAAGGAGGAAAGGATGGGGACAGAACTCAGTGGTAAGGCACTTGCCTACCTAGCATGGGTGAGGCCCAGGTTCAATTCCTAGTGCTGCCAAAGAATGAGGGGCGGAGGAAAGGTCAGTTGGAGTTGTTGCTTTTTTTTCTTCCTAACTAAATAATTGCAGCATTGTCAAGGTCCAGCCAAAAATAAGCAATGTTTTCAAAAGAAACCAAAACAAAGCAGCAAAACCAGAGACAGGAACAAACACTATGTGTGGCAAAAAGCCTTTGAAAGCAGCTTGACCCAAATCCATTCACAAAGCCCACTGGGGATAGATAACCCAGGGAGGAGAATGTTTACGAATATTCTGCACAATCCTTTTTTTGTTGTTGCTGCGTTGTTTCGTTTTGTTTTTTGAGACAGGGTTTCTCTGGCTGTCCTGGATCTCGCTCTGAAGACCAGGCTGGCTTCAGCTGAGATCCGACTGCCTCTGCCTCTCAAGTGCTGGGATCAAAGGCGTGCACCACAGCCCTGCTGCAGTCCTTTATATTTGATGAATAAAAGGTTCCTAAGATCAAAGCCAGACAGAACAACCAAGCCAAAGAGAGATCATCTGACGGTCTAGGAATAATCTGTGACATGCAGAGTTTATTAAAATTAGCCATCACAATCAGAAAAGTGCTCTGTACAACATTTTCCAGGAGGAGAAGGTCTGCCCCGCAAACCCCACTTACACACGCTTCACAGAGTACACGTTCAAGCTGAATAAGAAGGGAGGACCGGTGCCTAAAAAGCGCGCGCATGCAAAGCTATTGATGGCTGCTATTAATTACGGAGAAATTTTATCTTCATTAGAGCAGGCCCAATGGGGTCTCCACTTATCCTCATTATTTATCGAATGCAATCATAGTTTTCTTAAAAAACAAGCCTCAGCAATTTAGTGTTGCCATTAATTTAAATGAGCGAGTTCACTACCCCGAGCATTCTTTCCCAAAGTGTGTTGGCCGTGAAGGAAACTGATACGTGTGTCTCCCCACAGCCCACACAAAGGCTTGGTTCTCTATTCACTTAAAGGAAGTGGCCTTTAAGATGCAAGGCCTAGATGAAGGTGCTCTGGTCCTGTAAGAACACGAACCAGATGGGGACACTGGGCCCCTGGGCCCATTTCTTTCTCCCACTGGTCTCTCAGCAATGACGAGGGAAGTAGCTCCCTCAAGATTTAGAGCCACCTTGCCACAGCCCAAAAGCAAGGATGCTAACTGATCAAGGACCACAATACTCTTTTCTTTAAAAAAAAAAAAAAAAGACTGTCTGAGACATTTTCTCACAGCTACATAGAACTGACTAGTATTCCAGTGGAGAGGGCAGTACAAAGCCACAGCGTGTGAAAAGGACCTGCCACTCTGTTAAACAGTTCCCCAGGGACTCTAGACCAGTGGTTCTCACCTTTAATGTCTTGACCCTTTGAAGGGACGCCAGCCAGCTCGAGCATCGCTAACATGGCTCTGGCAGGCCTGGTCCTTTGCCCTGATTCCCATCCCCAGATCTCCTCTTCATCCAAAGTAGAGCTACTACCCGAGGGATTTCAAGGAAAGCGAGTCCCTCGAAGGCCTTAAGAAAATGCTAAGCCCAAAGCACTTCCAGAAACTCTGAAGTTATACAGCTCAGTGGGGTGCAATGCCCTTTCAGCCTGGAACACATACTTTTCTTACTCATTTTAACCACATCAAGAAACCCCCAAGAGAGGCCGTTTTCTCAGCAAGGCAAGCTACAAAAGAGAATGCAAAATGGCCTTGTTTTCTCTGGCAGAATGAAACACTGTTATGTTTTATTCATGCAAAGTGGAAACCCTTCTCCTTTGCAGCATTATAAATTGAATTTGCTCTTGTAAATTGCTGTTAAGGAAAAGAGAGGGAGAATAAAAAGCAAAGGAAAGTTAAATATATATATATACACACACATATATATACATATACACACACATACATATATGTATTATGTGTGTGTATATCTATCTATCTACCTATCTATCTATCTATCTATCTATCTATCTATCTATCTATCTCCCTCCCTGGAATGCAAAGGCTCCTTCCAGGGCATGAAAGCTCAGGGGACCAATGGGAAAAAAAAGAACATTTAAGTGGCAAGTTTGCTTCTTTACTTACTGAACCAAAAGGGCTCAAAGACACCCTGCCCGGTCCCACTAACCACAGAGACTTGCTGAGGTCCTGACTGCCTAGGGGTTGGCACTACTTAACACCACGTACCCTGTGTAGTGTTCTTTGGTAGGGGTGGGAGGGGTTCTTCCTGTTCTGCAGGTAAACTGAACTCATCAGGATTTGCAAGAGTTTCCTATCGCCTATCTCCAGTGATCAACCATCCTCGACGCTACCAGACGTCTGACCCCTCCCCGTGCAGTGGCGTGAAGAGGGAGCCATGTAATTAGCTGCATCTGTTAAGTACATGTTGCTTAAAAAAAATCAAGAGTAAACATTCATTAACCACTTGCATGCTTTCATCATCATGCCGATTATTATATATACACTCACTGGTGCATACACACATGTGCTGTTGTCCCTGGCGTTATCTTCATTTTTCAGATGAGAGAAAATGAGGCGCAGAGAGTTTGAGCAATTTTGCCATCTAGAATCCAAATCATGTTTCTCTTTTACACATGTAGCGAGCGGTTGGCTTTATTTTAAAGAAACAGTGTAGACTGAAAGCTTGCATGAGTAAAATCTAAAACATAGGCAGCAGGTTTGAGGATGGCTCTCAGGGGTGGAGTGTGCTTGCTTAGCATGTTTGGGGCCTTCGGTCAAGTGCAAACAAAAGCAAATAACGGACCTGAATACACATTTCTAGTCGTGGGAATATATAATGGTGCCCACTTTGGCTCCTGCTGTACAGACAGATATGGAGGACAGAAATCGGGAAAGTAAGAGCCCTCTACAGAGGCTACATGTTTCCAGAGATGGGTAACGGCCACCTCAGAGTTCCTCTGTGACAGCAATTCACGGAAGTGAAGACAAGCACCCCAGCGCTCCAAATGCACAGCAGGCTATACGGACCATCTCCTCGCTCACCCCAAAGCATCTGTCACAGCTCTTAGGGCTCCTCACCCTGGTACTGAGAGCTCGGAGATGTGCTGCACTCCCAGGAAGGTTTAACCCAATCAGCAATCTGAGAATTCTTTCTCGAATCTGGTTGCAGCATAAATGCTTGTCCTTTGACTGACAAATATTTAGTCATAAGCCTTCATTTCTGGTTTAGGAGGCAGAACTGGTCAAAGATGATCAAACACACTGGGGCTTCATTCACAGGATGGCTGTACCAGACAAGGCAGACCCTTCCCTTATAACGGGCTGCGTGACCCAATTTCAAATACACAAACAAACAAGCCAGAAGGTTCAGGAAAACCATCCCTTTGACACCCGCGACTTTTATCCACTTTTGTAACAATTTTGTCCATTTTCAACATGACACTTTAAATGTCCAACAGTTTGACCCAAGATGCTAGAAGCTGCCCCTATACCTCGGGACTTGCCCAAGCACTGATTATCATTTAAGCGTTAACTGTCGGTACTTTTGTCCAATTGTTTTGCAGTGGGGTTCAAGTACAATAGTAGTAGTAACAACTGCTAAAGTTAATAGCTATGACATTGGTCAGAAAATCAGAACATCAGTTTCCTGTCACCTTGGAGAACAGACGATTCACAGTACTTGCAGTAACTCATTTTCAGTAGAATATCATAAAAACACATGCGGGAGGCAACTGTTATAACTAAACATTTCAACTAAAAAACTTCAGCCAAACCCAAGCCGCTGATACTCGTGACTTAAACCCAGATGGTTTAGGCTTGTGTGTGACCTCATTCTTTCAAACAAGCCCATGAGGAAGCATCCCTAGTGGCGTGGATCTGAGGCATCTGGAAGAAGCATCCCTAGTGCCATGAATCTTAGGCATCCGGGATGCACCCAAGTGCAATGACCCCGATTAGAAAAGGAATGTGGAGAAAAGAGAAATAAAGGGGTGCGGGATTGTCTGATGCATAGGGGAACTTGGTAAAATGAGGGAGAAGTCTGTATGCAAGTCCCTCAAGTCACAGAGTGGCCAGGCCCATCCCCCAAGGACTTCTAGCTGCCAGGTTCCACCCACAGAATACTCATTCTAGCTGTTCTAACTGCTGGATCCAGCCCCATCTTACAGAGTAAAAAGCCCAATCTATGGACATGAAATTCCACTAATCTCCATGTTGGAAAGCTCCACCCTGAAAAGTTCCACCCCCCCACGCTCTATGTAATCCCTGTATCCTGTTCAGTTTGCTGCTGTTTCTCACGTAAGCAGAGGCAGCCACCCTCCTGGTTTTTTCCCTCCCAATAACTCTGTGTGAGGTTTGCTGTGCAGTGTGATTTCGTGGTATTCCTTGGTTCCCGGCTGCCAGCAAACCTTTCCACCCAAGCTGTAATGCTTGCAATGTAGACCCAAAGGCATGCACAAGTCGGAGCTGACTAACTTTGAGGGACAGAAGCCAGGGTGGGAAATCCTGGATATCTTGGGAGGCGAGGGAGAAGAGCAAAGACTTACTCTGGTCTATTACATCTCTAATCAGTTTCTGTTAGGATTCGTATTGAGGGAGGTTAGGTTGTACCAGCCCAGGAACTCACCGGCCATTGTCTCGGCCCACACCCCACACTCGGATGCTCACGATGGGCTGGGAATGTAGCACGGAGTGGTCCATGGGGTCCACCAGGCTGAGCATGTCATTTTCCAAAATCAGATACATGTCTTTGCCCTGGGAGCCAACAAGAAAATATGGAGACCTTACATCTGATGTGCGCCAGCCTGCTTTCTGACCAGCTCCTATCTTTAACTATTTATACTCCTGGATCTAGACAAATTCCTACAGGAAGGCTTCAGAGAATCTTCTTTTGTGAACTCCACACCCCCTCCAGCCTCCAATGGCTCCCCCCTCACCATTCTTCATGCCAAGAACACGCTTCTCCCTGACTCAAAGCCATGCCCATCTCCTCCGCTTTCCAGCCCTATGTCCATGGGGCGTGGCCGGCAAGGGACGGTGAGCATCACTTCCCTGTGCTTGTTAACTGAATGTCAAGTATTACACTGGATAGCTGAGCTGCACCGGACTCTCAGCTGCCCTGTGAGAGCTTGGCTGCAGACACCACCAAGGCTGAGCCCTAAGTACCTGCCCAAGATCTGATGCGGAGCCTATAATGGACATTGCCATCATACTGAAAGGGAGACCTTTGGCTTTTCAGCTCTTGAGCTGCAGTTTGGATTTGTAGGGTTCATTCATGTCCTCGCTCCCTATACAGGTTGGCTTTATAAGGGCAGGAATGCTAGCTTATGTAACTTTCTTCTTCCCTCATAGAATCCTCATGCACAAGGGCAATCAAGGAATGACTAACTGTCTGCTATCCAGCTGAAAGATGGTCTCCTAAGAAGGCGGCCCAGATGCCGGCACACTGAAACCAGGGATGCCTGTACGAGCTGAACCATGAGGCCTCTTGTTGGGGCTCCAATCCCAAAGGGACGGATCAGTGGCTCTCAGTGCAGTTTTTGAGAATGATGTAAAGGTTCTTAGAATGATTGAGCTGTGATGCTTGGGGTGGCAGGGGCAGGAAGACAGTGCCTCTGCCAGACAGTATTAAGGTGGCCAGTGTCTGCAGCTGGCATTCAGAGTGATCGAGAGCTTTCCCTCAAGAGCAGACAAACCATTTGCAGATGACATCACAAACACAAATGTAACTAACACAGACTCCGTGTGGCCAAAGCCTTCCCACAGAGCCTGGCCAAGGGATTGCCTGCTGCCTCAAACCTAGGGGATCTGCAGATGTCTGCTGTTCACGTTAGCGTAAATCACAGCAAATTGTCTTAAGGATGGGAAAGCCAACATTTTGACTGAAGGAGAACAAAGCCTGTTAAATTTCAAATCCAGGGATGTATTGTGAGATCACACTTCATTGTCAGAGTCGGTCCTTGGTGACTGGATGTGACACAGCAAAGCAGGAAGTCTCAACAGGGGTTTTCTGGCAAGGGAGAAAACTCTTCTTCCCATCAGAGAGTCTGGTTAGCAATGGAGTCCAGCCCCATAGCAAGGCTCTCCCTTGGGACAGACTCTACCATGGAGAGCCTTGGGGACCTGCTTCTCATCATGCTGCACTTCTGGGAGAAACCAACAGTGGAGTTGCCAATGGCCCAGTTCGAAAGCAAAGTCTCCAACCCATGTTCTGCTGGCGGGACACAGGCAAGGTTGGTCTAGGATGCTCCCAATGTGTTCTGCATGCCATAGAGTATGAATGCGATTTTCCCTGTTTGGTGTAATCTTAATGCAAATCTGGGAGTATTTTCAATTCAGATATTATCTCTTACCTTTTTGGTTGCCAGCCTAGCCTTTAACGGCTGAGCCATCTCTCCAGCCTTCAGACATTATCTCAACTAATAGCTCAAAGTAGACTCGCTTTATTAAAAGTGAGACAAAATGTAGGTGTCAGTTCTACAGCTATGACTGTCAGGTTACAAATGGAGAAGTATGTAAAGGGTAATTAGCCACCTCATAGAGCAGGACATCAGTATTCATGAGTGCAGGCGTGAGAATCACATGCCACTCTGAGAGTCATAGGCTGTTCCCCAGAAGACTGTTTTTTTAATAGATGGCATTCCATTGTGCACATGAACATGGGATGGCTTCTGAGCTGTGATCATTTACCGATGGATCATTGAGGATCTGAGGGTCAGATAACTCATTTAGCCCTGAGAAATGATCTCTCCTAGGGACATGGTCTTGAGTGACTTGTTGTGGGGTTAACCATTAGCTCCTCTGGTACATCAAATTGACAGTATTTGTCCTAACACTTGGAGCCCCTCACTACAAGATCTCCCAGAGCCCCAAGCTCAACAAAGCACAGCAGAATACACGAAAGTAGCTACTGACTGTTTCCAGGGTGACTTACCTCTCCCCAAATGCCAACTGTGTCTCGGATGTCATTTTTGCAGTAGGAAAGCTGCCGGATGCAGTTGTTGACAGCGACACTGCTCTTCCCAGGGGCAAGATCCTCCTCTGCCATCTCTACCCAGCCCAGAGAACGCACAGCAAAACACTGGAAGACAAAGTCAGACAACACACAGTGACTCCTCAGTCGTGGCCATCTGCATCGTGCTAATTGGAATGACTAGGCAGCTACAGGGTCTGCTCAATGCACCTTTATTTGCCTCACTGTGGCTAATCATCCAACTCAGCAAACCCTCTGCTATTGGAAAACAAAATTGCGATGATTGTGTTTTGGAAAGCATAGGGACAACCTTCCTTGTCTAACTAGTGCTGTGCTCTCAGATACTTTTTCCTTAGAAGGAAAACACCAGGATTATAGTCACAGAGCTAACTAATGGCACACAAGCTTCTACGTTCGTATCACCTGTGAGAGAACAGATTTTTAATGGTAATAAATGTAACCCCAAGAGACCTGGTATTATTAGGTACCAAGGCAAAGGAAATAGAAGAGAGTGAACTACATTACAGTAGATGGCCAACAGAAAATGAACTCAATAGTATTTTTTGGAGGTATTTTTCTCCTCTCATAATGTTTTGTCTGGACTTTTTTTTTCCTCTTACAGATATTTTACTTATACATTATGGTTTTTGATTTTTTTTGTGTCTTTATGGGATTCCTGTTTGTGTGAGTGTGTGTGTCTGTATCTATATATGTTTACACTTTTTCTTTGGATCTTTTTTTTAAAGATTTTATTTATTATGTGTACACTAGTTTGACTGCATGTATGTCTTCAGGCCAGAAGAGGGCACCAGATCTCACTGCAGATGGCTGTGAGCCACCACGTGGTTGCTGGAGTGCTCTTAACCGATGAGTCATCTCTCTAGCCCTCTTTGGCTCTTTTTAACAATTTTATGATCATTTGTTTATTTTGTTCTATTCAGGATTGTTTATCTTTATTTTATCCTATCTTTGTGTTTATTTATTATTATTATTTTCACTTTTTAAAGATGCCTGTTTGTCTTCTAATGAGCGAGAGCAAGAAAGGGTAGGGATTGGGGATTTGGGTGAAGGAGATCTGGGAAGATCTCTAGGAGGGGAACCATAATCAGAATGCTGTATAAAGAATCACACACACACACACACACACACACACACACACACACGCACACACGCACGTGCACACACACACACATGCACGCACGTGTGTGCACGCGTGCCAAAACAACAAAAACCAAAAAAGAATTATGTGCTTATTTTAACAAGCCCACACTCCCAAGACATGAAACACAGCACGCAGCATGGGCAATACTCTTGATCATGAGAGCTGCCGTCCCCAGGTGATCTGAATTTTCCCTCACCCCTCCCTCCCTGCATGCCAAGGCCCCCTTGAAGCTGTGCACCTGTCAAAGAGACCAGGGCTAGGTGGGGCAGACTTTCTTCCTTGAAAGCAAAGAGAAGCTGCCAAACTTCACAATGAAATGAAGAAATGTGATGTACATTAAGTCTGGCCTAACCTTCTCCACCCCAACACGACTAGAGAGGGTATCCCCTACTCAAGTGGCTAGTCACACTTCCTTAAGGGGGAAGAACTCAACGAAATGCTAAACACAGAAGTTAACACAGTATGCATACCACTCTCAGATGTTCTCAGCCTAGCGGGGAAGGCTGTGTAATGCCTGATTACTGCTGTGCAGTTCGCGTATGGGTGATTGCGTCTACTACAAATAAATCCCAAAGAGCAGGCAGGCCTAGAGACTGTAAAAGCTACTCAGCTGCCTGTCTACTGGGGAACAGCTGTGGCGGAGCCCCTCACAGTTGTTCTGGTGTGTGTGTGTGTGTGTGTGTGTGTGTGTGTGTGTGTGAGAGAGAGAGAGAGAGAGAGAGAGAGAGAGAGAGAGAGAGAGAGAGAGAGAGAGAGAGAGAGAGAGAGAGAGAGAGAGAGAGAGAGAGACTCCTCTGGTCTACCCCTCTAACAGCTCTGCTTTCCCAGCCTCCAAAGCAAACTCTGTTTCTCCAGGTGGCTGGCTAGTCAGAAATGCCCAGGCACACATCAACAAACACCCTGTTTTATTAAAACCCACTTCCTGGGTCTGAGCTCTTGGGTTCCCTGACTCCGCTATTTCTCCAGGGAGCCAGGGAAGCTCAAATGTATCTCTCCCACTGGTTCCCAACACAAGCCCTCATTAGCAAAGATAGTGTCACAACCCACCCTCTGTCCTTGTCTTTTTGACCTTGTCAATTCTGTCCTGCCTCTAAAAGAACTGACTTTTGGTTTGGATGATATTTACTCGCATTGCACCCCCTTTGTTTCTGCACTCTGACTTATTATTTTGCGTGGGTGCACACGCATGAACACTTAGGGATGAGGGCTGGGGTTCCTTGGCTTTGGCCACTACTCTGTGTGCAGGTGCATGTGTGTAGAAGCCAGAGAAGATGCTGGGGGTCTTCCTCACTCTTTCTCCACTTTATTTTCTGAAGTAGATCTCTCATCGGATCTAGAGCTTACCAAATCAGGGTGGCTGGCCAACGGGTCCCCAGCTCCTGTCCACCCCAAAGACTACTCCCTTTTGAGTGTATCACAGAGACCCTGTCCAGGCCTCAGGATCAACACTAGAGGTTGAATTCACCAGGGTTTGGACCAAGATAAATATGTATTTATGGTCCAGCCCACCGCTTTTGAGGGCATAAGGGTATGGCTCCTACATGTAGTTGTTCAGTTTCTGGTCTGAAAAGCTTCACCACCATTCCACGTAGCCAGAGAAAAATGGTATAGAGGGAATACTGTGCCCCACCATGTATGGCTCCAGCTGGGCCCTTTCCAAAGAGGAGCAAAGAGCAAGCACCAGCACTGCGTGGTGCTGCCCCCATGTGGTCAGGGAGCTTAAAGCAGTCATTATGCTACCTTAAACCAAAATTGACTCTTGGGAACAAAAGCACAATTTTGGTTAGGGGAAGAATTGAAAATATCTATTCAAATCACCTGCCCTTTAAAACTTTTTAAAAAGAAATTGATTATGAACAAAATCAATATATACATTTTTTGTTTTGTTTTTTTTGAGACAGGGTTTCTCGTGTAGCCCTGGCTGTCCTGGAACTCACTCTGTAGACCAGGCTGGCCTGGAGTTCAAAGAGATCCACCCGCCTCTTCCTCCTGAGGGCTGGGTCTAAAAGTTCGCACCATTGTCACCTGGTTTAATGTATACATTTTGATGGCTGCTCATTCCTCAGCAGCTCGTGATGAAGAGGGCAGGGGAGCAGCAGTGCAGGGTCTGGAAGGTATGATCTAGATTCAAGCCATGACTCCTCAGTAGGCAGGGAGTGCCTGTGGTACGCCACTGGAGGCTTTGGTTTCTTCGCATATGAGATGGGAATAGTAACATTACCCACGTTACAGTACTAAGGCTACTGAATGAGATAATGGTCTGTTCACAGCAAGAAATCACTGAATGTTTAATTACAATCATTAGTGTCAATGTTCTTTTTTGTGGTTGTTTTTGGAGACAGGGTTTCTCTGTGTAGCCCTGGCTGTCCTGGAACTCACTCTGTAGACCAGGCTGGCCCCCAAATCAAAGAGATCTGCCTGCCTCTGCCTCCTGAGTACTGAGACTAAAGGTTTGCACCACCATCGGTGAATATTCTTTTCTGTTAGTGGGTTTTAGACATTGCCCTAGCCGCACAGATTTCAGCCAGTGTTAGCTCGTGGATAAGATTTCTGTAGACCACGATGCTCTAAGAACTGCTGTGGAGGGGCGGCCCTGTTGTCTTCCCAGAGTTGCACTGCTCTATGGTCTCTGAGTGTAAATGCCTGGTTCAAACCCCAGGGCCGCCACTGGCCACTCCTGACCTTAGCTAGCCTTTATTTTTAGTGCGTGCTCACTGCACATGCAGACATGTATGTATGAGGGCCAGAAGTCAGCCTCGGGTCATTCCTCAGTCACCATCCATTCTGTTTTGCGAGACAGCATCTCTCTACTGGGACAGGAACCACTGATGAGCCTAGGCTGACAGGCCAGTGAGCTCCTGGGATCCACCTGTCTCTGCTTCCCTAGTGCTGGGAATGCACGCATACACTGCCAGTATGTGCAGCACTACACCATGTCCTGAGCTGTCGTCATGTTCCGTGCTGCCAACATGCCACACATCACACCACGCCTCGCACTGTACCACGCCCCGCACTGTACCACGCCCCACACTGCACCACGCCCCACACTGCACCACGCCCCACACTGCACCACGCCCACACTGCACCACGCCCCACACTGCACCACGCCCCACACTGCACCACACCCCACACTGCACCACACCCCGCACTGAACCATACATACCCCACACTGAACCAGGCCCCACACTGAACCACGCCCCACACTGCACCACACCCCGCACTGAACCACGCCCCGCACTGAACCATACATACCCCACACTGAACCACGCCCCACACTGAACCAGGCTCCACACTGCACCACACCCCACACTGCACCAGGCCCACACTGAACCACGCCCCACACTGAACCACGCCCCACACTGAACCACGCCCCACACTGAACCACGCCCCGCACTGCGCCACGCCACGCACCGCGCCCCACATTATGCTGAGCTCGGAACTGTCATCATGCCCCGCACTGTACATTTCCTGCACTGTGATCTGAGCTCCTTGGGCAAGCACTTGATGGAGCTGTCTCTTAGCCCCTATGTTAGTTAACTCAGGCCCATCTTCAGAGAGACGTGTACCTGGGGAGAACCTACCGAAGACCGTGTGATGGCAGAAGAACACAGTCCTAAACCTGCTTTATTATGCCACAGTCCGCTTCCAGTGTCTCTATTCCAATCGGCAGGTGCTCAGCCCCTGCAACTCCAAGTTTGCTGAAAAGTGCTAACACATGAGCTCAGAGAGCTGCCAGGAGATTGCAAAGAAACAAAGCAGGTGGCATATTGTCTGGCATATTGTAAGGACTCCTCTGATGCTCACTTTCCTTCTTCTCTATGGCTCCAAAAGACAAACTCACCATCCCCCACTCTCCCCTCTCTCAATCATTTTTCTCCCCCAAGACAGATTATTTCTCTTTTCCTCAGCCAGGTTACAGGTCTCTGTCTTTTTTCTTCCTCTGACCTTTAATATAGACTAACAAAGGTGGGCCGAAGTACACACACCTTTAATCCCAGCACTCAGGAGGCAGAGACAGGTGAATCTCTGTGAGTTCAAGATCAACCTGGTGGACAGAGTGAGTTCCAGGAAAGCCAGGGCTACACAGAGAAACCCTGTCTCAAAACACACACACACACACACACACACACACACAAAAAGAATATAGACTAGCGAGATTAGAGAAGGCTGACACTGCAGATCACCCCTGGAACATGAGATGGGGGTGCATGTGAGGGAGGACCAGGAATTAGACCCAGAGAAGAGAAGCGTGCAGGCCTCTGCCCCAGGCGAGCCAGCCAGCCCACGTGTGCAGAAGGAAGACAGCCACTAATGTCCACAAGGTATCACACTGACTACAGCATAGTGACAGTCTGTACCTGCTGAGGGAACATGATACTAGTGCCAGAATAGATCCTTAGAAACTAAAGAGACTCAGGCAGATGAGTTAAAAAGTTAAAAGCTACTACTGCAATCCTAAGACACTCGTTTGTAGGAATGACCATTTTATCTTATCACCAAGTACCACAGTAACAACTGTACCTAAGAAAATGGCACCCACCGAGCACCAGTTAGCTCCCGGAGCTAACTCAGGTACGTGAGGCACAGTCCCTACTCCTAAGGCCTCTAATGAGTGGACACACAGTGGGAATCTACTGTGAGGCACCTTGAAATGAGGGCACAAAAAGGCACAAGCTGTATTGGCTGGGAGCCCATAGAACAACGGTTCTTAACCTCTGGGTTGCACCCCCTTTGGGAGTCAAACGACCCTTTCACAGGGGTCACCTAAGACCACCAGAACACAGACACTTACATTACAGTTCATAACAATAGCAAAATTACGGTTATGAAGTAGCAACAAAAATAATTTTGTGGTTGGGGTCACCATAATATGAGGGACTGTATTACAGGATCACATCATTAGGCAGGTTGAGAACCACTGCCACAGAAGGTTTTTGATCCAGAGTGAGTCACAGACAGTTTCCTGAAGGGTGTGGTGCTGTGTTGAGCTAGTAAGACAGTGGGTTCACTCATCTATAAGCATGTTTTTGATGTTTTACTGCGTGCCAAGGAAGAGGGATGCCTCAGTGAACACTCAGACCAAACACTCCCCTGAGCACTGCTTCAGAAATCCGGAAGTGGGAGCTGGAAAGATGGCTCAGCAGGTAAGAACATTTGTTGCTATCGCAGAGGACCTAGGTTTGATTCCTAGCAACGGCATCGTGGCTCACAACCATCTATAACTCTAGTTCCAATGAATCCAAACCCTTTTCTGACCTCTGTGGGCACCAGGCACATATGCAGTGCCCAGACATATATATGCAAGTGAAACAATCATATGCATAAAAAAGTCCTACAGGTGCATATTCATTTGGGTTGCCAAACCAAGAGGCCTGCACCTTCATCACTGTGGACAAAACAGTAAGACACACTGTGTGAGGCTTACAGCAATAAGTACACTGACTTGGGGCACCATTTCACAGTGAAGGGAAACACAACAAAAAGTTACTCGTCAACATTCAGGAAAGCGGTTAAATGGCTCTGCCAAAAAAAAAAAAAAAGCTAGAAATTTAGGAGTACACAAAAGAAATGACATAGGAGGAGACACCAAGAATTAGCTACATAATCTGTGGGGGCCTCGCTAGAGCTGCAGGTGAGGGGAGTCCAAGAACCCAGAGCTGAATATAGGACAGTGTTCAAGGCAAACCCCCTTGAGATTGTGCTTGACGCCCCAGGAACAGCCCTATACAAGGAGCAGGCTAGGCTGTCGGCAGAGGAGGAGGAACATGCAAAAGCTTCGAGTAGAGAAGATGTTAGCAGGAAAGACAGTCCCCGGGAGCTGGCAGAGTTTCTGTGAGGCCTGTAGACGTCCAGAGGACTGGGGTTCAGGCCCGTGTTGCTAGATTCCAGGGTATGGTTATCCAGGCTGCCACCACAGTCACAGAGATCAGCCCTCTGGAGACTCTTCCCATCCATAAAGAAAGGTTAGAGTCAGGGGGAAAGGGAGTGTGTTCTTGCCATTTTGAATGTGAAGGACTTTGAAAATATCTGTCTAGTCAATGAGGGCCAGAATAATGCCCATCTAAAGTACATTCATTCTATTTGATTTCTTCTGGTCTCAGAAACTTCTTCAAGAGTTAAGAAGGGTATGGGAGAGAAAAAAGACAGAATCATCCTTTGGCTGGTCATGGTGGTGCACTATAATCCCAGCATTTGAGGCAGGGGATTACAAATTCCAGACCAGCCTGAGCTACACAGTGACTTCTTGTCTTAAACACCACCACCACAAAACCAGGCAGCATTTTTACTTTCTTTTTCTTTCTTTCTTTCTTTCTTTCTTTCTTTCTTTCTTTCTTTCTTTCTTTCTTTCTTCCTTCCTTCCTTCCTTCCTTCCTTCCTTCCTTCCTTTCTTTCTTTCTTTCTTTCTTTTTCGAGACAGGGTTTCTCTGTGGCTTTGGAGGCTGTCCTGGAACTAGCTCTTATACACCAGACTGGTCTTGAACTCACAGAGATCCGCCTGCCTCTACCTCCCGAGTGCTGGAACTAAAGGCATGCATCACCACTGCCTGGCACATTTTGACTTTCTTTTCTACTGTGAGACAGATCTTTGACTGTCTAGTAAGCAAAACATTCTAACACAAAATAACCTCACAACACCCCCTGAAAATGCACTGGCACTTCAGAGGTTCAAACAGCGTGCTGGTATGTGGCCTCTACCATAGGGAAGTCATTAGCCAACAGGGGTTGCTCCAGGCAGGAATGTAGACCACTGTTCATGCTCATGAGTGAATCAGGCTTGTTACGGTTTGGAAACAGGGAAATGCTTTCCAACTCCAGGATGCTGTGGGTTCTGTGGGGACAGGTGTCTGGGGGCTCCCTTGAGTGGAGTTTGACCCAGTTTTCCCTCTTGAAGGAAACAAGTCGTTGGCCTGGTGAATTATTCATTCACCGTGGCAGTGACCTTGGCCAGGGAGGCCCCAGAACACATTCTGCCCCAGCCCCCAACAAATATATCCGCTGCTTCTGCTGCTGCCTTAAACTGCCTGCAACATTATGAGCATTCAGGCAGCAAACGTGGCTCGGGGGCCCTCTGGGACACTGGGCTAACTAGTGTCATTTATTTAAATTTTCTTCTCCCTGTTTCTCCGAGCAAGACAGCCCTACTGTAAAAGTTTGTGCTGCACTCATATCTGCCAGGCCCATCGCTGAAGACGAAGGTTATAAGGATAGTTGACACCCATGAAGCACTTACATCATGCCACTTGGTAAGGGGTGATACACGATGGAATTATCTCCAGTACCCATCCTCAAGCTTGCCTGCTCACCCGCCGCTGCCTGCTCACCAGCCAATGCCTGCTCACCCGCCGCTGCCTGCTCACCAGCCAATGCCTGCTCACCCGCCGCTGCCTGCTGCATTACTGGGAAGGTGGTTCCCAGGGTGGGTCATTAAAAGGCTGAGAATGCATCATTAAAAGGCTTAGCCCCAGGAGACTGTTGCTAAGCTCCTGAGTGGGTTGAGCCGTGACACCAGGAGGAAGTCATATAATCGTAAAAGTAAGAGACAGAGTGCCAACTTGTTAATTTACACAGAGAAGTGCAAGTGCCACTCTGACTTAACACAAGCATTGGCTGATGAGAAAATTTGTTCTTTGCTTCAAATCCACTCTGGTTTCTACTCAGTGGCCCATGGCGAGCTGAGCAACTGAGGCGTATGCAGAGGTATGTCGCTCTAAATGGCCAGGATCTTGGCCATTCTCCCCTGGTGCCAGAGATAGGCCTCAGGGTTGAGATTTAGTATAGGCATACTTAATTGTATTAGTCATCTCCTACCCAGCAACCAGCCTGGCATTGAGGTCTTTTTAGTTAGTGGAAAATTTGAACAGAGATAGGTTTAACTTAGAAACGGAGCCCAATGTTTCAAAAACATTGTGTGTGTGTGTGTGTGTGTGTGTGTGTGTGTGTGCGTTAGACACAAACTTGTAACATTATAGTGTTCACCATCCTCTTGACAGAGATACTTTATCAAAGTCTTATTCTGTGCTATCTGATAAAGAAGGCTAGCACACCCAATTAAAGAGTATAGATTCAGCAGGGAAATCATGAAAGCGAGAGTGACCACATACAGATCACAGTCCAAGTGCTACATTCTTGAAGTCATGCAGCCAAGCGTGTTCTCACGACACCACCACCTCAGGTGCTGTATCTCTTGTTTTCTGAATGAGAGGTGGGCACGAGCAGCTGAACTGCCTGCCACACAGGAAGCAGGCAGCAGAGTTTCAACCCTCATGGTATATGTGGGGTCCCCACCTGAATTCCACAGGACGGGAAACCGGCACCATGGAGGGACAGAGGCAGCCTAAGAGCAGCATTAATTCTGTCATTCTGTACTCTGCACTTGCTATTCTAGAAAGAGAAATGTCCGACCCTGTGGGTCTCTGGATGCCCACTGCCCAAAGAGGTGCCAGGCACATGGTGTGCACCCAATAGGCATTTGTTGAGTGAGGAGGCGCTGCAGGCTTCATCTAAGATACACGGAAGTATCACGGCAAGAATGGAGTAGCCTTGAGTGGGACTCCGGGACCTCTACTCTCTGCCTGTCCCTTCCCCATGCTCATCATGCTTCACTTCCCTGCCTGCATCACTGGAGGGAAACCTCTGCCCCTGCAGGTGCCATTGAGGACTGAGTGGGTACAGGTCTAAGGAGGCCTGGTGCTGACTACAAGAAGCAGATGGTGTCAGTATCGGCTGCAGTAATTTCAACAGTGTCCACAGGGCCAACTCTGAACACAGCACTTAGAGCATTAGAGCTCCCTGCTTAATTCCCAAGTGACCAAGGACCAGTTCCTGAGCTGCCCCATGCCGATGTGATGGAGACAACAGTTCTTAAGTTTTAAGGAACTTCGTATTCCATGACTAGTGCCAAACATATAAAGTACTGCAGGCGATCTAGCTCAATGTGCTAGCCTTTATTAGCACTAGATTCCAATGACCCACATCAGCTCAGACTGAACTGTGAAGTTGCCTTAGCCAGAGCCCTAGTCACAGCTCTCCCCAGACCATGCCACCGCACTCAGTCCCAAGGCCTGGAAGGACAGCTTTAAGTTACCATGCCGCATCCTCGAAAGCCACATTCTGAAACTGACCATGGGAATTCTCACAAAAGGGAGGCTGGCTCATCTTCTACTGGAGACACTGGAATGCCAACCCAAGCCAACGTGGTGCCGACGGCTGTCACAGCCTCCTCCTCCCTCACAGCTTCAACAGGAGCCTGTGCAAGAGGAGGCCAAGAAGCTCGCAGAATCCCGCTTTTGTTCACTCCCACGGGCAGCAGACACCTGCGAGCTCGGGAAGTCAGTCTTCCTCCCCACAAACACAAGTGTATCTATTTTGTTCCCAGAGGAGTCCTGGAAACGATGGCAAAGCCAGTTCTTGGGTCCACATAGCTGATTTTTGCTACAGATTATGTTTTGGCTGCACAGGCGAGAAGATTGAGAGTTAGCCCAGAGCAAAGCCACAGTGCGTGTCAGAGCCCAGCGTGCAAAGTGGAATGTTTTATTTTGCCCAGGAAGGTGGGATGGTCATGTGAGCTCTAGGGGAGATGCTGAGCCAGGAGAGGAGCAGAGAGAGCCTGGGATCAGGAGAGACAGTTGGGTCCCATCCTCACCCCCAGCCTGGGGAAGCATGACACGGCCAGATCTAGGGTACCCTGGGAAGAGAAGGGTACACAGTTCATCTTCAAACAGCAAGTGTATTTGCTATACAGAAAAAAAATGCAGCACTACAAGCAAGACTATTATTATTTTAGCCAACAGTTTGACGTAAGTGTGCTCTCTAGGAAGTGTCGGCGGCAAGCCAGAACTCATTGGATCTTCTACCCTGGAATGTGCTCTGGCAGGTGGTTCCACCACAAACAGTGCCACCTGGGGGCTTGAATCAAGTCACTCCTTTGAGCAGCTCAAGTGCAAAAGGCTTCACTACTCCCTTTGTGCCTTGTGGGCACAGCCCCCGTTTTCAAGTTTGTTCACTTGCTAACTCATTTGCAACCCCAGAACGCAAGCTGGGAGTGAGCCACCCGTCCACATGTTTCCAGCAGAAGTACAGCTCTCACACTCTGGACAAGTGTCCTCTCCCTGGTCCACCCGGGGCTTTGTTTCCCCATGTTTTACCTCTTGGGTTGTGATTTTCCTATGTAAGACAGTCTTCAAAGGGTCTGGGATGGTGACTTATAAGGACCCACATAAAAGCGAGGCGTGGTGGTGTGCATGTATAATCCCAGTGTTTGGGAAGCAAACACAAGCAGATGCCTGGTTGTGCACTGTTCAGGCAGCTGTTGTGGCCTATTTAGCCATGTAAAGATGAGTTACATTCGTTTATGCTGTGGAATGTCACTTTAATTGTGCAAAGGTATGTTACATTTATTTATGCTGCATTCTTTAACGATGTAAGGACGTGTTACTTTTGTTTATGCTGCATTTGTTTAATCATATAATGATGTGTTGCATTTGTTTCACATTGCCTGCCTAAGGCACCTGATTGGTCTAATAAAAAGCTGAATGGCCAATAGCTAGTCAGGAGAGGGATAAGCGGGGCTGGTGGGCAGAGAGTAAGTAGGAGGAGAAATCTAAGAATGAGAGCTAGAAGAAGAGAGGAGAGAAAGGGAGGAAGATGCCCAGGGCCAGCCAGGCAGCCACCAGCCAGCAGGCACAGAGCAGGACGTACAGAAAGAAAGGTAAAAAGCCCTGACACAAAATGTACATGAAGAGAAACAGGGTTAAAATAAGAGCTAAGATAAGGCCAAGCATTCCTAACTAATAAGAAGTCTCTGTGTCTCTAGTTCCAGGACAGCCTACAAAGCCACAGAGAAACCCTGTCTTGAAAAAACAAACAAGCAAAAAACCAAACAACAACAACAACAAAAAAGTCCCTGTGTCATGTTTTGGGAGCTGGCGGGTGGTCAAAAGAGCCTGCTACATTTGCCCAACATGAGGCCTGAATTTCCCCATAGGGCTTGAGAATGTTAAAAAAAAAAAGACATGGCTCCTTTTTAAAAATGCTCTGCCATACAGTAGAGCACTTAACAGACACATTAAGTAGAAACAAAAGGCTAAGTTAAAACACCCGCCACAGGGCGGGCACCCACTTCCAAAGCTGGGGTGGTTGAATGCAGTTGCTGGTCAAATTCACCTCCAGACTGGGCCTGCTAGCTTAAAGGCTCAGCTTGCACAGACCTGAGGAAGGGTGGAGCCAATTGCCAGAGCCTCGGTGGAGGACCCAGTATTAGCTTAGCAATTTAAGGCTTTGCTCATGCAGACAGAAAAGGCTAGAGATAAGCAGGAAAGCAGGTTTAGGTGGAGAAAAAAACTCTAAAGAGGTTACAGTGTGTTTAAAAGTGTGCACAGGCTTTGGAAAGAAAAGAAAATGGGAATAGACAGTCATAGAAAAAGTAAATAGTTTATAAATAATAAGAAAAGAATAAGTCGCATAGAGATGGGAAACAAACAAGGAGTCTGGGATCTGTATGTTGTTATGTTAACTTTGTATTTTTTGAATGCAGATGAGCGAATGACACTTGCTGAGAGACACTGGATTAAAAAAGGGACTGCTGAATTAAACCAGCCTAGATACTTTAGGAATACCTTAACTTTAAAATTAAAGTAAAAAAAAATGTATTTCTTTGGCGAAGAGGCTATGCTTTTGCTTCCTGTGTATTCATTCAAGGTTACTAGAGACCAGGTTTGATAGGGAAAGACCTCCTGAAAATCCTAGCTACAGACATAAAGAAATAAACCTAGAAAAACTAGACAGGTGATGTATATTTTACCTGCTTATTAAAAAAAATCTTTGGCTGTCTTGTGTACAACACACAGTCCATACTTGTGTTAATGCACATGCTACCTTTGAAAGCTTGTGTGTTGTCAGAGCAAAGAAAATGGGTGGCCTAGGTGATTCAGCCTCTCTGAGTGCCTTTGTTGCAGTTTCCTCGGAGTTCTGCATCCAGAACAGCTTCCAGGCTGCTGGCTGAGATGCTACAGCCTAGCAGACTATTCTATAGGACTTCAGATAAACCTTGCATTTTCCCATTGTACAGAGTCTGGACAACAAGTCTTAGAGCAAATTTTCTTAGGACTTGACCATTATCTAAATCTTTGCAGGTTCCCTAAAGATGCTACAGTTCACAGACCACAGGAAGCAGTCTAGAAAACACAACACCCGCATTCCCAAGAAGTGGGATGGGTGGTTTTTTGGTCAATCAGTGGATTATGGATGCTTGTCAATATTTATGGGGACTATAGGAATATAGGATAAAAAACCAACTATTAACCTCAAATATTTTGTATTGGTATGAATTCTGGTATATTGATACAAACTTAAAGTTATTTTTGTTATACTATATGCATGTTTCTACTCGTTTGGGGTCTTGTGCTTATACAGCTCATTTAAAAATGTAATGTATGCGGGGTGTTGGTGATGCATGCCTTTAATCCCAGCACTGGGGAGGGAGAGGCAGGCGGATCTCTGTGAGTTTGAGACCAGCCTGGTCTACAGAGCAAGTTTCAGGACAGGCTCCAAAACAATACAGAGAAACCCTGTCTCAAAAAAAAAAATGTAATGCATAATTAAGAAATACAGGTTAGTAGTCACCAATAACAGTCAAACTTGTAGTCATGTTAGGTATGTTTTCAAGGTTAGACAGATATATTTAGATAGACAGATGGTTTTCAAACACTTCAAAGACCCACAGAATATGACACTTAAGATGCTTAATAACCTAAGGCTTTTCATGACAGTGAGTCCTGTCTGCTCCTGGAAGCACCAATGTGCTTCATAAAAAGATGATGGGCACTGAAGAAACTCCATATGGAGTTTGCTTTCATTGTGGCAAAGTTAGCCACTGGGCAGGGAAACTGCTCTTGCCTTGACTGCTGACAGTATGCTGTACAAACTGGACAAGCAGGACACAAAGGAAAAAGACTGTTAAACTTTGTCAAGATAAGGTGGGACAGGCCTTCAAAATGTTTTGCTTCATAGTAGAGTCTATCAGATATTCTAAGCCTGTAGGCCAAAGATGGATGCCCCAATGTTGCAGAGGAGCCTTGGGGGACTGTCCAGGCAGCCAGATGCCTATCATTTCTATAGTTTTGGAAATGGCTTGCACTGCATTTCCTGTTTATTCAGGTAATAGTATATATCCTTCTAGAGTCTTTGATGGCATTGAAGACCAGATAGTTATAGTTTTCCTTAGTTATGAGAGAAGGTAAATTAGCTGCAAAACTTTGGACTCACCAAGATAAGATAAATAATAGAGTATTTTCTCTGAATTTGTCAAAACAAATGAACTGGATATTGTAAATGTAATCCTTACTTGATAATTGTTCTTTCTGTATAGTTTTACTATGTTAAAGTTAAAACACTTCTTTTCATTTAGACAAAAAGGGGGAAGCAGCCTAGTCTGATTGATGAGCTCCAGGATCAGCAAGAAACTGTGTCTCAAAAATCAAAGGTGAGAGAAATGGAGGCAGAGTAAGCCCTGGCCTGCATGCATATAATAAATACCTGGATGTAAACATACATATATTTGCAAACAAGACACATGCCACCTGCCACCACCACCACCACGACCCCCCCTCCCAAGAATAGTGTCAAAATGCTCCTAAGCCCAAGAAGACCTGTTGAACATGTTACACATATAGATCAGACAAGGGGTCAACACTGATGTTCAACAACAACAATGTGTTCAACATTAGGAAGTTAATAATGCATGCTAAACAAGCCTAACCTCATAAAACAAGGTTGTCTATTGATCTCAACACAAACTGACCACATGCCTGCAGGAAGCTAATCTTGAGCTTCCTCCAGCTGCAGTGCTTCTGGATTCACCACTTCTGAGTTGGCAGCCACTAATAAATAAACTAATAAATAGAACATCTCCATCTCGGAGGATTAGATCCATCAGGTCACAGGGGAAGCACAGATATTCACACCAGCCCGCGTGTATGGGAAACACACTCTTTGACAAGACTAGGAGCGATGAATCCTAGGCTCTTGTCCAGGTGCTGCTGTGACTGGTGATCTTTAGGATGTCACCTGATTTAGTGAAGCCTTCTCCTCACCTCAGGGAAGACAGGGGGCGAGGACAGTTGTGAAGGGAAAACAGATCCCTCTGGCTGCTTCAAGCTGTGAATTGCCTCTCAGGTATCTTATCCAAGTCCATCAGCACTGGGCACTCACTCACTCGATCCCTCATCCACCAGGCATGGCGATTTTGTGGTCTCCCAAGCTTCCTGCTTCCTAAACTCACATCACTCAATGTTTCCCCTCTCATGAGGCGACAGACCAACCCTCTGGGGACTCCCTGGCTCTCTTCCTTGCTTCTCTTTCCTCCATCGCTAGTACTTTCATTAATTGGCTTACCTTGAACTTGTGAGTTTTGTGGTTGACCCCTCCCTCAGATGGAAGGTTAATGACATGTAGGGTTCTGAAGTGCAGCCTGCCCAGCCCCATGGCACACAACCTGACTGATGTGAGGTGAGCTCTAATGCAGGAAGCCGGGCTTCCAACAATCCCTCCACATAGTAACTTAGCTATAATTAGTGCCATTCCCAGGACTCGTAATTGTTATTGCTGGTCTCCCAGAAAGGTTTTTGTTATACTCCTCATCAAAAAATTAAAAATCTGCAGCTTTTTACTAAGTGTCTGAAATGAACTCAGCGAGTTCATAACACATGAAGACCCACAAAGACCTCAATTAAAAACATGGTTGTTTCCAGGCTGTAGAAGCATTTATGAGTCATTTAATCCTCAAAGCTGACTCCCAGCAAACTTCTTACTCAGGAAAAGCATTTAACTACAGCACGGAGCCTTGAACACAGGGCTCTGGGGATCCTAGAACCTGACTACTTCATTTCACAGTCAAGTAAACCCAAAGTCCCCAGGGCATTGCCAGAGCTGTCACTAAGAAACATGGGCATCTGCTTTGTGAGTGACAGGCATTTGGGGGCAGTTAGGGGTGGAAGGCTGGCCTGCAAGACAACCCTGTCAGTACCTGGCCTCAGGTACTTCCCAGGCCTTACAAAGATGAGGGAGGTCAGTCCAGACCCGGAACAACTTGAGCATTTGCTTTATAGATTAGCTATACTGAAATCTTAGAGTAGGAATATGTGAGTTTACAAACGACAAGTTTGCTGGGTATGATGTTAATCCCAGCACTCAGGAGACAGAGGTAGGTGGCTCTCTGGGGGTGCAAGGCCAGCTTACTTTAAAAGTGAGGTCGAGGTCAGTCAGGGGTACCATAGTGAGAGCCTATCTCAATAAATAAACTAATAAATAAAGGTCAGAAGTATAAAAGGAGATCATAAAGGCTAACTCTAGAGATGTAGAAGTTGTAGATGTATCTCAAGCTTGACCTGAAAGTAGGCAGATGGGCAGATGGAATGAAGACACTTCTTGTGTGTTTTCACAAGAAACAACGCACAAAGTGAATGCTACCATGAACAGGCCCACCTGAAAGGTAAGAGTTCCTCACACACTCAATAGCCTCCTGCATTGTTCATTGGACTGGTGCTCTCATCTGGAGCTAGATGAGCTGTGGTTTTCCACTGCACTCATGGTGTGTTTGCACCGGAATGAACAGCTGTGGCCCCTGTAGACTCATGTAGGTGCTATGCCTAATCTTACCACAACCACATTTTACCTCAACTCTGTGTATGCCATGTGTTTGCATACACGAGTGTAGGCCTGGAGAGATGGCTGGGGGGCCCTTGAGACATCCAGTAGTTCCAGAAACTCTGAAACTCTCCAAGGGTGAGCATGACTGGCCAACCCTGTTGATCACAGAGCAAATGGAGATAGACAGTTCTAGATCATGCTGCAAGGCACCAGGACTCATGGGTCCTCCAGATTCTTAGAGAAATGACCACAGAGTTGGTCTAACAATAAAGGCCAGGATGGCAACAAGGACAGAAGAGAGCAATAAATAGGGAAAAACTGGTAAAGACTCATAGAGAGAGGGCAAGGAGAAGCTCTGTCAGGGAGTCTATGGTGGGAAAGAAAAGAGGGTGGGGCTGTTGAGAAGGCTCAGTAGGTAAAGATGCTTGATCCACAGGACAGAAGGAGAGAACGAACTCTGGCCACCATCTTCTGGCTGTCACCCACACCAACTGCACCCCCTTCCTGAGACAGACAGACAGACAGACAGACAGACACACACACACACACACACACACACACACACATGAGAGGGGGGGGGAGGAGAGGAGAGAGGGAGGGAGGAAGAGAGGGGGGTAATTTTTTTTTAAAGAAAGGAAGGTGAACTCTTTATTAGATTACATAGCCTGCAGGCTCTAAGTACTGTGTCCCTGGACTATGCCAGGGTGCTGACACTTATAGAGCTCTTATTTAATAGCCTCTACTCTGCAACTTGTTAACACCACTTCGGGGACAGGGGAATTCTGCCTGCTGAGTGGGCCTGGGGTGGATCCTGCTCCTGGAGATCTTCTCTAACCCATCTCTCCACTTCCCCCGAACTGCTACCACAGCAGTCAGTAGCTCCCCTCCTCAGAGATAAGCTCCAGATCCTGTGTCCTCTTTGGTTGATTGACAGGATCCATCATGGGCAAAGGACTTGCCCAAGGACTCATGGCCACAGACTACACAGATGAGTGGTGGTGTCTCTCTAGTCTCAACATAATCCTCTTGTTAACATTTATAGCCACCCCACATGTCAGTAGAGGTCAGGGTTCCCAGTACTTTGTTAAGTGCAATATTTTAACCAGGATTTAGCTGCTCATTTTTCTCCCAATGAGAAGTATACAGAGAAAAATCATAAGAGAAACAAACAAACAAAAACTGAAGTAACATAATCCTGTGAATTGCAAAGAAAGTGGAGATGGGCAAGATAAGCCTCCTCAGGGGAGAATGACACCTTGTGTGAGAAAATGAAAACCCAAACTGGCCACCTACACAGGGTCACACGCCAGGGGAGGTGAAATTTCAGGGAGAATCTGGGCAGGAGAAGTGCTGAGTTTTGGGAAAAAGCAAAATAGATAGGAACCAAGGACTCCTCTAGGAAGGGTTCATCAACTTTATGGGAGGGGGATGGGTGGATGAAGGTTTAAAACGAGGATGATGGCTTGGCTCTCCCAGGAGAACCTCCTGTACCAAAAGTGACAATGGGACCAGTCACAGACTTGATTCTAAATCTAGATCTTTTTTGTAAAATGTTACTTCTGGGAACAGATGATGGGGGGGGCTTCTATATATATATGTTTCTCTTATTGGTTGATGAATAAAACACTGATTGGTCAGTAGCCAAGCAGGACATATAGGAGGGGCTACCAGATGTATAGGAGAATGCTGGGGAGAGGACTTGGTAAGTGTGCCCAGAGAGACACCATCGGGCATTTTCCAGTAAGATAAGACCATGTAGGAATACATAGATTAATAGCTATGGGTTAATAATTAAGAGAGAACTAGCCAATAAGAAGCCTAAGCCATCAGCCAAACAGTTTATATACACGCATGCCTTCAGAATCTCTGCACTTACAACAGGGCAGTGTGCCTAACGTTGGCCAGGCCACCTTTGCACAGGTCTGAGCAGCCTCCTGAAAGTGGGCAAAGTGGTTGCTTCCTCTGGTGCTTCATCTATGAACAGTTCCAAAGCACTGGCCATGTTCAGACAGACAGACAATTCTCCCATGCTGGCCACAGACACATATGCACACGAAGTGCTGGCCATACATGTGTGCACATATGGGCCTCATATAAGGTGGTTCATTATGAGGTTCAGAGGACTAGGGCGGCATTTATGAACAGTACACCACCCAAACATGCTCCCACACCAGCTAAACACCTCAGTCTCCCTTGTTAGTTTCTCGTCAAGGTCAACAGTATATTAAGTTACAAAAGCAAACAAAAAATGAGGGTAAAATCTTTTACAGGTGTTCCATTATTTATCACAGCCTATCTCCTCAGTGGAAATCGTGTTTTAATGCTGTTAATGGCAGTGGGCCAGAGTTGGCCACAATCCCTCATCTTTGGCAGTTTTTGTCACTCCGACGATCACTGTCAATGTCAGGGAAGAGTGTCGAGCAAGGAGCCCACATTCTCCTGTGTAGCCGGGAAACCTGAGTATCATTCATAGTATTGATATGTATGTATAACTTAGATTTTATTGTTAGAGCTCAGTGGTAGAGCATTTACCCAGCATGACAAAAGGCGAGGGTTCAATATTCAGCACCACACCACAAAATAATAATTTCAGCAACAGTCCCGCCCCTACTCCTAATCTAAAGCCAAGGTGTTAAGACCAAATCTTTCCAACAAGGCCTCAGGAGGCTGAGCTCAGGCTGGCCTTGAACCAGAGGTCGCAGAAAGTCAATGTCTGGGTTTTGACACTGGGTGCCTCCTTCCCCACAACTAGGAACTCTGGATTGATGACTGTTGTGACAAGTGTGCTCCAATGTAAGGGAAAGGGGAGAGTAATCTATTCTATGTAAAGTGAACAATCTCTCTCACACACGTAGGCACATACACTAAGTGCAACCAGTCAAAAATTACCCCTAGGCTCCCTACTCTATAAAGCATGCCAGCACCCAGGTAGTTCTATTGTCACACAGGGAATTCTTTACACACCATCACTGACTCCTGCCTGCATGCAAGCTCAGAACTCCTTATGCAGCTGGTCTATAAGCAGGTGCTTTCTACATTTTCACTAAAGCCAGTATGTGCCACACATCTCCTTCTCTGCCCTCACCACACACCCCCAAAGACACACGGTAAAAGTCCAACTGCTGAGATCATCGGTTCCAGGCTTAGAGACTTAGAATCAGTTCCAGACGTAGACACCTTAGAGATGGCAGAGACAAGCCCCAAGAAATAGACTAAGTCCCACAATACCTCCATGAATTTTATCCCACACAAATGGCAAGACTATTAGGAACTGTCACAGTGGGCTATTTTCTAGGAGGGATTTGGGAGGCAATAATATTTTATGTTGCTTCTAGACTATGAGAAGTCTCCAGGCTAAGGTCAATATCGCTTTATCTTGTAGATGAGAAAAGTGAAGTCCAGAGAGGTCAAGTGGCTTCAATGTCACACAGAGTTCCACCAGCCCATCAGACTGGGGCTAGACCTTAGATATTCCATTTCCTACTTTACATTCCTTCTTAGACAGTGCAGGGTACTAGGCACAAGTATTCTGGCTGTATTTCACCCTCATTTGTTAAAAAAAATACCAGCCACACACATGAACAATTATATTTTGCCCCCTCCCCTTTGTCTTCGTTAGGGTTTTTATGGCTGTGAAGAGATACCACGACCACAGCAACTCTTACAAAGAAAACATTTCATTGCGGTGGCTCACTTACAGTTTCAGAGGTTCAGCCTGTTATCATCATGGCAGGAAGCATGGCAGCGTGCAGACAGACATGGTGTTGGAGTAGCTGAGAGTCCTACGTCTTGTATGCAACAGGAAGCCGACTGAGACACTGGGCAGTATCCCAAGCAGAGGAAACCTTAATGCCCACCCCCACAGTGACACACTTCCTCTAAAAAGGTCGTGCCCACTCCACTAAAGCCACACCTCCTAAGAGTGCCACTCCCTATGAGACTATGGGGGACCAATTACATTCAAACTACCACACCCCTTTTGGCCAAGTAGTTCCGGTTTGCCTAGGATTGTAGACCAGGTAGCCTCAAACTTGTGACAAAGGACTGGGTTGCAACCATCGAAGGTCCTACTTCCGCCAGCTAGACTTCACCTCCCAAAGGCACCATAGCCCAACAACACCAATGGCAGTTACGTTTTTGGCTCATCCCACGCTCTCCACAAGTGGAGATAGCACAGGCCCATGGAGGACATTGCAGATTGAAGCTGTAACTCTGTCACTGTGGAATGACACCACTGTGGTCTCTCACATACTACCAGGCTTTCCTCCTGGGTCTGATGGGTCACAACATGCATGCACTTGCCACTGAATAAATAAATGACCCCATGACCAGCTGTCGCAGAAAACAGCTGAGGGCCCTCACTCCTGGTGTCAGCATAGAGACAGGGAGTGTACAAGCCTGGCCGCTGATCTGATCTCATTTCCTTACAAGTGCCCTAGCCAGAGGCAGAGGAAGAACTGAGACGCTATTCTTCACAGTTGAGCTGACGGGCCTCAAACTCAGGTGCTTTTAGATAGGAGTGAGGGACTGGAAAGGAAGGAAGAAATGACTTAGGCAGAAATGGCCTGGCGGCAGACTCATTCTCACTCTCGTCTACAAGAAACATTTTTACTAACTGCAAATAAACAAGGAATGTCTTCATTCCTACTAAAATACTGTTACCCAGCAACCAGCCCAGGAGAACAAGGTTGGAGATGTGTTCGTTCTTTTGGGGGAAGCCAAGGAAAGACGCCTGCATTCCAGGGACCTTCCTGAAGAAGTCAGTACTGCTGACTGCGTGAACTACTGCTGCATCTGCCTGAGGCTGCATAGTTCAGTGTCCATAGCCCAGAGTTCTCTCCCAGATTCCTACGGGGCCAGATTTGAGCACCTGCTGGCCCACTCTGCCAGCCCCCCCCCCCACTACACTGCTGCTGGCTGTGGCTCCCTGATTACTACAGAGCCCCTTCAGAGAAGAGGGCGCGTCTGTCTTTAATTGCGAAGAGCTCCTCTTTCTTCAATTAGCCTCTTCAGGCATCTGCCACCAGGCCCAGCCACCAATAGTTGATAAAGATGTCTTTTGTCCCAGTGACATGTTTCAGAACTCAGCGACCCTTGGCAGCTGATTCCTGGACTGCTCACTTGGACAAGGGTAGTAACCAGAAGTTAACAGGGGAAAGAAGCCAGGCTTTTGCCATGACTTCAGTATTGTGCCTGGCCATGTTGGCAAATAAAGTCAGGGAAACAGCTTTAGAAATACAAAATCTGTCCGCTGGGCTAAGAGGAAAATGAGCTCTAGCCAATGGTACTGCATGTCAGCATGGCTGTGTGCTGAGGGAAACTCGGGGAGGAGATGGACCAGGCCATGCGGGGCTCGGCTGGGCAGCCTGGCTTCATGCCTTGCTATCCTATGGCTCTTCCTTCCTGGGGCTAAGACAAGGAAGAAATCTTACTGTTTCATCCAGGACTGCCCACCCAGAAGCCATGCCCCAGCAGGTACATCTCATTTGCCCCCGGTGGAGAACATTTGTTAGTGACTCTGGGGCCTGGTTTCTTGACGGAGTCATGTAGATATGCGATGCCCTTCACAAAGGGCATTCTTTCTGAATGGCAGGTGCCTGGGGATTGTTTTTCTCTCTCTCAGAGTTGGCACAGTAAAGCTTCCCAACATACTCCCCCTGTATTGTGGCCCTGCTGCTCTCACAGCAAATGCCCATTTCTCTACCCCTTGAATTGGACTTTTATTTTGACTAACAAATACGATGGCACCACTTCCAAGGAAAGCCTTCTCTCATCTGGTAGCCTTAGATTCCTATTTCTTCCTGCCCAGTGACCTCTACTGCTAAGAGCCCAAGCAACATGGAGCAGCCCAGGAGGGCGTGTCCTGTGAAGGCCGCACTCGAAGCAGATCTTCCCAGGCCCTGCTGCCTGCTAGTGGATCAGGAAGGAAGTGCACTAATGTTGTGTTGCTAAATTCTGCACAAATTCCCAAAACTCACAGTCAGGAGCAAAATAAAACTGTTTCCAGCTACCAAGTTTTGTAGTAGTTTGTTATGTAATGCAGAGGATTAGATCCCAAAGTCAGCCAAGTAATAAACAGCAGATCTTGATCTTGAACCTAAAATAATCCAGGTCCAGAGTCCACGTCTTAACCGTTCGTTACACTTAATACTAAGTTCGTTTGGTTCTCTGGCATTAAATTCAACAAATGTTTTCACCTAGTTAATGAATCCTCCATGCAAATCAAATCCAAGCATCTCTCATATGAGTGCAGAATTTCTGGAGAAAACTAGATCTAAACCACAGGAATATTTTTCAATGGCATGGACATAACACACAGCTATAAAATCCCACAGAAATGCTCAGCAACGATAATGAATTTGTTAAAGACCAGAGACAAATCTGAAGGAGAGCCAGCACTGCCTGTGATTTCCTGTTTATCTATTAGGGTTAATCTAGTCAGCTGCTGGCTAATATAATTACTTCATGGAAATATATGCTAATAGGAACCAAGGGAAGGTTCAGATAAATAAATCTCAAGAGAAATATGAGAACCTCGTGCTCATATCGTTTGTCTGAGAGTTCCTCTGTCAAGCGTACCTAGCCCTGATTGGCATCCCTCATCCCTTTCCTTCTCCATGTGGGGCAGGGAGTAGCAAGGGCAGCACACAAGCAAAGCTTTCAGCAGATCCAGTGCCTGGATACTAAAATGCCCGAGCAACCAATCACCAACTGCAAACAGCCACAGCACTGGAAGGTACTGCAGTAAAAAACCATGCTGGTGTCCTTGCAGAAGATGCACCAAAACCATGTCTCATTCTGACCAAGTTTCAAACTTGACAGTGTCACCTGGGTAGTGTTCTCGGTAGGCCTGCCACATCCATGTGGCTCCTGGGCTCAGCAATGTGACCCTTTGCACCAGGACAATCATGACAAACGTTGCCAAGGACAACATGCTACAAAGCGATGGGCCACAGGAAGGGAGTGAGAAGTCCACCCTCAGGCAGTGACCTCATGTCACAACTCATGTCTCTCTAGCAACTCTGCTACCTCAACCCCATCTAGCCTGACAGCCAAAGTGACCTTAAGCCTGGGGAAGCAGTGGCTTGCAACATGTGGGCCTGACACCTGCTTGGGCTTGGGAGTCATATGTTCAAGTCTCATTTCCACTAGCTACCAGGTGAGCACACGGAGGAAATGGATTATGAAACCTGTTCAAAGCATCGATTTCTATCTACAATGCCAGGAATCCTTGCATTCCCAGGACAGAGCAGGGCGTAGGGTCTGTGCAAGCAGAGGTGGAACTCACCCTTCCTTCTGTAGACTCGGACAGATATGACCAATCCATCTCTAAATGCCTAGGGCTGCTATAGTTCATACGCAATCTTACGATGTCTCAGAACCAGGAGGGGCTTCTAAAGGAAGCACGATCATTTTACAGATGAGGAATTTGAAACCCGAAGGATCTGTGCTTGGGACAACATCATCTTGCTTATTCATTCCCTTTACTGTGAGTTCAAAGAGTAATGTCCTCAAAGCCCTTCTGCGCAAATGTCACAAAAAGTGATTTGTCATAATAAAGATAGTGGCACTGGGCGGGCAGCCAGAGGCCCAGGAGACCCATGTTCAATACTGTTTCTGACACTAATTGTGGAACCCTAGAATCCACTTTTTTTTTTAAATCTTTAAAACCACTTCCAGTTTATACAATTCAATGATTCCAAAGGAAACATAGCCCTTTTCTTTGAAGGTGTAATCCTCAATACTTTCCACCAGGTGGCACAAAACCTCCTTTACAGAAACCAGAACAGTCACAACAAAGGATGGGAAGGAACTGTTTTTTTTTTTTTTAAAGCATTAACCTTTCTTCAATCTGATTTTATTTTAGTGCTAATTATGCATTTGGTCAGCAACACAGTGTGTGTCATAGGAGAAGGACTAAACGGGGGGGCACAGGAAAGACCGCAAATAATGGGGTCTCGGTTGTGGCTTCCTACCTGGTCAATTACAGTGAGGAGTGGTATTGTTGTGATCATCTGGAAAAGGCCTGGATGTGCTGGGGTACAAAGTCAGTGAAGAGAAAAAGAAATAATCGACAGAAGCACTGAAGACTATCATAGCAGACATGTTTTGCACCTACAAAAACCTCTAGGGACTAAATGCGAGTGCCTTCGTGGACTATATCCTGAGCCAAGAAGGGACAGTTGAAGAAATCCTGGCCAAATCAGAATGGAATGCTTACTTAAGAGCTTTCAATTATTCTGTAAGAAATGCCCTACTTGCGGATCATTTAACAATCATTTTAAGACGGGCCATGGCTCTCCATGGCATGCCTGCAACTATGGGTGACTCTTTAATACAGGAAGGGAGGGAGGTGGAGGAAGAGGAGAAATTTAATACCAGAAAGTAATAGTTCATATGCAATAAAACAAAGACAAATAACGAACCGCCAAGCCTCGGGTGACCTGGCATGTGGGTGTGCGGGGAACCTACTGTATTACTGATAGGACTGAATATTACTGTAGGCTTTCTGAAAGCAATTTTATAGGAAGTGACAGAAGCCATAAGACTGATAGCCTTTGATCTGGCAATATCAGTTTCAGCAACCTCTAGCAAAGCAGTAATTGAAAGACAAAACCGTCGCCTGTTTTTAGGAAGCTGTAGTTTGGCTCTGTAGTGTTCGAACTGCACCGATGGCGCCACTGCCTAAACGGGGGAGGGGAGGGGGCAGTGCTACTAATTAAAGAGCAATAATGGCTAGCAATAATGAAATTAAGGAGGACGGACCAGAGAACTGCCGGAAGGGGTATGTGCCATACCTTCTGAAGTGCTCCTTATTTGCACATAGAATCAGTGGATGCCAGGGTAGGGAAAGGATATTGGCAAGAAATGGACTGCTTAATGGCTCTATGATTATGAAGATGTTAATATCAGGGAAGACAGGGCGGAGGGCATACGGGGACTCAAGCTTGAGAACTTTTCAGTGAATCTGTAAAAATAAGAGTAGGCTTTTTTTTTTTTTTCTTTTGGTCGTTTTCGAGACAGGGTTTCTCTGTATTGCTTTGGAGGCTGTCCCGGAACTTGCTCTATAGACCAAGCTGGCCTCGAATTCACAGAGATCCGCCTGCCTCTGCCTCCCGAGTACTGGAGTTAAAGGGGTGCGCTACCACTGCCCAGCAAGACTAGGCTTAAGAATTACATTTAAGCTCACACGCAAAAGACCACCAATTACAAAACATATTTAATGTGGAAACATTAAGAAGGCTCATAGATTTTTAGAGTTATAAATATACTCTTCCCCTTTGGGGAATGTGCATGTGTGGTCACTTGTGCTTGTACGTATGCTGTCATTTCTGTTTATAGGGTTCATCAGACAACTGGCCTAGCAATTATTCTTATTTTCCTAGCATGTAACTTTATATATGTGAAATATATGTGTGTGTGTGTATGAAGACATTTTACAAAAAAAAAATTAAGTTTATTTGCATGACAGAGTATGTTTCTTGCTTAAGAGTATCCATGAGGGCAAGAGAGGGCATCAAGTCCCTGACAGTTAAGTTACAGGTGGTTGTTAGCTTTTGGAAACCAAACCCAGGTCCTCTTAACCACTGAGCCACCTCTCCAGACCAGGGAGACATTTTCATATAAATCTTTTGGATTTCTCTCATATACCATATTTAGAATTCTATAGAACATGGAATTAGATATGTTTTGTAGTGTTTTGTGTGTGTGTGTGTGTGTGTGTGCACATGTACAAGAACATATGTGTAGGCCAGAGGTCAACCTTGAGTTGCACTGATTGTACAATGAAGTTAGAGGCTATAAGAAACCGGAAGGCCAATATACACTGTGATTACTATAAAGGTACCAAAGCCTGAAGCCCCTTTCCCCTCATAGTGAGTTTCTATATCATGGGGTGCCTTCTGGACCAAAGGTGGGGCAGGAGTAATTTGAAGCAGGTTTAAGTCTGAAGTTGTCCCTTCAGAATGTGCCCCATCCCCCCTAATAGTCTTCAGTGAGCCACAGGTGCTCCTAGACTCAGTGCTTACGTACTGATAGCCATGTGACCTGAGCATGCGCTCCATCCACTTAACCCACAGAACCCCACACAATCTACTGACACATGTCAGTTGTTTCCTCTTTTCCATCATTGTGTTGACTGAGGGCTGCCACTCCTGTCGCTGCACAACACGGTGAGAGTTCACATGGTGGTGATTACAGAAATACCACAAACCTAAACTGGAACAGGGGTTTTCTTAAAATGCCACAGAGACGAAGAAAGAGAGACAATGAGAGGATAATGGCTTAGTAAGTGGCTCAGGGGGATGGCATTATTCAAAGCCATTACTCCGATGGGAGAATACAAGCTAGTTGCTAAAGGAACCTTTCTTACAAACCTTGGCTTCGGGGTCACTGTTGACACTACAAGAATCATCATCATCAGCATGAGGGGCGTTTCTAGAAAGAAGACATAAAACTGGTCTTAGAATTCTGTTGTAAAGACTGATGCGGAAACCACCCCTTTTGGCAAACCCTCCCGCCTTCCTACCTGAGTTTCAAGGATGCATAGCGTAGCGTTGCTCCTTCAAACTCTTTTAAACTGGGGTCTGGGTTAACTGTGGCTGCGTGCAAATCCTAGAGGGAAAAACAGATCCTGTTAGGGTCTGATGGAAGGGCCCATCACCCTGCCTCAAATACCACAGAGGAGAGCGAGCCCCAGCAAGAGGCAGAGAGTGGGTATGAGCTTAGGCAGAAAACGGCATGCAACGGCTGCTGTGTGCTGATGTGGATCACAAGCTCTGGCTCGTACGGGACCACAGGGGACCTGGGCACACCAGCTTGAAGTCATTCACAATGGGAGACATTGGAAAAACAAACCAACAATGTGAGTGAGAGTGGCACCCCTGGCAAGAAGCCCCATTGCTCCGTCCCTGCAGAATGCATGATATTCACGAAGAAGAAAAATAAACAGCCACAGCCATGCAGAAAGAACACAAAAATATTAAACGTTCTAAAATCTGACAGTATACTTGCCTTCCAAATGTCACTATTAATCTTTCCCCCATTCAGAACAGCAAAATCACTCCATGGCTGTTTCTAGACATATAATTATTCACATAGGGAAAAAAAAGCACATTGATTTAAAGAAAAAAGAAAAGAAACACAAGGAGGAAAAAAAACACAAGACACTGTTGTTAGCATTGATATTCACAGGATGGGTCAGGGAACAAATCAAATCTAACAGTAACTTGTTTTTGCTCTCTCTAAGCTAGATTATTACCTGACCGGGGCAGGCCTCAATTACCTACCAAAGCAAATGGCTCAATATTATTAGAAGGCAGTGCAGTTATTTCCTAAATGTGGTCCCGGAAGCAAACCATATGCTTTCCCACGTTCATCCCCAGTCTACACAATTCCATAGAGACACCCACTCACCACCAGACACACATTTTCTAGAGATAGAAGTGGAATCAGGGATGTCACTATGCTAGCTTGGAAACTGGGGGATGCCCATATCTAAGAGAGTGAAAGTCTGGAGTCAAGTTATTGTTAGCTACAGAGGGAAAGGGCAGTGATTAGAATAGAAGCTTATTCAGGAGCAGAGGCAGACATCACCATCCTGGTGGGACTTAGTCCATATAATGAAAGAGCCCCACCCAGTCTCCTCTGAACTACCGAATCATAAAAAGCTCTACTTCGATGCCACACCTGGCAGGGAAATGATTTTCTAAGAGGCTACAGACCACAGCACAGAACCCTGCGGACTGGGAAAGCATCCCAACAGACCTCTGCACAGAGGCAACTCCTCCCAGCATCCCAGACAACAAGGAAACTCTTTTTTCCTACTGTGCCAAGGGAAAACTCAAATACTCTTCAGGGATTTATGGAGCTAAATGAAACCCCTGAAACTCAAGGATGGTCTTGTGTATCTCTCCTCAGATGAAACACCAACAATGGAAAGTTTTACCACGTAACTTCTCAACTGAGGTTCATAGAAAATGAGCAGTGAATGGTGGCCCAGAACTTACAGTCAGGTCACTAAGGCAGCTTTTCACTAAGAGTAAATCGGCTTCAGCCCAAATGCCCTGCGGAGTGATGGGCTGGTTAACTCTGTGGACTAGGAGGGGTGGAAATACTGCTGATTACTTCCACTGTCAACACAATCAGCTTTCTTTTGGGGGCTAGGGGTCTGAACTGCCATATTCAAAATGCAAAAGGATTCAGATTGCCACACTAATTTCAAAAGCTAATCTCTTCTAATGAATATAAGGACAGGAATGCTGTCCATCTTAGCTCTCGCCTTACTCAATGTCCCTCAAGGCGTGTTCAGCCTCCATTGAGGTGTGCAGCTTGGGAGAACTGTGGCCTGTTAGATCAGAAGGGCTGGGAACCTGAGATGGGTACAGGGTTTTATGTGTGTGTGTTTTCCTGGGAAAGGCTGCTAAGCTTTGCCTCTAATATACATATAAAGTTTTATTTTGTGCATGTGTGTGTATAGACTCAAGTATATGTATGTGAAAGGGCCTACAGAGATCAGAAGGGGTCCCCCAAAACTGGAGTTACAGGTGATTGTGAGCTGTCACGTTGGTGCTGAGAACCAACCCTGGCTGCCTTGCAAAGGCAGTGGCCTTCTTAACAGCTGGGCTCTCTGTCCAGCCCCACTGTTCCTATTCTCGGAGGGACGAGTGGTGGCTAGCTTAGTCACTGCTCTGCAGCTACAGAAAATGCTTGCGGCAAGAGCAGGCAGCAAGTGCAAAAGGAAACATCAAGTTGTAATTTTCTTTTCCAAGCAAGCCCCCACAGCTCAACATCAGGGCCCTGGCTGCAGGGTGGGCAGCGCCCGTGCCTCCTTTAGGTTGGACTCTGAAAAGGGGCATCAGCTGAGGAGCCGAAGAAAGTCACGCTAAGCGTGTTTGTGTGCAAAACTTCAAAGGGAAAGAAAGAAGAGGAGGGAATGAGAAGAGAATGGGGTAAGGTGCAGAAGGGGAGGGAGCGAGAAAGGAAGAAGAGAAAGGGAAAAGAAAAGGAAGAAAAGAAGGAAGAGGGGAGGGAGGGAGGAGAGAGGGAGAGAGGGAGGGAAGGAGGGAGGAGGGGTTGATGTCTGAAAAACAGACACTTGAAATCAGAAATTACCCAAGAAGGAAGGGCTCTGTGCTGGCACAGGAGAGGATGGAAGAATATTCTAAATGGACCATTCAGAAAAACTTCAGAATCTAATTAAAACAGGCCTCTGTGTGGGTGTCGAATTTTATGCCTTTTTTATGCATCTGCTCTCTGGACACAGGAGTCTCTCTGTAAAGGGGGTGTTGACCGTGGTTCTGGGCCTCTGTGAAGCCAACTCTTGTGCTGTGGAGTCAGCTGGCAGCCTCCTGGCAGTGGCCTAAGTCTACATAAACACAGCCTAAGCAGTGGTTTTGCAGAAGGTAACGACAGTGAGTGCTTATTGCAAAACTCAAGTAAGGAACAGGGGTGACTGCATTCCGACTGGGCCAAAGGTATTTGTTTTAAACCCTATTTTAAAGTAATTCATCGATATCAAAGGTGAACATTTTTCTTTCTGGTAAAAGCGACCGTAAGTTCTCCTTTTTTCCTTTTTTAAACAAAGAACAACATACTTTTTTCTTAAGAGCAACACAGTACAGTCATTTAATTGTTTTTAATTAAACCAGAAGCTATTTTCTACATTTAGCTAACTATTTAATAAACGTATTTATACATTTTTACAGTGCCGGGGCTCAGGCCCACAACCTTGAGCATGTCAGCCAAACACTCTCCCCCCTGAACTACGTCCCAGTTCATAATGCTAGCTAATAAAAATTTAAAAATAAAAAGCCTACCGGAGGCTCTTTGGCAGTAGAAAGTCTACAATCACATTGGTCTGTAGCAGGTAGAATGGGAAAGCCGGGGGTGGTTGGGGCAAAGAGGAGGCAGCAGAAGAGGGAACAGGAGGTGAGCCACGTGCTTCCGGTGGGAAGTGACACCCAAGACAGGGAGAGAGGGACAGGGCAGAGGACATCTTCCTCAAGCAACCCGCCTGGGAACCTTCTAGGCAGAGTGGATGAAGTCTGGCATGGCCACGAGAGGCGTAGCTGGAATCACCGCCTCCAATCCCTGTCCTGGCCCTTCTCAGGGTGCAGCATCCATTGCTCCAAATACGATGGTCATGCGCACTTATGGGAAAGCTGCAGAGCCCTGGCTCCCATGGTGTATACTGAGTGACTGACTCAGAGCTGGGGACACAATGCCTGCTCTTCTAGACCTACCACAGCGGGCCTGTGAAAGGGTGGGCCCGCTACGGAGAGCCAAGCACATGTCCTGGATGACTGAGTGCTTTCATCCTAATTTCCCTTGGGGTGGGGGTTCTTGGAAAACAATTCCAGATATCAAAGAGAAACGGACCAATGACCTTCAGTTGGAAAAGGCCCTTCTTCAACAAAGCCAGCAGGGTGGGTGTTCCTGAGGATGGATTCTCAGGGACTGGAAAGTCCTGATGAGGAAGCTGTCATTACCTTGTGCGGAGACTGGGATGTGTCCTCTCAAAACCCCGTGTGGGAAACCATCCCAAGTACAGCAGCGTTGGAGATGGGATGGGGACTAAGGGAGGTGGCGAGGTCATCAGCTCCGCTCTGGCGGATGGAAGAGTGCTAACTACCAACGTGCTCAAGCCTGACAGTCCATCCTCCTGATCTCTTGCCTCCTCTTTGCACACAGGATGTGGCAGCAAGAAGAGCTCTCATCAGATGCAGCTTCTGAAGCCTGGACCACCAACCCGCAAGGCGACCTGCTTCTGCTCATTACAAATCACTGGAGTGCTTCACATCTGGAGCACAAACAAAACTGAAGCCCCAGGAATTGGTCCTCAGCTCACAGGCTGGGAGATGCTGCCCTTGCGTCTACAGGGCCCATCTCCAAGGTTCTTTCCTGCCCTCCGAACAATGTCTTACTCACTAGACTGGGCTGTGTAATTTAGTGAAATGACAGAACCGTCTTTCAGGTACACATGGAAACATACAGGTTTTGGGCTTGGAGATTGTGCTCTTCTTGGGGGTGACAACTGCTTAGGCAGCCAATGGCCGCAAGCACATTAGCAAGTAGAGAGACTTCTTAAAGAGACAAGGATTTCTCTGAGGGTCCCACTTCCCACACTTCTTGATAAACCCTGGCAATCTCTACAGAGAGAGTCTAAGCAAGTCTTGGCCACAGGCCAAGAGCTACTCATAAAATGTATCCTGTTTGCTCCCCACCCCTGCTGCTGCCCTCTCTTTTAAAATTCCACAGCCACACAATTTCAGAGGTAATTCGGAGCAAGTAAATGGTTTGGGAGGGGTGGGGGAGGAACAGCCAAGTTTCAGTAGCAAATACTTCTCGGCCAGTTGATAAACTTTCAAAAGTACTCACTGGCACGTGTGCTGGAAACATTATCGATGTGCTTAACACTTCCCGGGTGAACTTTGGAAAGTGAAATGTAAAATGTTCAAACTGTAAGGAAGCCTGCAGTCCTAAAGTTTCTGTGCCGTTAACAGATTGGGCGCTTATTTATCTGATTTTTCTTTTCAAGCCAGCTCACGAGCAAGCTCAACGAAAACACGCGTTTCTGACACGACACATTACAAGCTACTTCTCTCTCTTAACATTCTGCTCTTTTTTTTTCATGCTTTGAAATTAGTTGAAATAGATTCTATTTAGGGATCAAAGAGATGAAGCTGGAGAAATAATCATTTCTCTTCCGCTGTCATCGGCACCTGGGACGTCGTTACTAAGAAGTCATTTTCTGGGTGGCTCTGCGTGTGACACAGCCCTCCCTTTGGATGAGATGAGGAGATCTGAGCGTCCCCACATTTCCTAATAGAGCATATCAAGTCTCGGTGGAAGCAGGGGGCTATGGATCAAAGTTCAAGGTTGACTGCCACATACTAGCTCTGTTATCTTACCAAAGCTACTTAACCTTTCCATGTCAAATTAAAATGGGAGTGACAACCACCCTCGGTGACAGGTGTGTGTTTTGTGGGAGTAAGGGGACAAGGCTCTGGCCTGGCCCTGTGAACATGGGTGCCCTCTCAGTATCCTCCTCAGTGACTCCATGCCCTGGGTATGTTATGTGGCAGGCTGCTTCTCCCCCCCCCCACTTTCATCTTCCCCTTCTGTCTGTCTGTCCCTTTGCTCCTGTGATTACGCCTGGTCCTCTGAAGTCTGCTGGGAAGTTTGACTCAATGGATGGCCTCGTGTGGGTGAAATTGTACTTGAAGCAAACAATCAAAAGGTTCATCTGAACATCTGTCATTCAAAGGGCTGGCGGCCTGGGGAATGCAGCCTAGTAGTTGAATATTCGCCTACTGTGTGTGAGGCCCTGACTTCCATTCTTGGTACCAGAATGGATGAATGAATGAACAAATGAATGCGTGAAGAAATAAAAATTCAAATAAATGGTAGTGGTAGAGTGTTTGCCTATCAGGCACGAGGTTCTGGGTTGGATGCCCAGTGATGCAGTGAAAACATAAATAAGATAAATAAGTAAGCCAGCAAACAAACAAATAAAGGGCTATATGTGAGCCAGTCACTGCCTGTCTCAAGCTTCTAAAACTATTCATTTTTTACAGCTCCATCGAGGGAGAAAACTGCATGGTGATTACGAGTGGAAGCAAGAGTGGGCAGAATCCAGGCTAGACCAGGGGACCTGAGCTACCAGCTGTACGGCCACTCAACTCCTGATTCTCAGAGGCCATTTTCTCTGCCACAGCAGAGTCCTGTGACGGTCAAACGTGGTATTTATAAAACACTCTGGTTTTGTTCCTTGTGGTGCTGGGCTGAGCCCAGCTCCCTGTGCATGGTAGGTAAGTGCTCTATCATTCAGGTCCAACAAGTCTTCATAAGGGACACGGAGGCTGAAAACTCCAGAGGAGAAAGAAGATGAGCTAAGTCCTTTGAAGCCTGGGACGGGGTCCTGACAGTGGGTGGGGGTAGGAAGCTGGCACAGGATGGGAAAGGATGGGTAAGAGTGGGCTTTGAGAGCCCCAAAAATGAGAGAGGCCCTCTATTCCCTGACAGTTTTACCCAGCACCAGATGCCCAGGTGCACTGCATTCCTCCGAAGACACAAGTAGGCAGCTCTGAAACAAAACTCTACCGTATTAAGCAGAGAAATAAAAATCCAAGCTATACAACCCCAGATTACACTCCTTGGATGCCACCAGGTTCAAAGAAGTGCTTACTCTCTCCTAAGTATGGAGGACACAAGGCACCTAGAATACGAGTTAGTCCAACCTCCCAACTTCAGGGACAACAGGAGGCAGAGGACACTGAAAAACTAAAGCCAGAGGCACCAAGAAGAATACTGGCCAGGGATTCAGAGGCCCTGGGAGCTGCTGTGTGTCACTGATAGCTCTGTGCCTCAGTTTCCCTATCTGTAAAGTACTCTCCTGGTGTGGGTTCTCTATTGTTGAACACAACTAAACAATTAGAATAAGAATAACTCAGCCCTGTTATAGCAAGATCAGAGGCATATACTGGCTGGCTCTGCATCAGGGAGGCCATCGGTAAGTCCAGGGTATGTCTGAGATGGGGCAGGAAGTAGACTCCTTCACATCAGACCTGTTGAAGGCTAGAGTTTCACTGGTTTATTTTTATTCCAAGCACACCTAACACAGTGTGAATAATAAGTCCCTGGATAGAAGTTGGGTAGGATGAAGAACTGTTAGGCTTTGATGAAAAGCCATCAAAGACATCTAGCGCTACACAACAAAACCCTAGGTGGTTCACTTGCACTGGACCACACGCCTGATGACCGGGGCAGTCCAAAGCGGCCAAGGCGCTCGTCTACCAGAGGGTATGGACAGCGCCAACCTTTCTGTCTAAGAGACCTGGGGCTGTTGGGGAAGGGAGATGCCCAAGCCCTCTAAAGCAGAAAGCTGAGTACAATACCAGTCTTACTGCCCAGAGAAGCACAGGTCACCACCCAGAAAAGTCAGGAAGAAGATGCTGGCTACCTTTAAAGACAGGATGGATGATAAGGGTGGCAAATGCAGAAGAGTTTGGCCAGTCAGGGGTAAAGTTCAAAAGGCACTCATTTCTCAACCCAGAAGAAACTGAGCTTATTTAAAAAAAACAAAGGATTGCCAGAAAGGGGGGGGGGGGGCAGAAAAGATAGCCTGCTAGAGAAGCCATTGATATAAATAAATACATAACTAAATAAACAAATGAATAAAGCTGTCACTTGGCTGTGACCTTTCCTGGTGATAATTATCTTGAGTGTGCTATTACTAGGACTGACAAACATTTGCTGCAGGAATCATTACATGAATGAATACCACAATGAAATTTTTTTAAGACCTCAATTCTTTGTTTAAACATTCTGATTTCTTCCTCGGGGATACCCGGAATTTATGCTGCTAATTATTTCCAAAATAATGTCACTTCTGCTAAATAAACACATCTCTTTTTTTTCCTCCTTAAATAGGAATTAAGCATTTAAGTGCTCTCAAGGGTTATTCCTGCAAAGACATCTTCTACATGCTAGCAAATGAACCCAAGGCTAATAAGATATGTGGTAATTATAACACGTCTGGCCAAGAGTTGCTCTTCTCTGTGTAAATATTTCATGGATCCAGCACCGTGCAACGGTACCTGCTGAGTAAATGGTTGTCTCCATGAGCTCTAGGGAAACTTAGGTACTTCCCATTAATCAGCTCCTCTTGTCTTTGTACCTAGAATGGCGTTTCAAGAGACCAGAATCCATTACAAGTGAGAAGAGCCCCGAAGACAGATATTAACACTATTTTCTGAGAGGATGCATTACTGAGTTCTCAAATACAACATGCACGGCCATCAAAAGGCTTACCTCAATGACCTGTTGGGGCAGAGGCTGTTAGTCTAAAGGGAAACTGAGTTACATCTACTACACATGTAAAAAGATACTCCACTTTACCTCATTCTCTGGGGTAGGAGATGACGTTACAGAGCTAAGTGACCCTTTCCTAGAGCCCTGGAGATCCACTGGGATGGAGACAGGCCGTTCCCACTGAGTCGTTCCTGTTGGGATGTGCCAGTAATAGGTCCCAGCAATGTCATTGATTCTTTTCCAGCCAGGCGGCAAGTCCGGATCCGTCTGAAATGAGTGGTCACTCCAGATATCTGCTGAGAAATGGGGAGGGGGGAGAGAATTTTATTAAAATGAAAAAGGAAGCTTCCAACAGTCAGGTAAACCCCACACATGGAAACATCTACATTCAATTGAGAAGAAACTGCCATATATATATACTGGGTAGTAAAAAGGGTAATATAGAAGGAAACAGAAAGAACTGGAAAGGCTGTTTGCCATCTGTAAAGACAGGCAAAAAGACCCCATTTCCAAGTTGCCCCCTACCTCCAAGAACCCCAAGATAAAGCTCCATGAATCATAACCAACCATGCAGGCAAACTCCACATGTTTACTACAGAGCCTACAGGATCCCGTTGTCAAACTGGGAGGTTGGCATTACACATCCTTCCTGGCTATAAGTCTAGATTCCTGTAACCGCTTTCTGTGGATAAGCACTGTGTTTGCATCAAAACACCCACGGAGGAGCAGTGTCTTTTTCAGGCCTCTAGGACTCCGAATTGCACACTTGAAGGAAAAGCAAACTGGAATAAATAACTGTGTAACTCGACAAAGGACCAGATTGGCTTTCAAGTGGGCCAGTAATGTAAAAACATGAGGGAATTTGGGAGTGAGAGGCGTACAGAATGGTGCAGAGTGGCCAACGGGCAAGTGTCTGCCAAGTCCAGACATTCCAATTCAATAAGTGACTCTTAGCACTGTGGGTGACACTGACAATTTCAGGCACAGTTAGCTTACCCCAGCATTTTCTCTATCTATTGAGTAAGTATTTGCTTAAACTTTTTTCTTCTTGTCCTTGAGTTGAATATTAAAATGTACAAAAGAAAAAAAGCAGAATAGGAAATTCAGAAATGGGAAGATCATGGGGGAAGTCACAGAGCGAATGGTGTCCGTGAGAGCAGACTCACAGCTCAGGCTCTAGACTTGAGCACTGTTCTATTTTAAGGGCTAGGTCCTTTTCTATACAGCCGTACAAAAAGCCAGAACGCTTTATTGCATTTCCAGTGAGAACACATGTGGGCTTTGCTCAATACAACATCATTGTGTGATATGGGCACACATTACTAAAGCTGTTACAGGAGAGAAGAAAAAGAGAAGCCAAACAAAGAGGCTGGTTAAGCCCATGGGCATAGATGTGTATCCACACTGTTGTTGGTGCCCCAGAATTCACTATTTTCATCTCAGCTTGCCGGGGGCAAAACTGCCACAAGTCTCAAATTATGGTGGAAACACTGTCCTCTATCCACAGGAAAATTAAGAATGATTATGTAATTCCGAGTTAATAAAATTTGCAGAAACAACTCTAACCAAATGTGTTTATATCCCCTTTCTTGACCCCTCTTAGGAGATAAAGAGTTGTTTCTGATATCCCTTTGTTGTTAGCATTCAACTGGGGCAGGGAAAGGAAAAGCAGAGGACGTAAGCTGGAGAAATCTGGAGTACGTGAGTGTCCTTATTCTCGTTCTGTGGTTCCAGACAAAGAGGTCTGGGGCAAAATTGGGAAAGACGTGAGAGGACGCCTGTTCCTACCTGTGTGGCTCCTGCGGTCTGCACATTTACACCTGAGAGTGAGGAACAGCCATGCACACTATCAGAGTATGAATTTGTGCCAGACCAAGGGCAGAGCGTAAGGTCAGTGGCTCTTCCGCTAGCTTGCTACCTGGGGACCTTTGCGCTAGATGGCAGGAGCTGTGCTGTTCTGTGTTGAACCAAACACACTACCTTAAAAAAAAAAACTCGGTTTGTATTTTAAAATTCTGCTGAGATTGTGTTTGAAAAAAAACACTTGAACATTTTTATGTTATTCTGTTGCTAAAAATAGAGGACAATGGTGATGGTGGAAGAAGTCGGCCAGGCTTCAGTATCCAGAGTTTCATCATCCTGTCCAGAAGCACCCCATACTAGTGTGACAGGAAGACATATGTCTATCCATCCGTCAGTCTGTCTCCCACACCCCCAAAACAGGCATCCAATAGCAGCGTGGATGGGTGAACCGTAGATGGGTAGATGGATGAAAGAATGAATAAAGAAGGAATGACTGAATGAATTGGGTTTTCCAATAGTAAACCTGGCATCTAACAAGAGAGGAATTCTGATGAAATGAGTTCTGTACACTGTCACAAAACAGACCACTAACATTCATTCATTCATTCATTCGTTCATTCATGGTCAATGTCTGTTTCCTTTGGTGGCATATATGACTGTTCTCACAGGTAAACAGAGACACAGTCAGTCTTCTCCATCCATTGAGGGATCACACACACTTTGATAGATCCACTGCTGGGTGGTTTGAGATCACAATGGGATATTCTTAGTTTCCAGGGGCAATGTCCTAAAAGAGGGTAATATTAGAGAAATTGGTTTTCTTGGGTGGGTCATATGCCATGGTAACCTTGGGTGTTAGAGCCGGCATTTGAACATTAAAAAGTACACCATGGGATTCCGTCTGCTTCCCACTTTCAGAACTGGAATTAAGACCAACTGTGGTGGTCTCGGTGAAAAGATAAAAGAGTCAGAATGGCAGAAAACACAGAAAATCTCCCAAGCGCTTTCAGTATCTCAAGTTTCAGTATCTCAGTATCTCAGCACAACACTCTCACACAGCTGCCAGCTTGGCAAAGATTAAAAAGCACTACACGAGGGGGCAGGTAGGTCAAACATTGAGAACTGGTACACATCATATAGCCTTGTATACACTGGAGGGCGACTTTAATAGAAGCATGTTGAAAACAAAAGACTATCATTCATTAATGAAGAAGCTATTGCTACATCACAACCCACAGTTCTATCCCTGGAATATGTCCTAGAGAACTCACACATGTATATTAGGTATTCAGACCACAGTAGCCACATTTAAATAGCCCCAAACTCAAAACAATTCAGACCTGCTTTCATAGAAGAATGAGAAAATTACAGCAGCATAAATAAATAACAATAATGAGCCAAGTACAGCTGCACACAACAATACAAAGTTCATAACATGCCACTGATGGAAAGGAGCAAGACAAAAGACACTATATTCACTACATTCCCATTCAGAGAAAGTCCAACCATTAATCAGTTAGTGATAGACATAAATTGTTTAAACTGTCAAAACCGCAAACACACGGTTATCACATACAAAAGAAAAAACTACAGGCTGATGAACAGCCAGAAGTGTGTGGGGTGTGGTGGGGTAAGGGGATGCTGGTTTTGATCAGAAAAGAGCACACTCCTGGTCTTCCATAGTTGAAAAAATTTCATCGGTGGTGACATGGATACGTCCTTTATAATTAACCTGTAATCTGTGTGCCGAATAGGTATTTCTGAATGTATATTTTTCACAATCGAAAAGTAGAGGCTGGAGACATGGCTCAGTTGGTAAAGTATCTGCCAGCCAAGCGTGATCTGAAGACCTCGCAGAACATGCGGGTGTGGCACTGTGTACCTGCACTCTCAGTACTGGAAGGCTGAGCTAGGAGGCTCCCTGAAGGTCTTCTGACCTCCACATGCATATGGTGACACACTTATACACCACACACACACATACACACACACACACGTACGTACGTACGTACGTACGTACGTATGTACATAGAGTTAGCAAAATCAGTGTATTTTCAATGTCTACAAAGATGATCCAAACAAAAAAACAAGGGGTTCATTGAAGACTCTTGATGGCTCCGGTGAGTACAGACAATTTAGAGCCCAGCAGTGAGTGGCTTTATAGAGCCTGGCCTGAGAATGAGTGGGAATGCCCTAGGGGATCACCTTACCTGGCTCAGCCATTCACTATCTGAATGGCCTTGGACAAACCAGATGGCTCCTTAGAGAGTCAGATGCTTATCTGTAAAATACAGGTCACAGCAGTAGCTGCCTTACTAGGTTATGTGTCAACACTCAGAACAGAGGGGGACACAGGACAGGAACACTTCAGCAATATAGCAAGATATCCGACTCACTAAAGTTCCCCCACTTCAGTGCAAAGCAAAATGCCCAATATAGAAATCACCAGGTTAAATGGGCACCATGGTTCCAAGAATAGAGATAAAATGAAGATAAATCTCCTGGTGACTTTTCAGAGAGAAATCACTCCAGTGCACTCCAGCAAGGCCAGCTTGAGACAATGCCTGCTCTGCTGGCCCTCCTCTATCACAAGACACCCTCTTGTCCTCCAAGTGTCTGTCTGTCTGTCTCTCTCCCCATCTCTCTCTGCCAATGAGGAAAATCACTTCATTATTTTTTTGTTGTTGTTGTTGTTGTTTTACGAGACAGGGTTTCTCTGTATTGTTTTGAAGACTGTCGGTCCAGCCCAGAGTCGAACTCACAGAGATCCGCCTGCCTCTGCCTCCCGAGTGCTGGGATTAAAGGCGTGAGCTACCACCGCCTGGCCATACTTCATGATTTTTAAAACAAATGTGCCCTGTTTAAAGCATAATCAAGGCACATGCTACACTTTGCTTAAGTTTCTCTCAAACACAAATCAACTGAAGACAGCTGCTTTGTGTCTGTACTGGCTTTTAGTTTCTTCTGTGAAGTTGCAGTCTTCAGTGGTAAAGAAGTCCTGCTCTCTCCACTGCGTAAGACAAGACTTGACTGCATTTAATGCTCAAGGTGATCCTGCTAGCAGGCCAAGGCAGATCTGGGCCTTTTAGGAACTGTGCTACTATAGCCGCTAAGAAGATGAATATTGGTGCTGGCTGGGTGTGGCTCATGTGCCTTTTACTGCAGGGGCACGGGGCATCGCCAGAGCTGTCCTGAGAAGGCAGCAGAATTGTTATCTCCAGTTCTAAGGCTTGCAGAAGACAGACGGATTTAAACCAAAGAAATAAAGTAAGTCCTGATACAAAACAGGATCAATTTTTCAGAGACCTAAAAACAAAAACTGCCAGCATTGACAGCAAGGAGAGGAGCGTAATAAAACAAAAAGATCAGAAAAGGAAACAATGGTACAGGGATGATGATGAGACTACGAGACAAACAGCATACCTGACTGAAGCCAAAAACTGTGCAATAACACCAAGATTCTCCATGGACACTGGCCTGGAGCCCCCACACCCAGCATTCTGGGTCCACAGACATGACGATTCTCCTAATGCAGGACCTCCTTTAAATGCCTCACTCCCCATTCCAGCCTGGTGAAGTGGCCCAGCCATCCCAGTTGGCACATCCTGCTGAAAGCTAAGAAGAAAGGCCACCCTCAGACACCATGAAGCTGATGCCTGCCAGACTTCTCCTTGCTTCTCTCCCACTGGATCTTGTACCTAAGATGATTTCTTCCAGTTCCCAGACTCCTGTCATTACCAAAGCTCAGCACAAGAAGGCTGTCTCGTGCTGAGAGGAGACATGTCCGGGTAAGAGCTGAAAAGTCACAGGTCTCTTTTCAGAATGAGTCCATGGTCTTCCCTTGCCTTTATTTTATCTATCTATCTGTCTGCCTGTCTATCTAGCAACAGAAAACAGGGACTAGAGTAAAAGAGTAAACGCAGCAAGGCCGATGGCCCCACGAAGTCCCTCTTGGGCCAAAAGTAATGCACCAGGCATGGGAACAAGAAGCCCGTTTTTGTGCAAGGACCCACCCATTCCAGTCACCTCAGGCACCAGCACTAAAGCCTGGCTCCACTTGGCTCCCTCTAGGGCCTGGTCAACTCTAGGGACCAGCAGGGTGAGAAGCACACTGTCCTCAAGCCACCCTTGCTTTCCGGAACCCAGGGGCCAAAGAAAAACAAATTAGTATGGACAGCAGCTAGAAATATCCTCTCCTATACAGAGGGCAGAGGAAGCATGAATGGGAGAGCTGGGAGTCTATATTTAGCGTGATCTAAATTGCTGATAACTGTCCATTTCCCCAAGGTCTTAGAATGGCATTTGCTATGCTGTGTTCCCAGTGCTTGCGCGGTCTGTGGTGGTGAGGGAAGATGGATGACAGCATTCCCCAACAATTTCCTGTCTAGCCTGAGCCAGGCTTTGCATTGGAGCCCGGGGCCCATACGATTATGATAGACAGGATGCTGTCCATGTTAGAGAAGGCAAAGACTCCTGAAACACAGGGTTACCTGGTGGCCTGGGGCTACGCCCAGAGTTACTGGCTCAGGTGGGAGGAGGCACAAGAATTTGCCGCTCTAACAGTTCTGATGCTCATTCTAGAGTTCTAGGATTTTTAGTACTGGTCTAGGAAAGTAGAAAGGGCAGTTATTACTCTTTATCAAATGTGCTGGGCTGGCTGGTTTTATGTCAACTTGACATAAGCTAGAGTCATTTGGAAAGATGAAACCTCAACTGAGAAAATGACCCTACCAGACTGGCCTGAGGGCAATCCTGAGGGTTATTTTCTTTATTGATGATTGATATGGGAGGGCCAGCTCACTGCAGATGCTGCCACCCCTGGTCAAGTGCTCCTGGGTGCTATAAGAAAGCAGGCAGAACAAGCCACCAGGAGCAAGCCAGTAAGCAGCCTCCTCCATGGCCTCTGCACCAGCTCCTGCCTCAAGTTTCTGGATTGACTTTCTTAGGTGATAGACTGTTACATGGAAATAAACTCTTTCCTCCCCTAGTTGCTTTTGGTCATGGCATGTATCAAAGCAATAGGAACACTAAGATACAGTCTCTAACCACTGGCTGCTGGATGAAATCTACACACACCAATGAACGCCAGCCTTGCATTCATTCTTTAGTATCAATAACTTCCTATTAACACTCATCAGCATCCAGATGGGCAAGGCGGATGCCACAATGAATAAGAGGCAAACTGAGAAGTAGGGACACCATGTGTGGGCACCAGGTGAGCTCTCTAAACAGGATGGCCTGCAATGTCTCCAAGGAAGCAAATTCTTCTTATACTGAAAGGGGCGACCTTCCTGGCAGACGGAAGAGCAAGTACAAAGGACAGGAGACTGGAAAAAGCCAGCTATGCCACCAGAGTAGGAAAGTCACTCTTCAGGGTTAAGGACTTGCCTTAGAGATTCCACCGGCTAAACATCACTCTTCATGCAAAGGACAAATCTGAAGGTCATGCTTTATATTCTCAAAGATCAGAGGAACAATTTATTCACTGCTCACACTCTTAAAGGAGAAGATTTCCTATTTCCTAAGGTCTTGATTGTAGCCATTGCTATTTTCTCTTTTAAGTTGTTTCTGATTGGGCCAGACACTCCAATGCAAGCTACAAAATTTTAATTTAGCTTTAAAGCATTTGTTGTTTCAAGATACGGTCTTGTGCAGCCCAGGATGCCTAAGAGCAGGCTGCGATGGAGGATGACCTGCAACTGCAGACCTCCTTGCTGCCACTCTAGGAGTACAGGTCCACGTGCCAGCACCCCAGTTTATAGTAGTGCTGGAGACTCAAGCCAAGGCCTCTGCATGCTTGGCCAGCACACCAACTGAGATAGATAGATTCAGTTATTTTCAGGCGCACAGTGGCCTGTCTAGTTTCTCTCTCCATCCCTCGTTCTTTTTTGTAATTTTGACACAGATCTTCACTATCAGCATAGAGGCAGTAAATCCCTTTACTTCCTCCAGCAACCATTACTGACTTTAGAAGACAGCAGCACAGAGTCAGGGCTCAGAGGTGAGCTGGTAATTATAGCCTGGGGGAGGGCTCTTAGTCACTGCTTAGAATCTGGTGGGAAACCTTCTTTAGGCAAAGGGATTGACAGAAATGCTGGCCATGGCAGGGAACGAGCCCCACAGTGTCTGACTTCCCAGAATCCTGCTGACCCAGCAGGCACCCAAGAGGAGAAAAGTTCTACCCAATGGTTTCAAGGCTCTTACTTTTCTTGATATCAACTTACAAGACACAGTTAATCCATCACAGTCTTAGGGAAACTACTCTAAACACAGCTGAGTTCTCCCAAGGCACCAGTAAGTTACAATAAAACCCTTAGCAGTTTGGAGTGTTAATGTCTGTCCTCACTTTTCTGCATACTTTCCTTCAAACACTTACTAGGAAGCTTTTTAAAGTATCTCAATAGGAGATATTTATAGTTGAGGGTTTTCCCAGTGGCATTGAGGGAATATTCCAAACAGTGCCCTCCTTTATGAAAACAAGACTTTTGAAAAGTTGCCATAGGCAAGCTTTGCTTTTTTTCCCAATTAAAAAGACATTTTTCCTTAAATCTCTCTCTCTCTCTCTCTCTCTCTCTCTCTCTCTCTCTCTCTCTCTCTCTCTCTCTCACACACACACACACACACACACCTGGGGCTTTAGTCATACTAGGCAAGCCCTCTACAACCAAGCTACACCCTGAGTCTTCGCATGCCTCTTTAAAGTGTAGCAAACCAGGATTTGAACTACGCTAAATATTAGAAAATGAAGACTCTTGAGAATGTTGGAAATGGAAGCAAAAGTTGACAACAGTTGCCCTTTCAGCAGCACTTTGAATGAGTGAGTTGCTATGGGTGCCATCATCTTTAAAATCCAAGTCTACATGTGGGAACATTATACAATATACATTGTATCTTGGACATTTTCTTTTGTAATCACATTATCCAATGGGTTAATTAAGTATAAATTAAAAATACATATATATATACATATATATATGCAACTCATAGCAGCCATTGAAATGTGTTTATCCATTTCTAATCTCTGTCTCCACATCAATTTAAAATTTGGTTGCAGCTAGGTTTGCCTGTGTAGGGAACATTCTTGAGGTATAAAGCTGAAGGATTGCACAACAATTTCTAAGAGATTTCCCTAGGAAATAGTTGGCACACATTTCTTGCTGCCTGAAACAGCACTACTGCTTTGAACTATTAAAAAAAAAGATTATACTGAGGATAGTAGAGTAGGAGAACAGAAGAAAAAATGGGTCATGAAGTCTTCGGCAGCAAAACCATCCTATCAACTGAATGCTACTTCAAAGTTGCTATATGAAAGATAATCACATTTCTATTATAGAAAGTGCCAGTTTTCTTAGAGCTTTAAATTATTAGCAGGAGACATAATTCGTTCATCTAAGAGCAAGAAAATGAACAGCAATTTATTCACTGAAGAAAGAAACAATTAATAGATCTACTTTGAGCTTTCATAGGCAAACCCAAACCTACTGTCATCTAAATTACAGTCTTTTCAATCCCAACTTGTGGGGTACTTGTTCTAAAACATCGCACTGTAGGAATACGGCTTTCTAAGTTATCACTCATTCATTCTGCACAAGCCCTACTCCCAGTATTGTAACCTTACTTCCAAACATTACCATATATTGCAAGTGTAAGCGGTGGGTTCGGCCTAATTTGGTGCAACTCTTAAATAGATATAGGATTCAACCCAAAGCAAGCCACAGCCATCCATCCGTTTCATTGAATGATTTTAATTCTTTAATTTGCACATCTTCCCCCAGCATGTATAATTCTAGCTCAAGGGGAAGAAAGTCAAGATTCTCCAGGGAAAAATGGGAACACACAGTTTGACTTTTCATTTCCAGCCAAGAAAGAATGGCACTGAGAGCTCTGAATTCTTTCAAAGACGCTAGGCTACTGGCAGAAAAGAGGCAGGGGTATTTGTGGATTCCATCTGCCAGCGATGCACGTGTAGAAAGTGTCATTAAAAAAAAAAAGACTCAAAACAGAGTATAGTATAACACGATATTAGGTAACTGAGCCAAAATTCAAAGAAGAGACAAAACTGGAATGATGATTGTCAAAATTCTCAAACGACAAAGTTGTTCTCCAAGTTTAAAAGGGCTTTCTTTCTGTACAGATTAGGATATGGTGCTAGTTAGGACTTAAATTGCAAACTGCTACCAGAGAAAGGTTAAAAACAGATCTAATCTCCTTAATGAAAAGATCACATTTGTCCACTCCAAACCTGTCTCCCACATTGCAGGGGTGCAATGTAAGTTTTCTGATGATAAGTGAATATGGCTAGCAGTGGTCCCTCCTTTTCGTATTTCATTTTCAGAAATTCCAGGGGATGTCAAAGTAACACTTCTATGAATGAAAGCTTTGGGGGGAAGAGGAGGATCCTGAAGAGCAAAGAAGATAAGAAAGGGAAATGTGCTGTGGAGGGGCATTTAGTATGCCTGCTGAATCTGAGACCTACTTGGCTCTGACGCCCAAAAGGAACCAGAGTCCCTGCTTGGCATTTTCCACCCTCCCACAGATGTACTAGTTAACCCGCTAGGCTTCAGATTCCAGCCAATATGCTCAAATCATATTCCTACCAGAAAAATGTTCCTGAGGAAAGTGTTAAGAGATTTCTGATCTGCAGGGTTTCTGGGAGGGGATTCTAAATTTATTACACTACAGGAATAGTTGTGGGCTCTTTTTTCCCCCTCCTCATCTTAGAATCCCATCCCTTCGCTTGTAAAAACCGATTTACACAAGGTTTTGTCATGAATCTGCTCCAAGTTTTCCTTGCTAGATAGACTGGCCGCGAGTGCCCATTTGGAGATGATGGCGTGTGCATCCTTGAATTCTGGTATGTTCTAAGTATCCCCCCACTTAAACGCTCTCCATTAGTTCCTCTAGGAAGGAAATCCCTTACATAGGAAAGGCTTCTGTGAGAAGATGGCTTGCCATACATAGTTATGCTTATGTCTCAGAAGTGGGGACTAAGGGGAACATTCTCTGGAAGCAGATGTCGTGACAGTCTTTTCCGCGGCAGACAAAACAGGGCAACAGCAGTGGGGTCCAAACGTGTGGTGACGTGGAGTTCTTTGTCCTCCACAGCCGTGTGTGCTTCCGTCCTCGGGGAAACAAACCGTGTGTCTTGCTGTGGTACAGACGAGCTCTGATAAATGGACTTTTAGCCCTCCCTTTAGCAGAGATTACAGACCTAACCATGTGGCCAAGGAACACAAAAGAACTGAAAAATACAGTTTTGTTGTTAATTCCCTTTGAAGAAACAGACAGTTATAAAACAGCTTTTCAAAAGCAGGAGTTTATTTGTAGTGGAAATTTTCTTCTTCTTTTTTCCAAAAATATAGAACAATACATTTTTAACACCCTCCCCCTTTTGCCTCAATGACTAATTCATTTAAAAAAAAAAACAATATTCTACTTTGCTGGCAGAGTGAGAACTACAGAAGCTCTTACTGAAGATGAAGGCTCTGTGTACTGGCACCTGCACCAGCCAGATTTCACCTGGCTACCCTGTGAAAGCTTTACCTCAGGTCAGGGAGGAACATATGGTAGGAATTAAGTTGGAAAGTTACCCCCATGTGAATGAATGAAAATGGCCTCCATAGGCTCACAGGCAGTGGTATTATTTGAAAGGATTAGGACTATGGCCTTGTTGGAGTAGGTGTGGCCTTACTGGAAGAAGTGTGTCACTGGGGATGGGCCTTGAGGTTTCAGAGGCTCAAGCCAGACCAGTGGCTCACTCTTTCTTCCTGCTCCCTGCAGATACAGATGTAGAACTCTTGGCTTCTCTTCCAGCACGTCTGCCTTGGTATGGCCATGCTTCCCGCCATGACGATAATAGTGTAAACCTCTGAACCTGCAAGCCAGTTCCAATTAAATGCCTTCCTTTATAAGAGTTTCTGCAGTCATGGTGTCTCTTCACAGCAATAGAAACCCTAATTAAAACACCCCCGTCCCCCAAAAAAGGAAGAAAGGGAGAAAAGAAACTATAACCTGATTCACCCATCTATCACAAGAAACTAATTTGACCAACAACAGCACTGTTGTATTCTCACTGGGAAAAGAAGGATATTCAATTATAACCTTCTATCTGTGAATTAAAACACACATTCTTAGATGTAAAGTATATATCCCCTGTTGATATGTGGGGATTAAGTACTCTTAAGTATATATGGCACACGTGTGGTGAATCCAGTTCTATAATGGGTATGTGCTAGGGCAGTCCTAGCATGATTGTTTGTACTCCCAGAAAAGCTGGAGCCAGAGGAGCCCATCATTGTACAAGGGAGAAATCTATTGTGTAGGAGTCAAACCCTGGAGTAAGTTAATGCACTGAATGTACATGTACTATACAGATAGAAATTACAATACGTATATGGAAGAGATAGCCTTTAAATAGATTGCACACTACAAGAGCACTTTTGAATAAGGCATTGGCCATTACACATGTGGCCATGGCTGCCATGGGTAGAAGGCAATTGCTCATTTGTACATTTAGACATTTCTCAGACAAGAGCCATTTCTACCAAGCCTTGTCTCCTGTGTTCTGTGTAGAATGAACTGACTCCCATTAACATGGCATTCAATGCCCCCTTCACCATGCTTTTTTCCTCCCTGTGTCATCTTTGTTTTGTTTTGTTTTGACGAGTCAGGGTTTCTCTGTATTGTTTTGGAGGCTGTCGGTCCAGCCCGGCCTCGAACTCACAGAGATCCGCCTGCCTCTGCCTCCCGAGTGCTGGGATTAAAGGTGTGCGCCACCACCACCCGGCTCCCTGTGTCATCTTACTCTTTCAGGCCACTTCTAATCTACGGTGGCCTAGATACTATTAGTGTCAGGGAATGCCACATTTCCGCTTTATAAGCCCTTGTCCGTGCTGTTACCATGGGCTGGAATCATCTTTTCTCCCTAAAACTAAAACTTGGGTCACTTCTTCTGCAAACCTTTCTTAATGACTGCTCTCTCCCCCACCAAAGAATCTCCTCTTGCCATACCTTCCTCTCCTGGTAGAGACAAATTCAGTCTTATACTTAGTACCACAGTGTCTGGTATGGGGCACTTGTCTCTCAGCTCTGAGACAGTAGAATCAAGGACTCTATGCATGGGCATGTAGATGCCAGGGAGAATGGAGGCTGCTTTGTTGGTTTGTTTTGACAGGGCTTTATGTACCACATTCATGTATTTAGAATTTAATATACAGGCAACAAAATGCTCACAACAGTTCTGAGCAGGGAAATCCATCTATTTGGAGATTATTGACAACACAGAGAACAGATGAGCTGGAGCTGTGTTTTGTTATATACAAATTATATATTATATACACATACCCAAATATTGCACATCAGTAACAGAAGTGAAAATTCACAGCCAAAATAGGATTATAAACTCTATATTCCCATATTGTTCAGTTATCTATATATTGGAGATTAAAATCCCAGTCACTGGCTATTTAAAAGAATGTTTCTTCTCAGCGTGTAACCGTTGCCATGACAACATGACTTCCAGCTATATCTCTGTGAACAAGCATGCCCTTAACGAGGAAAAAAAAAAAAAAAAAAAGAAGAAGCTCAATCAGATTAAATAAATACATTGGTCAGTTTTGAAATGGAAAGGGAACATGCTTTAACCCAGGGTTACCCAATATAATAACATCTTTGAAATCCTTGTAAGTTACTGAATCAGGATGGATTTTGTGAAAGTAACTAAATCGTGCTTATATGTCCTTTACATGTAAGAATGACACATGCTTAGGTTCCACACGTGGGTCTACACTTAGTGAGAGGCTTTCCAAAAGCACACTGTCTGTCACTGCTACTATCCTAAACCTTTCCACCTCAAAGCTGGGCTGCCTCTCTTCTGCTTTACCCCTTCTCGTTAGGGATGCATCCCCTGATCCAAAGGAGAAGAAAAGAGGGAGAGGGAATCTGGGCTGGTCATCCTAAAGTGGTCCACAATCTCTCCAATCCTCCCCAATTATCTTTATGTTGGACATCGCTATCATGGTCTTACAAATTAATTTGGGGTTCATTTGGAGTCTATGTAACAACCAATAAAATGACTCATAAATAGGAGCCGCAAATGGATGAGGATCTGAGTAAAATTGTATAAACTGAATCAATTTTCTCATTCTCTCCCCACCATCCATGCACTGAATTTTCAATTAACACTGACTCCTCTTCCTCCTCCATCTTTTCTAAAGTATTTAAGAGAAATGAATTTAGGGTGTGTGAGCTATTTCTGTTTGTGTGTGTGCGTGCACATGCACGTGTGGGAGTGTATTATTTCTGTGTGTGTATTTCTGTGTGTATGCACATGCTTGTGTGCACGTAGATGCAGATGTACCATGTATGCAGGTGTGTACACATATGTGTACATGTGGAGGTCAGGACAACCACAGGTGGCATCATTCCTCTGGTTCCAGCTGACTTTAAAAACGATTCATTTTATTTTATTATTTATAGATGGTGTCTCTGACTGGCCTGGAACTCACCAAGTAGGTTAGGCTGGCTGCCTGTGAGGCCCAAAGGTCAACCTGTCTCTGCCTCCATGGTGTTTGGATTACACATGCACCCCCTCTGTGCTCTAGCCCCTGTATCTGTTCATTTTTAAGACTAAAGATTACTGTGTGTCTGATCCTGTTTCAGCAATGTCTTGTCAGTGAAACCAGAATATCCCAATGCCATGATCTAGATGCAGAGTAGACCTTATTCTAGGAGGCATTTAAACACGGGAGCATCTGGGGTCCTCACAATCACTAGAGGCACCGCTGTAAGCAGAAGGCAGGCTTGACAAACTGGGATGGGCAGAGCTAAAGCTGGAGTGGCCAACTAAGTGTTGTGGGACCCGGGGCTGAGCTAGTTTTAGCAGAAGTATCATGTTCTTGGAAACTCTCAGTCCCTGACCAGCTGTCACCTTAAGCACGGCACAAACGAAGGACTGTCCCTTGTCAAACACTGAAGCGCGTCTTTCTTAAGAGCAGCAAACAGACATTTTCACCCTGCCTTCAGGAAGTCTGGCTCACAGCTCCGGTCTTTTTGACCTTGCCACTTATTTACTGTTTATGTCTATGAGGGAAAAGCCACCCCTCCCCAACACCCCCACCCCCACACACACACACCCACACCCACCCCCCACACACACACATACGCACGCACGCACGCACGCACGCACGCATGCACTCCTCATCTCAGAGGTTCCTAGCTTGGATTTTGTGAGAATAATTCCTGTAATGTTTTAAGTTCAGAAGTGTCTCATTGCTCAGGGTATTTCTACTGGCTGGTAAACTTCAGCAACACCGAACAAAAAGGACTGTTAACACACTTCTTCCCTGTAAGACTCTAAGTCTGGGATGAAGGAAAGATTTTATCCCAACAATTTAGACTGAGTTGCAGAGAAACACTCCATTGTCTTTATAAACCTGCCTCTACTTTTCTGATGTCTTTCATTAATTATTTTTTTTCACAAGTAATTTCCTCCATTACTCTGGAGCCTGGAAGGTGTGTTATACTACTGACAAGCACCGAAAGTAAATTCTCTACTTATCTGAGTAGAGAGTGCAGAGATGGGGTGAGGTCTCTGAGGAATACATTATACATCTTTATACAGAGGTGGGGAAAATGATGAAGCCAGAGACTTCCCATTCTCTCCCCACCTCCCCATTCTCAGCCCACTAGAAACACAACTGCTCAAGGATTCTGCAATAGTCCTCCTCCAAATGTTTCCCTTATATGGTCATTCATGGGAGCGGCGGCATCTTCTTAGTAAATGGCATTTGCAAAACCTCCAAAGAGTTAACAGCTCTAACTTAATACCGGCAAAATGTCTTAGCGTACACAAATAAAATTCATCATAGCGCTGTGCTTCCTCTACAACTGTGGACTCTTAATCCAACAAGCATCTGAGATTCGACTGAATCATTAAGATTAGACTTGGTGTGGTGGGACATAAAGTCTTAGTAGTGGGGAAACTGAGGCAGAAAGATGTAGTTCCAGACCAGACCCTGTTTCCAAAAAAAAAAAATTTAGCTGGGTGATGGTGACTCATGCCTTTAATCCCAGCACTCAGGAGGCAGAGGCAGATGGATCTCGGTGAGTTTGAGGCCAGCCTGGTCTACAGAGCATGTTCCAGGACAGCCAGGACTACACAGAGAAACCCTGTCTCAAAACAAACAAACAAACAATAAGTAAATAAATAAACAAATAAATAATGAGGAAAGGTACTTGTTCATTATTACTCCTAAATGACTACTCTGGAACTAACATTGGCTTAGACATGACCACCACATATAATGTGTCCCTTCATGCTCAGAGTTGACATTTTGGAGACAGGGCCTAACTACATAGCCTAGCTAGCCTAGAACCGTTATGCAGACCAGGCTGATCTGGAACTACACCAGGCTGGCCTGGAAAACAGAGACCTGCCTATGTCTGCCTCCAGAGTAAGGGATTAAAGGTGCATGTCACCACACCCAGCCCACAGTTGAGTTTTAACTTCAGTCCAGATCTCTGGAGGGTCAGTTTAAGAGCACAGTGACCAGAGAAAAACACAGACTACTCAGTTTCAGTCTCTAAAACTGTACACAGTGCTCTCAAAAAAACACCAAGTCCCTAAACACCAATCTGTACTTGGGAATCAACTAGCATGCTTTCTTTGGAAAGGAGCAACTTGAACAATCCTTAAAAAAAAAAACAAACAACAAATCCCCAAGAGTTTTAAAGAAGCTTTTACACAGTGAACGTCGGACATGAATTCACTCACAATTCAGGAACACCCACAAGGCACCAAGCGGCTGTTTAGATGAAGGAGGTTAGCAGTGAGCACAGGAGACCCTGACACTGGCCTCATAGAGCTTACAGTCCACAGGAAAATGGTGCTATCTAGTTAGTTTGCAGTCACAAGTCCTGTGGGCATTATAACCACGGCTAACACAGATGGTGCCCAGTGGGATGTAAGTTCTGTGAGTGCAAGGCCAGATTTAATTTTGCTCATTGCTCACACACCAGGACATGTCAAGGATCTAGCACAATAGCAGGTGCTTAAAGATAATTCATACAATGAATTCCACAGCCTTTAATCTTAGTCTCCAACATAACCGTCTATGGGAGGCCTGTATCCTCAATCACAAACACTTGCTGAACTAGTACTGTATGAAATACTATCTTAGAAACCAACTCTTTCATCTTCTAGGCATAATCGAATGACATATGTCTCTTACCTCAATATGAAGGCTAGTCTCCAGTTCTCTTCAAGATCCACTCTCCACCCCGCCCACCTCTTTTCATTCAGCCCTGAGTCCTAGGAGACTCAACTATGTCCCATGTCACTGGAGATCCTAGACTACAAATCAATAGAGTGGGGAGGAAGAAGGGGTCAGAACACTAATTCCCAGGCTCACTCTATTAGAAGCAAGTCAGCTAGGTCAGGCCATGCCTTCTGCCACCCGTATTTACAGATCCAGCTCTGCCTGGGTTCTGGGGTCTCTATGCTACTTGGTCCTTGGAACCTGGTGGTGACATGGTGAAAGCCCCCCCCAAGGCTCACCCACTCCTTAGAGTTCTTCTCCATCTTGCCACCACTCCCAACTTATTTTAACTGGTAACCTTTGTTTTATTAAAAATCCTTCTCTAAACTCAGCTTCATCACCGCTCCTGAGCAGCGCCCAAAGACGTGGAGGAATGTATTCCAGTTGTATCTGTTTCCTTGGAGTGCTGCAATAAAGTATCACAGACTGCATGGCTTAAAGCAACAGAAATCTATTGTTCCATAGCTCTAGGGGTTAGACACCCAGAATGAAGGACTTGGCAAAGCCAAGCTCAATTCAAAAGCTCTAAGGGAGATTCTTCCTTGCCTTATCACTTCCTGGCAGCCCTGATGTGTCCGGATGGGTGGTGGCACAACTCCAGACCTGCTTTGTCTTCATACAGCTATCATCTCAGGCTTCATGTGGCTGTACCCACTCTGCCAGGGGTTGGCATTTGGTATCTTCCTCAATCACTTTCCACATTATTTTTGAGACAGAGGTCTCTTGCTCAACCCCAAGCTGGCTGTTTTGGCAAGATTAACTAGCCCCAGGGATCTGCCCGTCCCTGCCTCCTTATTCTGGGATAACAGGCAATGAATGTACTGTCACAGTTGGCTATTTGTGTGGAAACTGAACTCAGGTTCTCATGCTTGTGCAATAAGGATTTTACCAAGTAAGCCATCTCTCTGGTCCCATATTCTTCTAAGAATACAAGTCATCTTGGATTAAGGTCCACCTAGAGACTATTTTAACTTGACTAAATCTACAATAGCACAATAAGGTCAGACTCATAGGTACTAGGGATTCCCACTTCAACTAAACTTTTTGGAGGACACAGCTCAACATTGTAACAACCCAACACTAACAATAATTACTGTATCTGGAAATACTTATATCTAGAATTGTTTGAGTGTAGGGAGAAACAGTTACTGTAAAACACCTTCAGAATTTTGCCCAGGTCCAATCACATGACAGATATAGCACACACACACACACACACACACACACACACACACACACACGCTCAAACAGACCATTAAATCAATAAGTGAAGGGCATGCACCTGTGAAAGGGCTGGAGGTTTTATTATATTTTATTATAGTAAACAGACTCTTAAACCACAAGGTGCCTAGCCACTAGGAGGCAAAGTGCTAAGAAGGTTGCATGTAGTTTGCCAGAACATGTAGTTTTAGTCATCTCCAACTCCGATGTCTCCATGAATCCTGGGGAAGCAAATCTCCTTAGCGTGATCTGAGAACTCTGAACAAGTGATCACTTTGGGCTGTTCCTCCAGCTCATGTCTGAGGACACATATATGAATGTAACAACAGGATCGCCACCTTCAGGAAACGCACGGCGCTTGTGAAGCTGGAACAACTTCAAGTATAAACGTCGAAGGACTCATACACTGAGGCCAGGTGCGCAGCCCTCTGCTTTATTAATGGACCCAAAGCTAAGCTTACCTCTTTCTAGAGACTCAAGGCTGTTACTTCAAAGACCAACTGCTACAATTTTATGTAGCGATGCTGCTAACAGACACATGTTCACAGAGCTCTCAAGGTCAGCGCTAAGTCCCTTCCTCCCCACCTGACCCAATGCTGGGCTATCCCCTTACTGATAAGCATCAGCTATCTCCCCCCTTTTCTTCCACCACCCCCCCTTCCCTCTAACCTGCTGCATTCCAGCTTGGACACCTATGAAGCTATGTTAGAAACATGTCTGAATGACAGTGATGAGACTAAGAAGGTCTGAAGGTTCTTCACACTTCATTTGCCCCCTCCCCCCACAAATATCCCAGAACTGAGAATGATGGCTTTGACAGCCCACTGTAGTACTATGTGCAAAACACCCCTGTCATTCTTAGAAGAAACACTGAGGTCGGTCTTAGTTCCTTAAGACTAGTTGCACAGCAGCAACACTTCCAACTTCCTGATGCACTGGACCAGGTAGTCCCAGAAGCCACTGGGCAGCAGAGCTTTTGTTTTCTTGCTTCTGTGATCAATGCCCACAAGGCCGGTCCTTGATTCCTCTCTTGATTCCACTCCACACGCTATTATGAGTATCTCTGGGTTTCCACCAATTTTGACATACTGCTTTGATTGGTGCTGGGTGAACTTGATTCTCTTTTTCGATGATCTTGGACTTCAGGAGGTCTAAGGGCAGCCACAGTCCCAAGTGGGAGATGCCTACCACTTTCCTAGGTGGGGCCAAGGTTGAAGAGGGAATGAGGCTCTTCCAGCTCTGCAGTGAACGTGTATTTCAGAACACGCTGAGGAGACATCTCTGCTGGTTTCTAAAGGCTTCTGTCCTTCCTTTACCCTCCAACCATTGGTCTACGTCTACCTCTTCTCTGCACCACAGTGGTTTTCTGTGTTACCATCAGACTACTGCCAGAGAACTGTAGCTCCTTGAGACTGTAGCCCTCATGGAAGTTCTTCTAGCAGAGTACTTGGAACAAGCCATTTGCTACTGATAAGAATTTTCAGGGATGGAGTAGAACAGTCAATAGCATTGAACTATAATTAAGGAGGAGTAAGACATTCTGGTGTGCTGCTGTTTACTCCAGTGACCACAGACAATGACCACACAAGGTAGACTGCAGAAAGCTAAAATTAAATAAAAAACAAACAAACAAATAAATAAATAAATAAATAAGGGTGGGGTTGAATGGTATTCCCATATGGAAATATTAATTGCTGGAGGCAAAAGATAGCTTAACCCTGATTTAAGCATTATGCAATATTTACATGTATTGACGTGGTACCTTGTAGCTCATAAATATGTATAGTTTCTAAGTTCTATGTATCAGCTAAATAATGATTAAAAAATACCTTTTCAGCTGGGTGATGGTAGCACACTCCTTTAATACCAGCACTCGGGAAGACCTCTGTGAGTTTGAGGCCAGCCAGGTCTACAGAGTGAGTTCCAAGACAGGCTCCAAAGCTACAACCCTGTCTTGAAAACCAAAAACCAAAACAAAACCTTCCTCTTCTAATATGTGAAAGTCCCGACCTCTCTGGGCACGCATCTCACACAGTCTTTCGTCAGTCTAGAAGGGAAACCATGATGGCGAGGCTTCCTGCAGAGTGTAAAGAAGTCTCAGGTGAGGGAATCCGAGTGAGATAAGCATGATGCATGCCTTCTCCTCTGTAAGCCTTTGTTCCTTACGAACCAGAGAACAGAGCCTTTATTTCATTAAGACCTGAACAACTGCCATTCTAGGGACTCTCGTGGATATATGCACCCTTGTTTAATCCCTACCAGGGAATGTAAGTTATCCAAAAGGCTGCATATAGGGTTTTTTGTTTAGTTTTCCTTTTTTGAGACTCATATGGACAGACTGGTCTTGAAGTTACTATATAGCCTGATTCCTGATCCTTCTGGCTCCACCTTCTGGGTGCTGGGATTATAGGCATGAACCACTAAGCCCAACTCAAAGACTTAAAAATGAAGTTTTATCATTCCTTTGGGGCAAGATTATTATTAGAAAGACTGTCAGCAATAGTAAGACTTATATAAACCAATGAAAAACTAATTTTAAAGATATTTTTGTTTCTATTATAACCACCATCGTTCTTTCTTTGCTCTAGAAAATTCACTTATATGGCACTAGCGATCTATAAAAATTTACTAAAATTAATTCTAAATTATTACTTAGACATGGGAAAAAACAATGCTAAAGAAAACCCATTTTCATAGGAGCAATTCAACAGCAATTTTAAATCATACTTATTTTATGTGAATTGCACAATTTACCATAAAAACTAAATTAGTCAATAAGATTCAATAACAAAATCAGCCAAGATGCTAGGTCTTCACCTGACACCAGGGGGCAGGCTTCTGTTTCAACATTAAATTAACCAATGCATTTTCTCTTTTAGTTTGGGATGCCCTGGAGAATATTACTGTAGCAGCTTCCAAATTTTAAAAAGTAGTAGAGTCTCCAGATGACAGTGGCTACACACACTTAACATCTATGATTACAGAGCCCCTGACCACTGAGCAGACAATGAACTTATTTCTACACTTCACAGATGAGACAGCCCAGGCATCTGAGGCTTGGAAATAATTCACAAACCTCCAAATGCAAAGCCCTTTGCTACAGCATGGGACAGAGGCTCAACACTCCTAACCAGGTGTCTTTTGCTGTATTCTTAGTAACTACTGGTGAAGAAACAGCTTGAATTACAATGAACGTGGCATATCTTTAAAGACACTCGGGGGTTTATTAGTGTTAAGAGCATCTAAGTATGTTGTCACACATCAAAAACCTAAACTCAGATTAGAGCATATTACAGTGTGTGACGGACATTTAAATGACTACCAGAAGTATAGCTCAACTGATTTTCTTTGTACTCAGCATTATTGTTTTTCCAGATCTCCCTAATAATTTAGAATTAAAGTCCAATTTTAATAAATTTTGATAGATTGCTAATACCACTTTATAGAGGAAGGAAAGAATGATGGTGGTTATAATAGAAACAAAAATATCCTTAAAATTAGTTTTTCATTGGTTTATATAAGTCTTATTACTGCTGATAGTTTTCCTAATAATCTTGTCCCAAAGGAATGATAAAACTTCATTTTTAAGCCCTTGAGCTGGGTGTGGTGGCTCATGCCTATAATCCCAACATGCACAAAGCCATAGTTTGAATTCGCATCACCTCATTAAAATGGGTATGGTGGTACTCCATCCAGCAGGTTGGAGGCGGCAGGATCAGAAGTTTAAGGTTACTCATGGTGATTCTGAGGGCAGCCTGGGATACACTGGACTCTCTCAACCAATTAATAAATGAATAAATGAGACTGCCAGAAAGACAAAAGCCATGCTATCCTTAACCATAAGCAGCTTTTGTTCTGATGGAGATAAGCAGCTATGCACATGAGTTCCATATAACAAGGGAGATAAAATACAGCACCAGGCTCCAGGGCTCTGGAAGGGTTGACAGCAATGTGACACACAGTAAGAGGTTTCAAGGCAAAACACTGGCAAAATGGCTCATGTGTGAATGACAGAGAGGTGTTACCTTTTGTACCTGTGACCAAGTCCCAATGCAGAAGACGGTGGAAAGAACAGACAGAAATGGCTTATGGCTAAAACTGCATTGCCTTTGAGGATCCAGCAACACACCTGCCTTGACAACTGTGTGGTGATGTCAGCAGGGATGTACTTCCCCTAGATAGCCCTGAGGCTGGTACAAATGCCACCTCATTCTAGTCACAGTGGCCGGTGGAGGGCATTTGGTCACTTCATGTCCATAAACTGCTGAGATTTTACATAGGGCAATAACCATTTCTTCAGATGGATGTAAATCTATCAGCCTGTCAGGTCACTTGACGAGAACGAGAGGAGGTGTAAAGATGAAACGCTATAAAAGCCCTGTCTTGTCAGAGAAAGATTTTACTCCAAAAGAAACAGATAACTAGTCAATCATACCTATACTTGAGTTTTTTTTTAAACTATCAAGCATCAATGAATGCCTTCCATTTGGAAAAAGGATAGAAAATTACCTAATGGGTATCAATCCAACTGTCAATTGCAAAAAAAAAAAAAGGTTATTTTTTTGCAATGATGTAAGCTTTTTCTGGTCCCTATACCACCCTCAGCTCTTCAATTCCCTGACTGTGTCTGCCATTATGCAGATTATTCAGATTGTATGCTCATGAGTAAACAACAAAATCTCATTTTATCCAAGATCCCATTTCACTCAGTAACTAATTCATAACACATTAGAAAGAAAAGGCTCTAATTCAAGATGATAATTGCAAATAAGGAAATTATTCATTAATTCAATGAGCTCTGGATTTATTAATAAGAATACTTGGAGCACATCTTTAAAAAATGTAAGAGCTACACTGAAAAAGAAATGGCAGAAAGTGCCTGGGATAGGATTTCTCAGCTGTGTGACCGTGACTGGTGAAATGGCTTTTCACTGCACCATGCGTTCAGTTTCCCGAGTGTGTGCTAGCCTTTTCTAGGGCTCTCTGGTTTTTAAATTGACAAAGGACTAGGCAACATACTTTGTTCTTCTAATCACATTTCTAAAAAAAATATGGGGGGTAGGTTAGAATGTATACTATTTAAATTAGAGATTCCCCAGAGGTTAATTTTTGTATGGAGTTGTAAGTGGACTGGAAAGATGGCTCAGTGGTTAAGTGCACTTGCTGCTTTTGTAGATGGCCGGGAGTTTGGTGCCAGCACCCATGTTAGGAGGCTCACAACCACTTCTAACTCTAGTTACAGGGGTATCTAATGCCTTCTTCTGGTATCTGAGGGCACATGCACACGCGCACGCGCACACACACACACATAAAATCCTCTTAAAATATAAAACAAGATCTGATATTTACTATTACAACATACATCCTTGAACATGGAGGCAGAATCCTCCTAATTTACGTGCTCGGAATAGCTTTTCTCCTGAACAAGGGCAAGAACTATGAGCAAAACCCTGCGATTGTGTTGTATTATAAGGTGAAAGAATTTTTGCATGTTCTATTAAGTTCTCTCATTAGCAGTCTTTGAGTTCCTGGGAAGGTTTATCCAGGGTGAGCTTGGTCTAATTAGCAAGCCCTAAGAAAGAAAAGCACAAGTACTCCAGGAGGAGAGGTCTGAGATAGTGTCTACAGTTGGATGGCTCTCTTTATATAGCCCAAATGCTGTAGATAAACACAATACTGAATTCAAACTGGGTAGTGTTTTAGTTTGCTTTGTGTCGTTATGATAAACATCACGGTTAAAAGCAACTTGGGAAAGAAAGGTTTCATTTCATCCTACAATTTATAGTCCATAATTGAGGCCAAGTCAGGAGTGAGGGTAGGGGTACAGACCACGAAGGCGTGCTGCTTACTAGTTTGCTCCCCATGGCTTTGTCTGCTTGCTTAAAAAAAATACAACTCAGTACAACATGTCCAGGAGTGACACCACCCACAGTGAGCTGGACCCTCCTACGTCTACTGTTAATCAAGGAAATGCCCAGTAGATTTGCCTACAGGCCAATTTTATGGAGGTATTTTTAGCACCTGAGGTTTCCTTTCCCAAGATGAGTGTAGCTTTATCAAACCAAACTAACCAGGACAGGTAGCTTTGGGGACAAGGACCAAAAAGGTCAGTAGGCAATATCTACATGTACTCTCAATTAACCAGGGCCTTTTCTCAAACGCATCCCATCTCCCAGGTTTGTGATAACTGGAAGAGAACTCTCATTTCTTTCTCAAGAGCAATGGAGCACTACAGGCTTCAGATTAACTTAGAGATGTTTATTAACAAGGAAGATTCCTTGCACCTTACAAACCAGAATCTCTCTGAATGAGACCCAGTGCATATGTGTTTTTCATCACAATAAATCCTCTGCACACTAAATTTATAAACAGATCTAGGGAGACGGTACATTAGGTAAAAGCTCTTGCCAGCAAACCAGAAGACCCGAGTTTGATCCCAGGGCCTACACAGTAGTGCAGTAGCATCAGCTCCTGGAAGTTGATCTCCGACAGCTACACACATGTTATGATGCACACATACATGCATGTGCACACACACGACGAATAAATGTAAATTTGCCAGCCAACACTCTCCCTTGCTTTACAGATGAGGTATGTGAGCCTAAGTAACATGTTTATAGTGCTCTATTTGCAAGGAAGAGACTTGCAATTCAAATCGAGAATATAAAACCAACTGACATTGACAGGGGAGCCGAAGATGAATTATTTTCCATTTTCCCCATGAATATTCTCCACCATTAATACAGATAATTCAGCATTGAAGACAATGCCTTTGCAGTGCCTGGCAACACATAAACACATTAGGAGAAGAAATTCTTCTTCACAGATGTCTGTATTTCTTCATTCAGGCTGCATGGGTGGCTGCTACTGCCCACAGACACTGAGGCTGCCAGGGTGCCCCATCCACTCCCAAACCTTCTAATTCTTCCTCTGCAGCCGCTAAATGCTGGGGCAATAGAGCAAAGACCAGGCAATAGAGCAAAATCTATACTGTAAGAACTTTCCAACAACCCCATCTCATATCTGCTAACCTGTGTCCCCTGATTCTAATGTGAAATGAATATACAATCCCAGGACTACAAAATACAGCTGCATTTGGAGATAGGTCCATTATAGAGGCAACCATGGTTAAAGGAAGTCCTCATGGTGGGATTCCATTGTCACCGTGACCTGTATAAGAAGCAGCAGCATCACAAAGGGACACTCATAGGGAGGAGACCGTACAGCATGGAGGCATCTCAAGTCAGCCAGAGATCAGAGGAAACCAATCCTACCCACACCTTGACCTTAGCATTCCAGGCTGCAGAACTGTGGGAAACAGATGCTGGGTGTGTAAGGTATCCTTTGTGTGTTTTTTCGGGCAGTCGAATAGACTTATCTCCAGCAATAACCCTCAGGAAATATGAAGCCCCTTCCTTGCTTGATAACCGAAGCTGATAAATGACATGTCTGGAAGTGCGTTTTAGCCACTCTTCTCCTCAGTCAGGGTAGATTGGTTTTCTGATTAAAGCAACAACTTCTCTCTCTTCAAGATTAGACTGGATCCATTTATTTAGTGAATTTAAAACACTCCATATTTTCTCTGTAACTGCTCATATTTGGGCATTTCATAGGCCATCAAGTAACAGAGCCAACAAAAAGAAATCTCAAGTATCTGTGTGTGTTTGTGTGTGTGTGGTATGACTCATGTTGGAAGCCAGGCTTCACATGGGTGTCTTTCTTTTGCTGTCTCCCTTTTATTTGGATACAGAATCTTTCGCCGAGCCCAGAATCTTCTGAGTTCAGCTTGTCTGCCTAATTGCCTTGCTTTGGGGTTCCTCTGTCTCTGCCCTCCAAACACTAGGATTACCAGCAAATTACCATGCTGCCTAGCTTCTAGGTGAGCCCTCATGTTTGTACATACTTTGCCCCCAGCCCCAAATCATTTTTTAAAAAGATGTATTTATTTGTCTTGTACCACATGCATGCCTGGTGTCCTTGGAGGTCAGAATCCCCAGAGACTGGAATTACAGACAGTTGCAAGCTATCATGTAGGAGCTCTAAACCACTGACCCAACTCTACAGACCTCTCCTCCCTCCCCTCCCTGACCCAAATACAATTCAGACATGAGGCAATCAATCCCTTCCCTTGGACCAGAGTCATGACCTGTGACAGGAGAGTAAACTCAAGACTGTCATCCTTCCAGGATGTGGAACACCAGGATAGCCCCTTGTCATCACTAGAATGGACTTCCTTTCCCAGAAATGAAACATCAAAATTCCCACTTGTTCAAATGCAATAGAGAAAAAAAGGAGCAAAGTACCCTTCTGGAAAAAAGTGACAGGTCCGTGTGTGTGTGTGTGTGTGTGTGTGTGTGTGTGTGTGTGTGTGTGCGCGCGCGCGTGCACGCACGCATACACACACATGCGTGTGTGCGCACACACGTATATACTTGTAGAATGTATGGTATAAACAATGCATATGTAAATGTACATATACAGATGTATATGTATGCTATATGTATATACATACTATACAGTCTGAGGGAGGATAAGACAAGGGAGGTAAGCTTGCAATCTTTACTCCAGTTTGTAAAAAGTACTAAGAGTGGTGTTTACTAAGCCACGTGAGCGCTGTAGCTATACTGCTCAGTTAATTCTCCATAACTTCCCTGCACAGACAAGGACAGTGAGGCGTGGCTTTTCTAAGGTCACATGGCTAGCCCATCAGAGGCGGGACTCATTCTGTGCTCTTCATGAAGAATGGACACCAGAGCAAAGATAACTTAAAAACACTCTTTCAGTAATATACCTCCTGCTGTGTTCCGAAGAGCATGATGTCTGGAGATAAAAAGAATGAAAACCACATCTCTATTAATTCAAATGTAAAGTATTAGGAACGAACAGTTTTTCTAGGACAATTCTAGGGACAGGACAGCTCACAATGACTTAGTCCAGTGTCACAGGGAGTCTTGAGTTTCTAAATCCAGAGTTCCAATTACTATGACTTTAAAAAACAACAACAGCCAGGCAGTGGTGGTGCACCTCTGTGAGTTCGAGGCCAGGCTGGACCGACAGCCTACAAAACAATACAGAGAAACCCTGTCTCGTAAAACTAAAAAAAAAAAAAAAAAAAAAACAAAACAAAACAAAAAAAACCAACAACAACAAAAACCCTCTCTGAATCTTTAAGTCCTTTATTCTCAATTGCAATGTGACCAGAGAGTTTGACGGTTAATGAAATGACCCAAAGAAAGCCTAGTGTCTCTAAGCAACTCTAAGTGTCTATGATGCTATGGACCATTCCTAAAGCAAACTTGATCATCAGAGGCAAAAGGTGGCTGGATGCAGGCACCTGTACCAGGGAGGAGGTTTAGGAAAGGGAGTTCATCATCTAAGGCTGCTAAGCAGTCAGAGATGGCAGGTATGGGCTCAGAAATTCAAGGACATCACAGTTACAGACGTCAGAACTGAATGCAGACTGGGTGAACCTGGCCCGAAGTCTGAACTTTCTTTCTTGATTCCTAAGGAAAGTAATAGAATCAATTTATAAGAAAATGAACATCAAAATAGATTAGACAAAACCAGCATCAACTTGGGGAGGGGCAGACGGGACGTTAAAAGAGGGTAAATGGGAAGTGGTCCCTAGGAAAAGAAACTCCACTAAAGAAGCTGGGGGCTGAATGGCAGGGGATGGGGGAGAGACAGGTGAACAGGAATGCAAAGTCCCCTAGCATGGAGAGTTTTGCTCTTTGAAAACAAGGCAGCATTGGCTGGAATTGGTTACTTAATCCACATAGAGATGTTTGTCTAATGCCATCCAGATTCCTGGGGCCCCAAGAGACAAGGCAACACTAAGAAACAGAAGCCATGTGTCCATTTGAATAAGAATGGTTCCCATAGGCTGATATATTGAATACTTAGGGAGTAGCATTAGGAGGTGTGGCCTTGTTGGAGGAAATGCATCATTGGGGTGGGCTTTGGGGTTTCACGTGCCCAAACCAGGCCCAGTGGTTTGCTCTCTTTGTACCCAGATGTAGAGCTCCTGGCAGCTACCTCTCCAGCACCATGTCTGCCTGGGTGCCGCCATGCATCGCACCATGGCGGTAATGGACTAAGCCTCTGAACCTGGAAGCCAGGCCCAGTTAAATGCTTTCCTTTAAAAGAGCTGCCTTGGTCGTGGGGTAGTCATGGAGTCTCTTCACAGAAATAGAACACTGACTAAGACAAGCAAAGAAAGCTTGACCAGGGAAAGCTGGAAATTGTCTGTGTGTATTTCTCCCCCTTGTTTTTTTGGGGGGTAAACAAATATAATTTGAATAAAGAGGATACTACAACCCAGTAACCACATTGGGATATATCTATATCTATGTCTACATCTATCTATATGTATTTATATGTATGTATATACATATACTTATATGAAAATAACAGTGAGAGCTTATAGTATGTAAGAGCAACATCTTGTCAAATTGCACATATGGCAGTCTTGCTAAGAGCTTTAGACAAGAAACTGCCCAATGAGCAGTATTTGTCACAGCCTTGTCTATGGTATTATCAAGATTCTTCATTTGAGTAAGAATCCTAGGGGGGAAACATGCCTGCATTACATATTCTTGAGAGATATGTAAGAAATTTTGTAGAAGTGTAAAATATGATGAGGAAGGCAAGAAGCAGTCAAAGGTCTGTCATTTGGGAACAATGAACCAAGCACACCTCAGCTGTATTCTAGAACACAGTCTGGTAGAAGAATGAGGGTCTCCGCATTTGATCTGGAAATGTACTCATAGGATAGACTCCTCTAAGCACTCAACGAGGTGTGCTACTGTGACAAGGCCTTGACAAGTTTGCTCATGTGAGGGTCTGGCCATACCACCTTAGGGGAAACCTTTCTGGGACTTAGCTCCTCATACGGTAAAGCACAGATGACTGCAGCCTCCTTACTGGGCCCATGTGAGCTTTCACAGTAAAGTGCTCAGAACACAGCCTGGCAGAGTGGGACCATGGAAGCCTTGACCACTGGTGTTATCAGCCCAGTATTGGTGTGCTGTTGGAGAAGGGAAACACATGGATCACTATCCTTTTTTTATAAAACAAGACCGACAAGCCACAACCACAGGCCCCCCTTTCCCACAGTATCTCTAGAGAAAGAAGACACAATGGCCATGCACCCACAGCTTCTTCAAGTCCTGCATGGCTACTAAAAACTGAATGACAAAAGTGTATCTAGGGATTTAATGTGTAGCTCGGTTGGTAAAGTTGCTTAGCATGCATGAATCCTGGGTTCTAGCCTAAGCCCTTCAAGAAAATGGGGAGGAAGGCATATTCATAATTCCAGCCTTTGAGAGGTAAAGACAGGAGGATCAGAAATTCAAAGTCATTGTTGCCTGCACAGACAGTTCAAGGTTAGCCTGGGCTACTTGAGGCCTTACCTAGAAGAAAAGTATATATACTGATTGATATACCCAATAGTATAATAATAAATGAAGACTATAAAGTATCAGATAATACATCCCACAATTTCACTAAAATTTTTTTGAGAAAAACAAACATTAATATCTGTTTGCTCACATAGGACAAAGTCTGAAAGTTTATTCATAGACTCTGTAACAGTTTTCATCTATGGGTAGTAAAGTTGGAGGCAGCCTGAACTGTGGGTTCATATTTATCTGTCTTGTCTCCCTTGTCTTCAATGAACATGCCTATTTAGTACACTTAATAAGATAATAAAAATTCAAACTTTGTAGACTAAAATTTAAAAAAATTAAATCACCAATAGGTGATTAAGCTACATTGATCTGGGTTAACTCCACTTCAATGGCACTATTTATAAGAGAAAAGTAGATTTCCAGGTGACAATAGGAATTGCAGGATCCACTCATGCACCAATGGTGACCACATGCTAGTGGAGTAGCAGGCAGCCATGACCAAGACAGAGCTCCTCATGTCAATATTGATTTCATTATCATGTAAAATCACTTCAACTATACTGAATTTCATGTTCAATATATTGACTGCCTCCTCCATAGAGGAAAAATGAAGACAGAAATCAGGGTAGTTTTAGTTACTATTAAAAGTGGATTTCTTACCATATAAATTAAAATTATATCTTTCCCATTCTTCAACAGTTTCACCACATTCAATCTCTAAGTATTAAAATAAGAATTTTAAAAGATCATGTCCCCAAAGCCAATTTGAATTAGAGTACAGCTGGGTAAAAAGATGGCTACCAGAAATTTCTTTCACATTGAACAAAGTAACATTCTAGCTATAAGTCAAATTCTGTGAGGGAAAAAATAAACCCACTGGTCATAATTACAAAGAATTAGGCCCATTTTGTATTTCATTATGAGAAAAAGGCATTTTGCCTTGAACAAAATCATTTGGCTAGGATAAATTTCTAGGTTTGTATTAACTGGAGTACAGACTTCTACTTGAGTCATTTGGCAGGTGTCTCAGAGGGGAATTAGTGACACCTGAAGGAGAAAACAGAAGCAAGAGGTTCTCATTTGAAATCCCTCCAGATGCACAGATCAGTTTCTGAACTTCAATGTTCAGACCCCAGGAAAGCCGAGAACTTGGACTCGGAGCAATCTCCTTAAGCTACTTTATCAATTCAAAACTGCGTGTTTCTTCTAACAAAACAGAAATGTTAAGAAGAAGAGGAAGAGGAAGAGGAAGAGGAGGAGGAGGAGGAGGAGGAAGAGCTGGTTGTAGTTGTTCTGAAGTAACCCCAATAAAATATGGGCCATGATCAGAAACTCTCTCGCTGTGATCACTCTTGTGCTATCAGCAACTGTGGAGTTCTGAGCTACATGGCCTAGTAGCTGCCCACCATTCTTCACATGCTTCCAGATTAGCTTCCCATTTGAAGACAGTTGCAGGTAAACAAGAACTCAGCTCAGTAGCCCAAGTGGACTCAGATTGCATGTGGGAGAGTGGAGTTGCCTCTTCCAAACACACTGGCACTGATACCAACTCCACACTGTGAAGCTCCCCCTGAAGCTGTCTCAATGATCCCTTGTGTGAACTCACTTGGACAAGGCAGCTATGAAAGGTGCATTCATCCCATATTGCCTCCAGGGTGAATGACACTGATACATCATTCCAGCCAAGAGATGAGATCGAGAAACAAGAGTGTGTAGACCAGGTACCCATTGAATTGAGTACCACCTAAATGGCAACATCCCTCTTTCAAGCACCACATCAATCATTCAAAAAGGACTTTATTTCAAATAGTTTGAATAAACATGGGTGCAAATCATGAAAAATTAAGATTAATACTAAAATAAATATTAAGATTAATTTTAGGAGACACCAAAGTTCTTCCCAAGGTTTGGAAACATCAATACCCTGAAAGGGCATGGAAGGAATGGTGGGAATTGATTTTTGCGAAAGGCTCCTAATCAGAGTGCTGTTCTCATCAGAAAATCCTTCCCCTTTTAAACTGCAATCAATAATTTAAAGCAAAGGCCCAGATCACATCAGCTAAAATGGCCAAGAAAATTTTTGTCTTGTACAGCATAGAGTTAAGGCTGACTTTGTAGCTCCAAGATACTGCTCTTGAGAGAATTATAAGCTAAAAATTTCAAGTTGTTTCCAGTTTGCATCTTTACACACTTGAAAGAGAAGCTCAAAGTAATAACACGATATCAAATGTATGTATCAAAAGGATACTCACACTTCATTATTCAGATATTTGATTTCCTGTCAAAAATCTATGTTGAGTTGTAGTTGAGACTGACATACAACATAATTCAGAATTTGGGTGATACAACTATAAAATATTTGCTTCTTCAGTTTAGCATATTTTTAATCTAAAGTTACAAAATCATCAGCAGGACTCTATGATGGTTTGGCAACAAATCATACTGAACCAGATCTTTATTTCAATGTGCATTGTTCTCTGTGGGTATTGATTTGTGCCCTAAAGGATATGAAGGTTTATTTAATATTTCAAAAGACTTTTTTAAAAAATCTGACATTTCAATCCAATGACTAGTTCTTTGAAAAGAATTAAAATTACAGAGCATGTTCTCAACAAAATGAAGGGCTGTACAGTCTCTTTGTGTCCAATTCTCTTTAAGTAGGCCATGGCATTTCCCATGATGCTCTGGGCTGGAGACCATACAATGGAAAAAGTGGAAGGGCTTAAGAAAGCAGATATATGCCATCTTGTCCGTGTCTACCCCGCTTCTAGAACTCTTCAAGCAGCATTCTTTCAGTCATTGAGCTTCTGAGAATCCAGTGTTTCATCTAAGGACTCAGCATCACCATCTGTCTAAGGATCCAGTATTTTCACCCTAAGCATGTACCACATGGCCATCTCTTTATGACACAATAGAAGGGAGTCAGAGAGACGAGAGATTTGATTTAAAAAAAAACCCAAGGTCTCTTAAAATGCTAACCCTCTGTCTTCCCCATGGCTTTCCAATGAGGTTCCAAAGACCAGTGTCTCCAAACCTGTTTCCTTTTATGAAAAATATGAGTAATCCTATGCAAGACTGTTTTGAGAACCAAACGATGTAATAGGTGTGAACAGAGTGTTCATACTGTGGGCAAGAACCAATGATCAACAGGACTGATTGACTGTACCCGCATAATTCAAGCTAACTCTGACAGAACTCCGAAACCACATCATGGCCACACATATAATGCCAACAGCGACAGAACCAGATTTGACTCAAGATGTCTTAGTTCCATGACACTTGTTCTAAAAGCCCCATTTTGATACATACCGTACTAAGTTCAAATGAACTAAATCTACATTCTTGCCAACAAACAATTCTTTCATTTTGTAAATAGTCAGCACACAACTGGTACTGCTGGCCCACACCTTTAATCCCAACACTCAAGAGGAGTTCGAGGCCAACCAGGTCTACAGAGCCAGTTCCAGGATAGCCAGGGCTACACAGTGACACCCTGTTTTGGGGGGGGTCATTAAAAAGAAAGAAAGAAATGTAAAAATAAGTGAGACATTTTCTTCTGCCATCCAAGTCTCCCCCTAACCTCCTTCACACAGTGAGTGAGGAAAAAAAGTGGACTTTGGCAAGGAAGAGAGAAGAAGTTGACTGTGTACCCGGCTAACTTCTATTTATTGACGGACAGCACTAACAGGCAGGTAGTCACTGCTACTTGACCCGGACTCTCAAAGGGGACAGCTATCCCATGATGCCTTGCCTCCTTGGTACTTTCCAAGGACCTCTGGCAGAAGGCCACGCAAGGACAGCTCAGGGAGGGTGTGTGGGGCCCCTACCTCCCCCACTGCCACAGCACACTGGAGTGGACATGAAGACTCCTTCCGGGGTGGACACCTCTAAAGCCACAGTTCATTACCCAGGAGCAAAACCCAAGCCTCTGCATCTAAAACAAGCAAACAATGCTTCCAAAAATCAAGGTCTTTCCATCATCACTTAGCTTTTATAAAAACAATGTTCAGATGAGCTTAGTAGAAGTCAATAAAACACAAGAGTTTTTAATTTCCCTTGAGGACAACAGAAAGTATGCTTTTTCTCAAAGGCATCGGTTTTTCAAACTAGTTACATATTTGCTTTGTTAATTTGCTTGTTTGATTATTTATTCTCTACTGCACTCCAATAAACATTTCATAGAGACCTCCAGACTATTCTACAACCTACTGAATTGCACTCTCTTGCTATGCTGAGTTCGGATCTGTCATCACAGCTTTAGCAGAACAGAGACAGGGGTGGGGGTGGGGGTGGGGGTGCCCGCTCCAGTTGCTGAACTGGGAGATTAAATGGCATCAATCATTAAATGGCAAGATCTGAACAGGATCTTCTAGTCAACTGAGAAAGTTAAAAAAATATGGAAGAGGAAGTTTAAGGAAAAGACAAAAAAAAATGCAAAATGGTAAACTATGGTGTTCCACAAGGGTCCCAAAGACGGACTTGGGAACCTTGGGTTCAGTGCTCCAGAAATACACAGATCTTCCCTTAGCTGCTCTGTCATTACACAGTTCACAGTCCTCCAAACTCTCAGAACTACAAAAGAATGGACACGGGATGTGGAGCAGACTCTGATTAAGGCAACATTATGTGAGTCCTCAGCTCTTGCTCACTTAGCCATGAAGCGCCATCAGCTTTACCTCTTTGAAAAGTTAATTTTTAAAGAGCTCTTTTCTGCAGGTGGGCAAATAAATGCCATTTTATTCGCAAGGAGTCCAGTGTACAGTAGACATTCATAGGTGTAGTTATTATTGAGCACGAGTCACAAATGAAGGAATAAAGAATTTCTGAAAGGCTGCTTGGTCAGTGACTCACAACCTGAACCCCACCATGGAAAGGTGTGAAGAGCTCTGTCACGGAGCTACATCCTCAGTCCTCAGGCACCATTTGTAAGATGTGACCTCAGTGATGACTAAGTTGCTGGGGCCAGGAAGACAGGGAAATAACTAAAGGTTACAGTAGTCCAGTTGAGGGGATGAACACTGTCTGTGGAGCGGAATACAGAGTGTCCTTATTGGATGAAATGACAAGCGTGCAGGGCTTGCTGATTGGATAGGGAATGAACGAGGAGAGAGGTGAATCAAAGATGTCACTTTTCAGGAATTTCTTGCTTTCTCTCTCCTTAAATATTATTTTCATAAATCTGATTTGTGCCTTCTTGGGCCGAGTCCTGAATTGTTGCTTTGCTTGAAGGTGAGGAAAACACACCATACAGTTGGGAGTACACCAACCAGTAAGAAACCGTTTCTCAAATAGTGGAGTCACTTGAGGTAACACACCCCAGGGTTTAACTTGTGTTCCTTGGCCCATATGTGCACACTTGGACCCACTCCCCATTTCCTGTCTGAAGGCATGTTTGGTCTGGACACCATCTGGATAAAGCTTTTCTTCCATGAACTTCTTGCAGCTTTTAAGAGCCTTTCGAAAGTCTGAAAGCGTGAGATGGTAGCATTTGGAAATGCTGAGCCAGCCTGCCCTTCCTCTCTCCTTCCCCCGCCCTCAATGGCAGAGCTCTGGCCTAGCTTGCTTTGGGTTTGATTCTTCACATCATAAAATCAAAGCACAATAATAAAAAAAACAACAGACACAATAGGCCCCCTTTCTGAAAGCCACTCACAAGGGTGAGTTCAGTTAAGCACCGGCATCCACCAACCTGGTTTCCTTGTGCCTATTAGCCATCTCTCTGACAATTAGTAACCTGCAGACTCTCCTCCACAACCAGACTGCTGGGAGCTTTGATTCTCAGACCCAGAGCTGAAGCCCCCCAAAAGGAATTCAGGGAGCCTGTAAGACTGAGGCTATTTTTAATAATACTAAGATTTTTTAAATAGCTTTCTCATGTGTTGACATTTAAATGATGAGGCACAAAAATGGTAATTTTGTGGCATCTCAGCACACAGAGACAGTGGCACCATTACTAGTAGCTGCTGTGCTCCCCAGTGCCACACATTCCCTGTAAGAAAGCCATCGAGGAGGCAGACACACTTTTTAAACTGTCATTGAATCCCAACCCTCAAGAGCAAGTCTTTTTTAATGAAGGTACACAGAGCACCTGTAGCTAAATTATGCAATGGCCTGTTTTTTTTTTTTCAGAAAGCGCCTCTTTTAGCTGACAGAGAACCTGACAGCCAAAATCTACAGCTGTTCAGAGGTGGTGACTGGGCAGACATTTTCCAAACACTGCACGCGATGTATCTGTCATTAAGGAAGACAATGGAGTCTATTTGTAATCAGTGATAAAATGCAAGCTTTCTGAATTCAGGAAAACTTGTATCTGTGACTGTGAGCTTGGCTTCCCAGTAAGGACTCTCTGATGTGACAGCAGGTGAACAAATGAGTCATTTTTCACATGGCGTAATGAAATATGTCAACACTTGAAGGCCTTCATCACTCACAAAGCCAATATTCCAAATAACCAACATATCACAAAACTATACATGGTAAGGGGCTATGGAGATGGCCCAATGATTAGAAGCACTGGCTATTCTTGCCTAGGTTTGGTTCCCTGCACTGTCATGGAAGCTCACATCATCTGTAGCTCCAGTTCCAGAGAGTTCTAAAAGGCCTCTCTGGTCTCTGCCAGCAGTGCATGCTCATGACTCACAACACATATAGGGAAAACACTGATACATACAAAAAAATAGGAATAAACATCCATTCAAAATGGGTAGCATGGGGGCTGGCGATATGGCTCAGAGGTTAAGAGCACTGACTGCTCTTCCAGAGGTCCTGAGTTCAATTCCCAGCAACCACATGGTGGCTCACAACCATCTACAATTCAGTCTGGTGCCCTCTTCTGGCATGTAGGCAGAACACTGTATATGTAATAAATAAATAAATCTAAAAAAAATGGGTGGCATACAAACAGATTTTAATAACAGTGTACAAAAAGCTTATTATGAGGATTTCATATTCTACACTGCACTGACCTTTAAGGAACTACCTGCTGTGGAACTTTTATTTAACTTTAATATACAGTACCGTCTATAGGCCCTGAAAGACTATCACAATAGTCTTCTTTTCTGCATGAACTTCTTCTGAAGTTACTTATCAAGATATACCTAGGGTGCGGGACCTGGGAAGGCAACTCAGTGACACAGCACACACATGCACAGCAAGCTCGAGGCCCTCGATTTGAACCAGTCCCTGGGGGAGGAGGGTGTGAAGTGACAACACAGGTCTATGTCTAGCCAGCTGTCTAAAGGGTAGACTGGTAGAAGCTGATAAGACCACTGAGTTGCCTTCAAGTATGCCAAACATAAAGGAGATTTACAAAAATAAAACGATGTCTCTTTTTTCAATAGAAATAAATACACTGAAGTTTAGAAAATTGGTTTCCATGAAAATTAATTCGTGACACTGATGTTAGTGGATTTCTTACTATAAATACCCATTTTAACTCCTAATACAATAAATATTGGCCAATAAAATCTACATATACAAAGCTTGAGAATATAATGGGATCTCCGAGACTAAAATATCATTATCATTCTGGCAGCCCCTTCAAACAGCCATGAGGTTCCCCTGGGTCTGCTGACAGCTCTGAGTTCTGACTCAGAAGATGGAGGGTTTCCCTTGCCTTCTTTTCTGTCCTCCTCTTTCAGGTGCTGGCTAGAGCTAAGCATACCTTTCCTGGCTTTCTGGGCTTAGTTACTCTTTCTTTGAAGACACCCCGCTGTGCCTCTCACTCACCTGTGCAAAGCTGGTGTGTGCACCCTGGCTCTTTAAAAGAAAGGCTCCACCCACTTCCGCCCGCCCCCCCCCATCCTCTGAAGGGCAGGCAGGACCTTTCCTGTCCTCCTCCTCCTCCCCGCTCCCCTTCTCTTCTGTCTCAGTGGCTCTTTATCTCTTGTCTCTTTCCTTCCCTTATTTTCTTACCTCCCCCTCAACAAAACTTTCAATAGGTGTCACGTCTACAGGTCTCTGTTTCCCCATCCTGCCGCCTTCCCCAAGGCCCAGGCTTAGTTCTAACCCGCCCCTCCCCCACCGGCCTTGCAGCTGGGTGCTGGCGTGGCTGACCTCCATGCCTAGCTCAAAGGGCTTGGTGTACACTCTCTGCTAGCTCGCTCTTGCTCTCGCCCCCCCCCATGAATCTATAAGCTTCTCTTTAAAATAATAATAAAAACATTAATATTCTCCAATCTGGCCTCTACCTATCAACTGTATTAACTGTTTTACGTCCAAAACTCCACTTATACTAAGTTTTTTTTTTCTTAGACTCAACATGAACCCAGCAAATAATGATTTATCTGGAATTTCCTTATCATTTTCTGCTCTATTATTTAGTGCTTGACTCAAACCTACCCCGTAAACATTCCTTCTATTCTGAGGTGAGTATATTTTCCCCAACTGTACTTTGAATGCAGGCACACACCAGGTACTCTTTACTCTGGGTGCTAGAAACAAAGCAAGCAGGCCCCGTTCTACTACAGCCTACACCCTGCCTTGCCACTCACCATAGGAGGTAAGGGCCAAAGCGAACCTGTAAGGCCCACTTGCCCAAGGACAGATATCTTCCCGGAGTTCTGGGGGCTCTCAGTCTCTTGAGGTAACAGTCACATGATTTCACTAAACAAGTTTGTTTGACCCAGGTGCACCTGATGTGCTTGATCATGAGTAGGTAGGAGGAAGGTAGGCAGGAAATAATACACCAGGATGTGTGTCTGTCCGTTCTGACTTGATGGGAACTACAGCAGCCTTATGGGTTTGCCTTATATGTTTCTGCAAAATGTGACCATTGCCATTTTCTGGGAACCTGAGAATAAGCCTGGCCAGAGTCCATCATCCTGGACAGTATGTAAGGCTTGCTTCAAATTTGGCTTAAAAATTGTGATACTAGACTGATGAACGGAACTAAATATCAGCGCCAACCCAGAACTCATTAAAAACTATAATTTCTGGCTAGACATGATAACACAAATCTTTCATCCCAGCCCTCAGGATGCAAAGGCAGACAGATCTTTGTAACGTAGTTCAAGGACAGCTAGGTCTACATAGCAAGTTCAAGGCTATAAAGTCACAACCAACTAAAATACTCAAGATTTCACAATAAAATTTTAAAAGTTTTTTGTTATTGTTTGCTTGTTTGTTTTTTTAAAAATTGTCTCAGGCTCCTGTCTATACCCACTGAATCGATATCTGTGTTTCAACAAGATACACAGATTTTCTAGCCTACTAGGTTGAGAAGCTAAGAGTTTATGCAGCTCCCTAATCTAAACTGATGTGAAGATCTTAGAAGCTAACTAATTGCCATGAATTGGCTAGTACTTTTAGTATCAAATAACAGTTTACTCATTGTGCTAATCATTCCCTCAAATGAGCATAATTATATAAACTCATTTCTAGGAATTAAAGGAAAAAAACAGAACTGTGGATGTAACATAGTAACTCAACTTGCATGTCAAGGGACACACATTGGGTTCAGTTCTGAGCATTGTCAAAACAAAAATAAAAAACAAGGCCGGGCAGTGGTGGTGCAAGCTGTTAATCCCAGCACTTGGGAGGCAGAGGCTACAGAGAAACCCTGTCTGGAAAACAAAACAAAACAAAACAAAACAAAACAAAACAAAACAAAAAAACAAAAGGGATAAGAGAGAATTTGGGGTGAATATGATCAAATCACATACATGTATAAAAATGTTCAAAATGAATCACATTATACAGTATATAATGAACAAATGCCAATAAACTTAAAAAAAACACCCTAGTCTAGATTCTGATGAGATTTTCCATTTCATAGTATAAATAATTATAGTGACAGTGTTTTCTGGAAGTTCTTTTTATTTAAAAACTTGTAATCACATTCATTTGTATGTATAACTCTGTGTGCACACATGTGCATGTGCCTATGTTCCAAGGTGTATATGTAGAGTCAGAGGACAACTGGCAGGAGTTGGTTCCTGTCTTCCACCATGTGAGCCAGGGATTGAACATGGGCTCTCAGGCTTTACCAGCTGAGCCCTATCACAACTCAGTGAAACTGCTTTCTGAAGACTCAGAATTGTGCCTGGGGGCTGTGGACAGTCTTACAGGTGTTACTATGATCATAAGAGACACAGGTATGCTGAAGGCCTCTGTGTGTGTGTGTGTGTGTGTGTGTGTGTGTGTGTGTGTGTGTGTGTGTGAGAGAGAGAGAGAGAGAGAGACAGAGACAGAGACAGAGACAGAGACAGAGAGAGACAGAGAGAGACAGAGAGAGACAGAGAGAGACAGAGAGAGACAGAGAGACAGAGCTGCACTCCAAGAGGCAGAGACAGAGAGACAGAACTGCACTGAGGCAAGTCTGACCCCAAACGTCACAAAGTGGCAGATGCCTTACAAGAGCAGGGGAGATGGAAGAAATTCTAAGGAAGGCATGGGTGAGCTCCCTGGAGGGAAGACTGCTGAGCCGGAGTCCACACAGAGCAGTAATTCTCTCTACACCAATTCTGCACCCTGTAGCCATGCAGTATCTTAAAACATACAAACAGATCATGGCTATCTTACCATCCTTACTAAAAGTACTATGAAAATATTTACTTACTTAATCACCAATTCAATATTGTCCGCTAAAGAGGAACCCAAGGTGAAAATGCATCTCTCCCATTTGTTATACATGGAGTTCATTCTCTGATTCCAGCCCTTGTCCCACAGCACAAGGTGACAGAGGGACAGGAGAGCAACTAAAGGGTGAAAGCTACTGAAACCCTGAGAGGCTGCTGTCTGTTCTGGGGACAGAGGGAAGTGAGAACACCCCATGTCATCATCCTTTCCATTCTGAGCCAGCGAGGCATAGAGATGATGACTAGAAGTTCTTCCCAAGGATAGCAGAACAGGGACTGGAGTGTTAGAGCAGCACCAAAAAGTAACTAGAAGCTTCTATTACAAAGATATGACCGTCCCCAGCCCTTGAACTTCCTGTACACTCCAGACCAGTCTGTCCCCAATAACTGGAAGTTGGGAATCATCCATCTTGGATTTTAAGTTCTGAAAGTTCCATGTTAAAAAAAAAAGGCCGTGTTTTCTTCTAGAATATTCTGATAAACGTTCCGTTAATAATAATATTCTTTACATCTACTAGGAATTAAATTGGCTTTCATGGGTCAGGAATCTTATATAGTTTATACAGCCCTTTGTAAGAGACACACTATCCTGGTAACCGATGACAGACCAAAAGTCAATTTCCCAAACAAACAACTGATAGGTTGGAGGACTAAATGCCCAAGATGTACCAGTTTGGTACAGTTCTATATGAAGAATTTGCCAAGTAACACAGAAGGAGAAAAACATCAACTAACAATGTTCCCCAGGACACCAAAGGGAAGTTCTTCAGAAGATCCAAATCTGTCATATTCAAGGGTAACTGATGGAAAGCTAAACAAAAAGAAATTAATGGAAGCTTACACACAAGGAAGCTCAGCTCTCCTTTTAGGTACCAAACGCCAGGTAGAGTGATCTCATTCTCTTGTTTTGTGCCCATAGAATGCAAACCACATAACATCTCTAATAGTCAAATTATTTGACTGTTTGCCAGTCATGTTTGAACAAGACGCTTTTATAACATTTTTACTCAAAAGTTCTAATAGGAATGTACAATACATAAAATATATGGTTTGGGTTCTGGGCTAGGGCTCAAGTAGGACTCATGCAAAAAGACCAGGGCTCAACTCTTAGCACCAAACAAACAAGTAAACAAACAAAAACTAGGAGTGAGAGGTGACTGGTAACCACCACTGCAATAACAAGCACAAACTTGGGTGTATAGTAACTGAGTCAGCCTTACCGCATGGGATTTATGAGCCACCCACATCCTAGCTTTCAAAAGTTAATGTTTACCCTCCTCTAACCAGATTCATAGATGGAGAACTCTGAGAAGTCATCTGAAGATGCCTTAGGGAATTGCAAGCATGTTTTGCTTAATGATTCATGCCACACTTTATGATTCAACCAGAAGGCATGGGATTGATTAAAAGAGGCATCTCATCTGAGGATGTTGCTACGATGTCATTACACTTGTCGAAGCTGCAACAGCAAAGATCAACGCTAGCCTGCTTCTTTCTACTATAATATTCCATGTGTGTGCATGGGCACTGAGGCCAGTATTAGCTGGTGCAAAGGACCTCAAACCTGGAAGGCGCTTTGATAATGCAGAGAGAGGGCCCTAGCCCAAAGAGGCTCTTGTCTCTGCCATTTGGACTCTGGGTTATAAGATTTCTGAAGGCTAGTGAATCACTCCAAGTACCTGAGAGAATCCCATTAATATAGTGGGGCAAACGAGTTGAAAACTGCGTTGTCCCAGTATTCTGGAAGTTTCCGAGAAAAGCCCTGTCTATGCTGCACACTAGCCCAAGCGCTCTTTCTGGATGCCCCCTTTTCCTCTGTAACAGAAAGCCTATGCAAAAGCTGAGACCGCCCCGCACATCAGTCTTGCATGTTCATACCTGGAAAAGGAACTGCAGCTGACTCTAGAGCCCGTGCTCTCCACAAGTTAACAGAGTGCTGCAACCACAGCCACACTCTCTGGGCTCCACCAGCTCCGTGTGGAATGCTGGCTTTGTGTACCTTAGCAGTGAGTTTAAATTAAACAGCTATTACGAAAGCTCCATCTCAGGCTGAGGTGATAGTTCAACAGCAGAGACAGCGGCTTAGCTTGTGCAAAGTTTGATGCCAGGGAAAGGGGAACAGGAATGGACATCTATAATCTATGGCTCCGAACTCTGTGAGGCTCAAATAAATCTTAAGTTACAAGTTCGTGTCCTGAAAGGATCTAAATGAGGTGCCTAACAGAGCACCAAGCAATTTACAGAGAGACTATACAGGGTCTGAGTAGCATGTATTTATCTGAGTCACCCTGTCTACCTGGGGCCACCAAGGGAACCAGACCAATGTCAGAATTCTAACCAGATCCAATGCCCTCACTTTAAAACAAAGCAGCCCTTTATTTCAGAACCAAGGTCAAGGCACACTAACTTTCCAGAAGCCCAGTGAAAGCCCTGTTGCTTTCTTTCTGCAAACAGCCTCTTGCTTTGTCAAAGGACAAACGACACAGGAGCAGAAGGCGACAACATATGGTACACATGATCGATCGATCAAAAATGTTACTGCAAAGCTGGAGGGGACAATTCAGAAAGAAAGGGAATATGGAGTGGTCAGTCCTTGGGCAATGCATTTTCTTTTATAAATAGCACAGTCTAACTCTAATAGGATGCCCTAAGGTACACGTGAGTCTGCTCTATTTTTCCTGGGCTCCTCAAAACACAGCTCAAATCCAAGGTCAAGTATATCGTGACTTGGTCATAAAACACACCCAATGTGGTGCCTGTGTACTTAAGACAAAGCAAACCAGCATGTCCACGTGTCAATGTACTTTTTACACACTACCAGGATGCTGCAAGCCAATATCTTAGGAATATTCACTAACCACTTTCTGTTTTCACTCAACCAATAGGGTTCACAATGATCATCATTATCTTCAGTGCATGGACTGGATAAAACATAAATACTAACTTTGCCTTTATAGGAGACATGCATGACTCTTCATTTAAACTGTGTTGTGATAGCTTTAAACATTAAGAATACTGAACCAACACAGATGCCAAAGAATCACCCACTTTATTTCACCTGATAGGTTCACGCCTGAAAACTCTCAGTAAGAAAAAGAGAGAGCATTCATTTCAAGAGGAGTCCACAAACTAGCTCTGAGGCAGTTTTAAGAGGGTTCCCGAAATTATACTGTACCAGAGACACTGGAGTCTGCCAAAAAAAGTGGGTGCCAGGATCCCAAAGTGCCCGTTTTCAAGGAAAGCTCAAGTTTACCTCAGAGGTCTTAAAAAACACTTATTTACCTTTATTATTTTAATCTAACAGGTATTTTGCCTGCATGTATATCTGTGCACACTTGCATGCAGTGCCCACGGAGGTCAGTCAGAAAAGGGCATCAGGTCACCTGTAACTGGTGTTACAAACAATTGTGAGTTTCCACACAGGTGCTGGGGACTGAACCTGGGTCCTCTGGGAGAACCATCATTGCTCTTAATCGCTTAGCCAGCTCTCCAGGCCTGCTTATAGTACTTTCCTCTTTTGTTTGTTTTCCTTCCTTAGCAACACTCACAGTCAATGAAGAAACCTTTAAAAATACGTCACTGAACTTGTCCATGACAGCACAGCATATAAAATAAAAGGGGCTGGGGAGATGTTTGGCAGGGAAAGTATTTGTTGTGCAAGCATAAAGACCCAAGTTCAAATCCCCAGAATCTAGGAGCAGGCAGATTCCTGGAGCTCACTGGATAGCCCATCTAGCCAATGTAGGGACCATGTTCAGCAAGAGAGCCTGTTTCAAACAGAAAATAAAAACAAATATGGTGGAAGGCTCAGCAAGTAAAGATGCTTGCTGCCAAGCCTGTGGGTCTGAGTTCAATGCCCCGATCAGCTTGGCAGGAGAGGACTGACTCCTGCAAGCTGTCCTCTCACCTCCACGCATGCTCCCCGGCATGCAACACGAGTACACACACAAACAATAATAAATAAACAAATAAGTAATTTGTTTTCTCAAACAGGGGAGAGTGACAGAAGACGATACTAACCTCTGACTTTCATATACGAACACACAGATGTGTGTACTCACACATACACATATGCTCACTGAACACAAATCCACATGAAAGAATACTGTAACAAATTAAAACTCTTTCATTTAGCTGTTGGGTATTGCAATAAACACTCACATGCAAAGCAAAAAAAAAAGTCACTAGCTGGATCTTCAAACTACCTTCTTATCTCCCCCTCTCCCTCCCCTTTTGCTATGCTGGGGACCAAATTCAGAGCCTTGTATATGATAAGTAAGTGATCTACCACTAAGCTATGACTCTAGTGCACATATAAAATACATTCTTTAAAAAGTGAAGCATTAACAGTCTAAACTGAATTCTTTTTTTAAACTTTTTTGGAATTAAAAAAAAGTCAGAACAGAATGATGAACCCTTGTAACAATAAGCCAATTTTTAATAGTTAGTAGATACTGGGTATTTCTGTGGGGATTTTAAAATCCTCATCATGGTGCACATCCCCTCCACCTCTGCCCCATGTATTATTTAAACGCAGTTATCTCTTAGTGTCTTCAGGGAAATTGGTTCCAGGACCCCTAGGGACACCAAAATTAAAGGCTGCATGTAACAATGCAATGTATATGCAACACAAACAGTTATTATACTATTTTAGGAAACAATGACCAAAAAGCTCCAAGCATGTTTGTCAGGACAGCTGTAATTTTACCTCAAACATTTTCAAACTGCAATTGGCTGTGGAACTAATGGCTATGGAGGGTCGTCTATATCATGTAGATTATTGTGATTACATATATTAATTTATACTTCTAAGAGAAAAGATCTCAAAAATAACATCCACAAAATTTTATAAATTAAAAACATTATAAATACAGCCACATGCCTTAAAAAGTGGTTATCACTAAAGAAGAGGGGCTAGAGTTGGGCGCAGAGGCTTCACTCTTCACTCACTATCTTCTAGTTCATTCAACTTTTACTGCACCGGAACATACCATGTCTGCAAGGGCAGCAGAGAGGCTGTGTCAACCATAGAAGGACACAAGGTCTTAAGTTGGGGTGGATGCTCAAGAGGCAGTTTGAATAAATCCAACCACTAGCAGGTGAAGATGTCTGTCAGGTACAGGACAGGAATTCTCTAAAGTCACGGAGGACTATGGGCATGATGATGTTACTAAACACAATTATGACTCCAACTATGTGCAGGGTCAGACACTGAAGACATGCAATGGTTCACTCAGCTTGTCTACTGCCATAGCTAGTTCCAGCAGGCTGATGAAATCTAACACAGAAACAGCGAGGGTTTACAGGGTACTTCAAACCCCTCCCTTTTCCTTCCTCTTTTGAACAAGTCAATTAACTTTCTCCTCTTTTCTTTTTAATCGTCACTTCTGTGCTTTCTCTGCCTTACCTTTTGGAAAATGTCATCTGGCTCCCTGGAGGACCATCTGGTCTACCTAACTCTGAGAGCACTACTGCAGATGCTGAGCCACATGGGTAGATGTTATTTACACTGAATTCATTCAGCACAAAGGGCTCTAGAGCTTACAGGTTTTTGATTGGTTGCATGGGAGCTCTGAGAAACTGAAATAGAAGAGTGGCTGAGTTTTAAGACTTTTTTCATTGCTGTCACACTACACCACTCCTGACAAAAACTACAGACATAGACTCAAGTACCATCAGACCAAAATCACCAACACCACTTAAAATCATGAATGTCTAAATACATTTGAGAGAATCATTTTTTTTTTCACTTCCAAATATTACTTGATCAGGTTACTGAAATATTCCTCAGTAAAGGCCAAGAGGAAAATGTCTTTCAAGATCTGACTTTTAATGTTCTGCATTTTTTTGAAGTTTTCATAAGCTTGAGCATAACAAAATTCTGAGAACTTTGAAATAGTGGTTTCTTTCAGTTAAATTATAGCCTGCCCTTCACAACTGTTTATCTTTTATTATTTTACTTAACAAAGCCTGATGTTTTTAGACAATACCTAAAAACAGTTCCTCCAGCATTAGCAGCCTAATGTCTCACCAGAGTTGACAATTTGCCATATTTAAACCCGCGGCTATTATTTTTATGAAAGTGTGTACCAGAACAATTTATGGATGACCCAAAATGGAATGAACCCACAATGTGCCTGAGAAGCCTAATGATAGTTTCCACATGCTGCCTGATTTCACCCACGTGCTTCTTTAGCTGGAGCTGACAATTTTCAGCGGGGAGAGATTTACTCCATTGCTGTTTAAAAACACACATGGAAAAGTACCGGGTGGGGCTGTGCTATTCCCCAGGGTACCTGTTTCATCTGGGGAGCTAGGGGAGGCACTGTCTTGGGACAGTGTTGTCCAGCTGGATTCCTCGTCACTTGGTGCCAGGTTCTGGATCCGGTGGAGCGCACAGTCAGTTTTGGCCCCTGTTTTAGGGTGGTCCTTCTTGGTCTCTGGGCTGGATGACACGGTGGCTACCTGGCCATCCTCTGGGCTGGACTGGGGTCTGTTTGGTTTCTGCAGCAGCAAGTCGCCATTCCCGATGACTACAGGGGCCTGGCCAGGGCCTGGCTGGCCTTTCTCCTCCCCAACCCCTTGGCAGGGGTCCAGATTCTGCCTCAGCTCTCTAGCTGAGGTTTCCAGGTCTGCATAGTAATTGAGGAAGCTCTTAGTTCTCCTGGGCTGGGAGGGCAAAATCTCACAGCCTGAGGACTCCGGTGGGTGGAGATCTTTAACCTCCAGCTTCTCAGAAGTTATGCTGATGACTGCTGTGGGGCTGATGTTTTTGTTGGGGTCCTGCTGCCCCTGTTCTGCGGCTTTGCGGAGTTGGTTCTCCCCATTTTTCACCAGCTTGATATTGGCAGAGCCATTTCCCAGCAGAGGCTGCACGGCTGGATCTGACAGACCCATAGCCGCCTGGATGTTAGTCAGTGCATATTTTTTCCTGCATTTGGGGGGTGTGCTGTTCTTGGCATCTGAGTGTTTGATTTCAGCATTTAACAGTTCATTGTGGGAGGAACGGAGATTAAGGGTATTCGGTGGTGTGGCTGGGCTGTTCCGATTTGCAACGTCTGTGGTTCCACTGCTGGCCATAAACACTGCCAAGGTGTCAACACCTGAGTCAGCTGTGGAGAAAAAAAGGAAATTGGTTGTAAGGCACAGGTCGTGATCAAACAACTTAGCCACAGCGTGAGTGGCCACTTCTAAACAGAGCATTGTAAGAACAAACAGTTCTGTCAAATGAGACCTTCTTATAGAAATGACCCATTTCATGTCATAACTTATTTATATGTTAAACAAGAGTAAAGAAAGGTTTTACCGTGGAAACCCAAAAGCTAATTTATACAGATGTTAGGAAGTCCTAGGGTCTACATTTTACTTAGTGCAAAAAAACTTCTTTATGCATTCATATATGAGCACTTTCTTCTTTAATCTTCACAACTTTGAAATCGTCCCCTTTGCAAGCAGCGACTTCACATCACATCTTTAGTTTCAAATCTGTAGTTCCTTTCGCCAGCATCATCATCAAAAACAAAACTGCTGACATTCTTTCCGCACTTCAGCATTCTTAACTAGCCCAAAAGGTCATCGTTCGATGATGCCCCATGTGTTCAAGATAATTTCCCCAGTTATGCTCTGAGATTATATTTTGAACACCTGGAAAACCAAGCCTCCATCAGAATCTGCTAATGTCTTTGTGAACATATTTGATCTGGGCTTAGTGTCAATATTTGAAAAAAGAAATCAAGTAAATAGCTTCATTCCTCAAGAACACAAACTAGTAAGTAGGGCAAGCGCACGCACACACACACAAACACCACTACTAGAGAGGCTGCCCTGGGCTACAGACAACATGTCAGAGCCCCCAAGGAGTCTGAATGTATTCCCCTGAATTAAAACACAGGCTCAGCTGTTTGCAGTCATCACGTGCCCTTGCAAAAGACACCTAGCAAATGACCTGACAGTCGAGTTTATCTCAAACAGTCTTTGTACCATCAGAGATTTATTTCTGTCTCCTGCCAGGAAGAAAGAAAGGCTTCTGGCACTAGAAGTGAATGAAATTCATCACCAAGGATTCCTAAGGTTCAGGCTTCTTTCTGTCTGTGAGCAATGGCTTCCTGCTATCTGGTTCTTGGCCCTCCAGAGACCCACAGTCTCTGCAGCAACAGCAGAGGGACCAAGCACAGCTTCTTCCATTCTTGAAATTGTATTCTGGCTGCTCCCTGCTCTCCTGGGCAAACAAGGATCCCCACAGAGAAAAAGGATAAGAATTTCCTGTGGTGGTATCTCTATCATCAAAATGCACCAGGCTGGCCATTTTAGAAAGAGCTGTTCAGAGTTCCTAGAAGCCAAAGCTTCTGGGAAGTATCCACTCACTGCAGGTAACTCCTTCTTAGTAATAGATGCTCACATGGCCTATGAGACAGTGAAGGGCTGTAACTCCCAGTGGTTAGACTTTGGGTCCTCTCTTGGAAAGCTATTATTTATAAAGATCACTACATGCCCAGCGTTCCAAAACTCAGCTCCCGTGTCTAGTTTTAAAGTAATAAAAATTATGGTGCTTTCTCCTTTTAAAACAATATTCTGTTGACTAATATTTACATTTTTAAATGACAGACTACTACTGCTATTTTATTGAAAATATACATTTCTGAGCCTCATTGCAAAAGAAGCACTTGAGATGAGCAGGTCACACTCTGGACCTACATAAGTTTTCCCCAAGACATACACACATACATACATGTAAATCATGGAAAGTTACTTTTATACCCTTGGATATTTACAGTAACATTATGAGAAAGTGGAAGCTAGCTAGTTTCAGAAAAGACATGGCAGAAGTTTCCATGAGGCTATTTTATAATGTTAGGTATCATGTCCTAACAATTTTATTAGGAAGGCATTCTTGTCTACTACACTACAAAACATAAATGTTTTGTAGAAAGAGTGTCATCATAATTTCTGTGTGACTTTAATATTTAATAGCTTGGGGTGGTCTGTAGCTCAGTGGTAGAGGGCTCATGTAGCATGGACAAGGTTCAGAATAGGCCAACCCAGTGCAAACGAAGTCAAACACAATCTCCTTTAGTGGTATTTTTATACATCAACTGGGGAATATAACTGGCATCTTTTAGACACTGAATAATGGTATTGTTTATTACTGGAGAACTAGAGAATGACCTCACCCTTGGAGAGGTGCTAAGGTTAAGGATGTTTCTACCAGAGAACCTTCCCAGACAAGGAACCAAGTAAAGAAAAGAAGGAAGATTAAAGGAACGCTCAAAGGGTTCAAGGAATGGAGAGTATGCCTTGGCACAGGAGAAAAAATGGGCAAATGGGTGGGACAAGAGGCTCTCCTGAGAGGATGTGAGTCCTCTCGGCCAACCAGGAAGAAATACTTAGTCATATTTTAATATTGCTGGTTTAACTATGCAGTCAGCAGAAGGGTATTGTGTGTGATCCCAAACTCAGACTGGGTTTTTGAGACAGAAGACAGTTAACTAATCTATGACCACTAGTTCATCTTTTACCTTCTGCCAGGAAGAAACAGCTAATGGTATTTGCTGTCATCAGTAAAAAGAATTTACTTTACCTCTGTGGCTAGTTTAAAGCCCTAAATTGCTCTTCCGGTTCATTCTTAACTAGGATTCCTTGCTGAAATGTCAGTATTCAAAATTCAGAAGGTGTCTCTGAGAACATGCCTCCTCTCCCAGTTCTTCAACTGCTTGCTGACCCCAACCCACCCACAGGCCAAAGAGAAGGGCTATCCTTAGAACTGAGCCCACGCTAACCCCTTGAGGTGGCAGATTGCTTCTGGGAGTTACCACATCAGCCACGACTTTTCATGAAATAGCTTAAGGTTAGCAATGTCCTGGAAAGCACAAGGCTATAAGAAGGAGGTCCCCAAAGTGAGAGAGCCTAGTGATGAGGTGAAGGGCACAAATCCAAGGTTAGTGAGGGCAGTGCTAGGGATCTATCTGCCCAGGCTTCTTTTCCTTTTTTCTTTTTCCAGGCAAGGTTTCTCTGTGGCTTTGGAGGCTGTCCTGGAACTCGCTCTTGGTCTCAAACTCACAGAGATCTGCCTGCCTCTGCCTCCCAAGTGCTGGAACTACTGCCCAGGCTTCTCATTAGCTGAATCTAGGACTAACTACTCCAGTTTCCTTCTCAGAAAATGGGTTCAATAGCATTGCCCGGTTGACTGGAATTCTGATGAATGCCTGCAGAGAGTTCAGCACAGTGCACACTCCCCTCACTTCTGCATCTCTAAGATCAGAACAAGGGAAGTAACTCTTATTGTCGACACATGGGGAGTGAGCAGGTCACAAAGGGACAAAGGAGCTGTGTCTACGAGGGCTTCATTATAGGCAGGCATTCAGAAGATGCCAAAGGTGACTCCAACAGGACAGTCGAGACAGCGGAGGGAGGACAGCAGGTTTGAGACTGTCTCCCAGGGAGCTCCAGTTCTCACCCCACCCCTCCTGACCAGGTCATATTGATGACTAGGTGCTCATCAGCCACACAGATTTAGGGTTCAGACTGTGTTGAAGCCGGGAGCCTGAACAGGACACTGACTTCCACCTTATCAGCTCCAAAATGATACAGTGGGTAGAAAGTGACCCCATAAAAAGTGCCACGAAGAACAAAGTGGGAAAAGACACTAGCTGCAGGAAGGGGTGGTGTCTAGGAAGCAAGGGGACTCTTAGTCTCGGTTTTTCTTGTTTTAGAGGCTGTAAGAGCAGAAGTCAGCGGAGGCGGGGATGGTGGCAATACACAACTGCAGTTGGTAAGTCCAGTCCAGGAGATGAGAGAAGAGACCAGGGCCATGGCACACGGGCACAGTGGGCCTTCCCTTGACAAGGGGTACATACACGAGGAGGGAGGGGAGACGGAAATACACACAGAAGGGGATATGGCCTCTGGGGTCTAAGGAAGGGCAAAGTCATAAGAGGGCGAAGAGCTGAGGGAAATAGATGATTATAGGTGCAAGGAATGAAAGGACAAGAAGTGTTCTCTACCCTCTAAGAGACCCTCCACCCCCACTCACCCACCCCAAAGGTACGACTCCTTTAGCAGAGAGTAGGACTGTGAGGGCACTGTGTACTGTGGATAGCTCTTGGGCATGGCCAAAGCTGAATAGCACTGGAGTCGGGAGGCCATGGATATGGAGGAATGGACTATCTGCGTCGGACACAGCACAGCCAGAGGCAAGTGCAGCAATGCTCTCACCGCATACATGTGGATGGATGGGCTATGTACACCCCACACACCACAGCCAGAAGTGAGGGTGATGCTCTCACCGCACACATGTGGAAGGATGGACTAAGTACACCCCACACGCCCACGGCCAGAAGTGAGCGTGATGCCCTCACCACACACGTTCTCAGCATCCTTCCTTCTATCGCATGCCCCACTCTTAGACAAGTCACAGTGGACACTGGCTCTTTGTGAAGACCTGTCACCCCTCCAGGCAGATTCCTGGACTCCTGGCCTCCATTCCCTCCATCTTTATGAAAACATCTCTAGAGCAGCATCACTCCAATTATATGTCTTTATCCTGCTGTACTTTCCTGCTACACTGTGGCCTCCACCAAGCAGCACAACAGCATACAACAATAGATGTCTGGATATAAGGCTGGAAAGCATTTAGACAGCAAGGGTTTCATTAACATCTCAAGAATTGAAATGTGAGCCTGCTGTGATGGCTCATGCCTGTAATCCCAGTACTTCAAAGGATGAGGCAGGAGGATTATCATCATGAGTTGTAGGGCAGCATGGGTTATATGGCGAGATCCAACCCAGCCTGGTTTACTGTGAGAGCCTGTCTTAGTACCCACCATCCTAAATAAAAGTCTAGGCAAACTACTACTACTGTGCAATTAGCATAAATACATTTTTCCCCAGAAACAGGGATCAGTGGTCATTATTTCAGCTTTACCCACACACTGAGTCTGAGTGGGAGTTAAATGAAGCCTTTTCATTTAACATCTAAGGTCAATTTGTCTTGCTCTCCATCCTGGCTCAAGGAAATTCTTGCACAAGTCTGCCATGACTTCAGGAAAGAGAAGATATTTAGAGTTGCAGCTGGATGTTTTGTGATAGAGCTGGCTGGTGCACTTCTCTACCAAACATGACTGGTCCAACAGTCAACCTACAGAACCAAGTGTCTCCATGCTTCAGTGTGAGAGGCACAGGAAGCCCAGCCAAAGCTCTGCTGCACACATGCAAATGTCCTGTCTATCCCTGTGGTCCCCACCATCCATGTAGCACCTGGAAGAAAATTAGACTAAGAAAGAGCAATATAACACCTTAGCAAGTTTGGAGAAAAGGGGATATTCTGTGTCTATAAAAATGAAAGGATGGCATGTCCTCTCTTGCACTGTGATCTCAGCTTCTTTTGATTTCCCTAGTCAACATTTAGGACTCTTGAACATGTCACTTTCAACATGGGGGTCATGCGCAGTCTAGAATCAATCAATAGCTGCTGACTTTAATCAACTCCACTTTAGTATTTTTTTTCTTATATTTTCAGAAAGGGTCTCATGGAGCCCAGATTGGCCTAACACTAGCTCTGTAGTCAAGGATAACCTTGAACTCCTAGTCTACCTATCTCTAACCTCCAAATGATAGGATTAGGAGCTTACCATCAAGCTCAGTTCTCCCTCCCTCTCCCTATCTCTAGGTAGATAAGTAGATGGATAGATGGATGGACAGACAGTCAGACAGACAGACCTAGATAGATATCAAGAATTTCTAGTTCCTTTTTATAAAGTCTGGCATACCCCTGAATTCATTTTCTCATTCCTTAAATATTTATCAAGCACCTACCATTCAGCAGAGTCTTCAAGTCCAGGAACACAACAGTAAACAAGAGAAGCACAACTGGTGAGGAGAGAACCCACAAAACGCCAGTGGCCATGAGGACTGGTCTTCCACACTGAGGTGACTTTACTTTGGGATTGTCATTAGCTCATGAGGACTGGTCTTCCACACTGAGGTGACTTTACCTTGGGATTTGTCATTAGCTCATGAGGGCTGGTCTTCCACACTGAGGTGACTCTACTTTGGGATTGTCATTATCTCATGAGGACTGGTCTTCCACACTGAGGTGACTTTATTTTGGGATTTGTCATTAGCTCATGAGAACTGGTCTTCCACACTGAGGTGGCTTTACTTTGGGATTTGTCACTAGCTAGCATACCCACCATGACTCCATTATTGCACTATTTAGAGTTTGACTTTTGAAGACTGTGATAGTTAATATCATTGTCAATTTGACAAAATCTAAGGTCATCTAGGAGACAAATCTCTGTAGGAATCTGTAAGGGACTTCCCCATGTTGTGGTAATTGATGTAGGTATACCTATCCCAAATATGGGTGGCATTTCATTGATTGGGCCCTCAACTGAATAAAGAGAGAACGTGCACTGTATCAGCATTCACCTCTCTCCATTTCCTGACAGCAGATGTGACGTAAGTGGCTGCTCCAAATGCCCGCTGCCAAGACTTCCTTGTACCCTCAAACTGTCAGCCAGAACAAACCCTTCACTCTGTCCCTTGTTTCTGTTATGTATTTTGTCACAGAACAGAGAAAAGTAACTGACACAAAGATCCAACATTAATGCAAGAGGATCAATTTCTATTTCAGAGATATAAGCAAGTTCAGATTTTAGAGTGACAAAAACAAGTGTCGTCATTCTCCCGTGTAGGTGAGAAATAGCATGTATTCCTTCCTCCCTTTTCTCTTTGTACGGTCTCACTCTTCCTTGGAGGACTAAGCTTCCTTGACATCCACTCACTCATTCCTTCAACTGATTTTTGCCCCACTACTCTGTGTCAGACATGCTTCTAAGTTGAGGCTGCAGCAGTGAACAAAACTGACTAAGAGGGAAGATTCACTCTCACAGCTCTTGGGGTCAGGAGTTCAGCACAGATGCTGCAAGTTTGTACCTCTTATCTGTGTGTGTGTGTGTGTGTGTGTGTGTCCCTGCCCGCATGCACAACCAGTCAGAGCATCGAATCTTCATGATTCTGGTGGCTGGTGAAGGATTAGCATGTGCCACACACAGTGTCAATCTTGAGACTCAAGGCAGTAGTTAAAAGAGAGGTGTAGAGAGCACACCTATAACCCTAGTACTCAGGAGGTTAAGGCAGGAGGACCACCGCCAGTTGGAAGCCAGCCTGGGCTCAATAGTGAGACTTTTTCCTATAGAACATCAAGGAAGAGGAAGAAGGGAAGAAAAGGTACCCCCCATTTTTGTTAGAACTAGGTTTAAGCCCCACAGCTCCATGGACTTGGGGGATGGCAACCTGCCTTAGCGACAATCTAACCAATGTGAAGACAGAGCCAATAAGAAGTCAGACAGCAGACACTGCTCAGGTCTCGGCAACAGACAGAGCCTAAATCTGAAAAGCCTGGGTTTCTCAGGCCAACAAACTAATTTATCTAGTTATCTTGCTTAAGTCTTGAACTTTTTGGCAACTACAATAGCCTCAGGTAAAACACAAGTTATCTTTTGTATAAAAGACTATCAAGACTGAGTAAGCCAGAACCTCTTATAAAGATGGCCTCCCTACCCAGGGATAAGGGTCCCAGCACGGGTATAGCCATGCAGATCCTCCTCTAACTCAGGGATCTACTGATGAAGACCTGGGTTAGATCCCATAGTGAGCAGTGGATGCCCACTCATTCATTCATTTCTTCATTCATTCATTCATTCTTTCCTCCTCCTCCTCCTTCTCCTTATTCTCCTTTCTCTTCCTCTTCTTCTTCTTGAAACAGGGTTTCTCTATATAGCTCTGGTTGTCCTAGAACTCAATTTGTAGACCAGGCTGGCCTCAAACTCACAAAGATCTACCTGCCTCTGCCTCCCCGAGTGCTGGGATTAAAGGTGTGCACCACCACTACCTGGCCCTGTTTCTTTTCTTTTTGGAGAGCTCTAGTCTTCTACAAAGACAGAAAGCTACTTTTTCTTCAGTAACAGACTTTCCTCTATCCCATGACATGCGGATACAATTAGAAATTGATAAACAAACAGGCCAAGGAGGCCCAAAGTGTGCCCCACATTTGAAGAAAACTTTCACACTTTATAATTATTTTCTTTTCTGCCACAGGATTTTATTTCCACTGAGGCATTAACAGCAATACTTCTTCCCCGAGGAATGTGACCTTTTGAACTACATCTCAAAGTATAAAGGAAATTAAATAAATTCAGATTTTTTTCACCCTCTTCCTTTTAGGCAGGAGAGGCAAACTAAAGCTGGTTTCCTGGTATTATCCACGAAAGCAAACTCTCCATGTGCCAGGGGCGATAAGAAGCGCTCTGTGAACAGAGGCTAAGTTAGGAGAAGGCAGCAGAGGCCACAGGACCAGGGAGTTGGCTGCCATTGTACAGCGGAAGTTCCTAGATCTGGGAGAGCAACTTCACAGGCTATTTCCTCTGGGCTCATGAGAAAGCTGCCTGAGCTCCTAAGTCTTGCCCCCCTAAGGGTTTCCTGTACTTTTTTCACCCTAACTGCCTGAGGGCTATCTCTGTTCAACAATGCAGGGGAGATCTGAGACACAGGTTAGTCATTCAACATGCATATACATTCTAAACAGTATGTTAGACACAGTGAACATACCAAATTTTTATCTGTCAGTCATTAAAAAGAATGTGATGTGTTTTTCTAAAGCTCAACCTGATTTGGACAGTGAGACAGGAAGTTATTACCCAAACCCCCAGTGTCTGAAGGAAGGCAAAGGGTCTTATCAAAACATGGTATTTGGGACGAATACAGAAGTTCAGAGAAGGCTCCAGGGAACGCTGAGTTAGCCTGAGGGATAGACAGGAAGCCATCGGTGGCTAAGAAGGAAAACCAATGTGACCAGTGGCTACTTGGGAAACACAAAGCAGGATAGTACATCTCGGTGAGAATCGGGAAATTATGCAGATGTGATCCCCAGCCCAGTGATTCTTCTCTCTGTTCATCTGTAAGCTGCATCTATGCTTTGGAAAAGCCTCTGTGTCTTTCAGAGATGAATTTACTATTAATGACACTCTAGACTTAAACAGTCACGTCTGATGAACACAGTCAATGCTTGAGCATGGGAACACTGATGGGGATGGAGAAAGTAGGTGTGCTGAAAAGGGGCATTACACGCTTTCTTGAGTAACTGATCAGCTGGCTTTCAAGCCAATTCCAAAAGGGAAATAACATTAAGAAAGAGCAAACAGCAAAATCTATGAAACAGGAAAATTACTTCACTTTGTCGTACACTGAGACCTGCTCAGAAGGCATGCCTGAGCTCATCCTTCGAGGACGAACAGGAACTTTCTAGACAGATGGCAGCATAAACCTGGAAGATTTGCTTTAGAACGGTTCCCTGTGGTCACAGCTCCCCGGAGTTGGAAGATGAGATTGAAGGCAGACTGCATGGAGGTGCTGGTCAGTTCGCCTCTCACCAGTTACCATGTGAGTTTCTGGGATGGAATGGGAGAACTCAGAACAAGATACACCATGGAAAAATGACACACTTTTCTTGTAAATTTTGGTACCTGCCACACCAACATCTGGCAGTATTAGCTTTCTTTTAAAATTAAGCTTGGTAACTGTTTCTGTACCTTATTGTGGTGGTTAGAGTAAGAATGGCCCCTAAAGACTTAGTCATCAGGGACTGGCACTACTTGAGAAGGTTTAGGAGGTGTGGCCTTGTCAAAGGAAGTGTGTCACTGCAGGTGGGAGGAAGGATTTGAGGTTTCAAAACCCAAGCCATGTCCAGTGTCTCTCCCTCTCTTCCTGATACCTGTGAGTCTATATAGGTCTCTCGGGTACTTTTCAAGAACCATGTCTATGTGCCATCATGCTCCCTACCATGATAACTGACTAAATCCCTGAAACTATATGCCAGTCCTAATTAAATGCTGTGGTCATAGTGTCTCCTCACAGCACGAGGGCAATAACTAAGGCATTTATGTAGCCACCAAAGAGTAAAGCAACTTGAATACCTTCAACAGCAACCAGAGAAAGGCTCTAGAAATGACTGACTGTTCTCCCCACATTTAGACAGAAACATATTACTTTGAATATTAGATGGCCTCATTCTTTTATTGTGTTGATCCTGAATTTATTTTACTACATCAACATAAAAGATTCCTAAAAGGAATTATTCTTGGTACTTAAAGTGTACAGTTTATCTATTTGCTAAATATTAAGTGAACTGGGGGTTTTGCTAGGCTTACTTACAGGAACAAGGGGAGGGATTACTCACAGGAATGCATGTAATTCTAGGACCGCTGCATCTCTGAGAAGTCCCGCCCCCATCATAGGTCACAACCTAATAGACTGTATGGCCGAGCCCTGACCTCAGTTAACTTTCCAGCCTCCTATCTACTCAAGCACCCTCTGAGACTGCGTGTATGAAGAGCAGGAGGGTGTGGGTGGTGGAACCCCGGGTGGGTGCACCCTCCCTTCTCTGCTTTCACTGGGGGTGTCAACAAGCCCATTAAGATGACCTAAAATGTCTGTTTGGAAGGACATATAATTTGTTTTGAGTTTCTAAAATTAACATACACATCTAGGTACATATTTATTGAAAATCTACTCCCTCTTCAAACCATCACAGCATAATTTGGGACCTCTAAGAATCAGCTTTAAATTTCTGACTATCCTGCATGAGCTTAGGTTTATCACATTCTGCCCCCAATCACTGCTTTTTTTTTTCCTTAGTAAAAGTAGGTTTCTTGGAACTAGAGAGAGGGCTCAGAGGTTAAAAGCACTTGTTGCTCTTGCAGAGGATCTGGGTTCTCTTCCAAGCACCCACATGGTGGCTCACAGTCATCTGTAATTTTAGTTCCAAGGATTCCTTGCTTTCTGACCTCTGCAGGCACCAGGCATATATGAGGTGTACCTATATACATGCAAGAAAAACACACATATACGTAAAATAAAAACAAATATATTTTAAAGTAAATTTCTTGCCCTTCATACACTAATACCGAGCTCAGTGTTCACTTAACTTTTTTTTTAACCTCTTTGTGGAAAATGTAATATGCACAGTTCTAGGTAACAAAGGAGGAGGTTTGAGACAATTTAATGATAATGTTAACTTTAGAATTTAAAGCCACTGATTCATGGTTATGTCTAACTCATCTAAAAAACCTCAGAACTGGCATCTGTCCAGGTAGAGAGAGAAGCTACACACTGTTTGCCACCTATAGAGTTTATCTCAAAGAGTTTCCACAATTGCTGTTTCCTTCTAATTCCTTCAAGAATTAAATCCCATACCACACTGTGTGTGCAGACCAGCATCTGTCATGACATAAAGAGAGGGACATGTAATAAAATCAGGGCAGTCTTCTGCAGGCCTGGAATCAATCAGAATTAGAGAATCCACGGAGAATCCTGAGTTGGGGAACTCTAGTCTTGACAATTTCCATGACATTTACAAGGACTCAATGGCAACACCTTCTGTGGGGGCAGGTCAACAGTCCACCAGAAACAACATACAATGCCCGGTGCTGAAAATTGAGTTTAATTGCCTGCCATAGTCAACTGTAATCTTTTTATATGACATCGGTGGTGAACAACAACATACATTGGGTTACATTCAAATGACTTTTTAATTTTTAAATACTTATCTTTTCTATTATAGTATAGAGAACAATGAAAATTTAAAATGCTATTTTAGCAAATGTGAGCTTTAAACATTAAAATAACTGCCATACACATTATCAAGCTTTGACGTTCAGCTGTTTCTGTATAATGACGTATGTAAAATCATATCTGACCTGGAAGTACTTCTGACATGGATCTCTGGGTGTCAGCAAAGGTGCAGGAAACAGGTTATAATTTGCGATCTAAAATTGAAAAACAAAAAACATTTGGGAGATTAGAACCTCAAATAACAAAGCATAAAAAGAAACAGGCAAAGAACTAAAAATCCTTCCAAATACCATTCAAATTTTTTAAAAAATTGGTAGATTATGTGATTATGTGCAAATGTTTGCTGACTTTTAACTGCTCTTACAACTTTTCACTTGAATTTCAATTGCCACATAACCGCATTTCCCACATAAAGATCTCTGCCCACTCCAGGCATGTCTGTCTGTCTCAAGCTTCTGATGCTTTTCCATGCCAAACACACACAAAGCAAAAGGCACTAAGGAAAAAAAAATCCAGTGAACTTCGCTTTATAAAACTAAAACCTGACTGAAAGAAAACAAAAAGTGGTAAAAGCCATAATTTTTTTAAAGACCTGGAAAAAAATTACCATTAGAGGAGGGTTACCTATCGGAAGGGCTGCTTGGAGTCATTAAGGAAAAGAAGTCGGCAGAAAGGGGAGCAAAGGATGGGGATACTGTCCAATAAACATCAAACACGTCAGTCCAATGGCAACCTGAAGGGACAGTGGCCCCGCTGTGTAAGACTACAAAGACGGAGAAGCTAGACAATGCAGAAAGCAAGGCGAGGGAGGACACGGGAAAGCAGAAATGTCAACCTTCCTGGCGGGATTAAAAGTCATCAAACATTTTGGAGGGCTACTTTAACATCTGAGGAAATATTCAGTGGGTGGGCCCCACTGCTGGGCAAGTCCACTTCTAAGGATGTATTTGATAGGTAATCTCATCTGGGTTCTACTGCTCAATGGCCATGAAAACCTAGGAATGACCACACCACTGTTCTTGGGTAAGCAGCTGGCTCATTGCATTGAGAGACATCTACACCTCAACAGAGCAACGTGATGCCAACAGTGGAGATGTAGTGGCTAATTGTCTAACATACACACATTAACACAAACACGTATTTTCATAGACGTTTTCCTAAATAGGAGCTGAGGAGATAGGTCAGTAAGTGAAGTACTAGCCAGTGAAGTACTTGCCATAAAAGCATGAGAATTTATTTTGATACACTAAACCCACCAAAAAACAAAACACTCAAACAAAAAACCCTAGGTATGATGGTGTATGATTTAAATCCCTTGCTGGGGAGGTGAAGACAAAAGAACCCTGACAGTCACCCTAGCCCAATTAGCAAACCCTAGTCCCTAATCCTCATAAAACATGTTTCTAAGGACTCACAAGACTGACCTTATGGGTGCTCCAGAGAGCTCACACAGGAGTGGACACGACACAACACACACACACACACACACACACACACACACACACACACACACACACACACACACGCATACACCTCAGAGAGAAAACCAAAGATCTAGAAACAACAGGAAACTGCCTCTACCAACTTAGGTCTATCATAGGGAAATCTGAAGACAGGATTTGTTTTCAGGGAGTCCACCATCAGGAATGTCGCTGGGGATGATAACCCATTACCCTGGGTTAAGAGTGGCACTGCAGGATTCTATCACATAAAGCACAAAAACAGGAAACACCTCTGTGAGTCAAGATGGGGTGCGGGGGCTGGGAGAGGAAGAGCAGTAGCAAGAGAGTGACCCCAGAGATGCTGGTCAAGGTGACGAGGCTCTTCTTGACCCATGGAGAAATCCATCAAGCAGAGCCCTCCTGAGCTGGGTCCTTACGTGTGCATTTCTGTGTGCACACTACATCTCCATGGAAAGTTACAATAAAAAAGGTTTTCTAAAGTAGCCTTCGATTGGAAAATTTCTTATTTTCCAAGATTCTTGCTTTCTAATCTAACCTTTTCCAAACTAGTAACCCTTAATGGGCATAACTCCCAACTTTATGATTCAGATAATGACCTGGCACCTGGTCCGCTGGCCTACAGTACATTTCTAATTATGTTTCCACATGCTGTGGAGCAGGCTCATTACCCCCTTATAATTGAAGGGGTGGGTTTGTTTGGCTGTCCCGAGACACCAGGCAATGCCTCCTCTGTACCCAGTTGTCTCTGGGCTGTGCATCTCAGCTCCTCAGCATTTCACAATGCACTTCGTTTCTTTGTCCTCAGGGTGCCTTGTGAGTCATGCACAGGCAAAGATAAGTGACAGACACTTCTGGAAGATGAACACAGATAAAGCAACACAGGGAGGCGAGGAGAGACTGACTGCATACTTTTATTGTACAGAATCCCTAGAATATTTCTGTTCCCTTGACCTGAACAAAACTCCATCTTTAATGCAGGTAAAAATCAGATACTCTTCTAGTCACTGCCGTTAGCTACACAGCATCTATTACATGCTCCTAACTTGCCCTGTGATCATACACGATTATGATTTATTCACTGCTTGCCCTGTGTCATTATTTCTATTATTATCTATTACAGATCTCCTACTTGTCCATGCTGGTAACTGTATATTATCCATTACACATTGCACGCTTGCCTGTGCCATACATTATGCATATATCAGAGGATACTCTAGTGAACAAAAATACTTATTTCTCTCACAGGACACGCAGCCTAACAGAGAAAGGGGCATAAAGCACTCCAGGTAGAAAGGGGTGTTCTGGAGGCAAAGAACCCATCTCTGGGACATAATGAAGGAAGGAAGAGGGGTTAGGACACCCAGGACAGTGAAGGTCAAGATATACTATGAAGCAGGAACAGGACTCAGGTGAGAAAATGTTTAAATATCCAACCCTACTATCAACAAGACATGCCCTGGCCTTAAAGCTGAAACACAATATTATAGTGTTTTCCTTAGCGGTATGGTGTTTGAAGAGACTGGTCCCCATACACTCATATATATTTGAATACTTGGTCTCCAGCTGGTGGAAGGAGACCAGCAGAGAAGGAGGTGTGGCTTGCTGGAAAAGCTGCGCCACTGGGGGCAAACTTTGACCATTCAAAGTCCACCCTGTTCCCAGTTTGCACTCTCACTTTCTCTCTTGGCTTCATGCTTGTGGATCAGATGCAAGCTCTCAGCTACTGCTCCAGTGCTGTGCCTGCCTGCCTGTCACCATGCACCCTGCCACGACAGTCATGGCCTCACCCTTGGAAAGTGTAAGGCCCCAGTAAACTATTTCTTCTATAAGTTGCTTTGGTCATGGTGTCATATCATGATGATAGAATGAACCAACGAACCTCATGGTTTCTGAGAGGCCTTAACAACACAGGCCAATTCTACTGCAATGGCAGCTTGAGAGAACGGGCACACTACCTAGGTGTGTGGTTTCAAGAACAATTTACAGCTGTGTTGTACAACAGGGAAGCCACCGGCAGCACCACAGAGCTTTTCAACACTTAAAACATAACCAGTACAACTTAAGAATTGAATATTCAGCTTTATTAAACTGTAATTAATTTAGATATAATTTTGTAAGTTGATATCTGACCCTCAGTGGGAAATACTTAATTAAAAGCCACAACCTTGAAAAGTATAAGCTAAGCTCTTTTTTTTTTTTAAATACGTTAGCTGACTGTAGTATAACATTGTAGGAACACTCACATGTTTCCAGAACCTCTCTCCAGGCCTCCATTGCATCCTTTTCAGACCCCCACTCACAGCTGACCCCCAAACCTCAGGAATTAAATCTTTAGACCACTGACAATCTCAAATCCTTTACTACCTGCTTTCCTAAAAACACTTCCCCAGTACAATCTCAGTGGATCTCTCTCCCTGACCTTGTAAGATATTCGGAGGAATCCTTTATTTTCTTGAAGTGAAACTCATAGATAATTTAATGACATACAAAAATTTTTAAAGGAGAAAAAGAAGTTGGGATGCATGTCAAAGATCAATTTATCAGGCCGGAGAACACCATGAAGAGCCAGCAGAGGCTCGTTTACACACTGCCCTTACCACTGTCATTCATACAGCTGTGTGCTTCTCCATCAATCCGGACAGGACGATATGCACTGCAGTCATTAACACTGACTTGACAATGCTAATCAATTCTTAGAAAAGTCCCCAAATTATTCAGTACTACTATCTTTCATTTAGAAGCTTTTACTCCTGGAATCTCCGGGGCATATTGAGATGGTAAGCGAAAACATGTTTAGAACGTCTACGCATGGGTAACGAACACCAGTTCACCTGAAAGACTGTGTGGAAATCAGCGTTCCAGAGTACTGAGTGGTCCTGGATACTGTGACATAATGATCATTCCAGTTCTCCACAAATCAGTAATAACAACCAGACGATGTGTCATCTTTTATGGCCCCTAAGGAGGTCAAGCCACACCTCAGATTCTTCACTTTGAAAATCAGGACCTCAGCCCTGAGTTCTAACTTGACACCTGAGTTGTTTGTGATGAGAACTAATGGCTTGTATTTGTCAGAGGTTTGAATGTCTCCAACTGCATACCGTGACTACCATCAATCCAAAAGTTACTCTGAGGACCAAATGGGCTATCATGTTTGCTTTAGTACCTTGCACGCGTTTAAGCACTCATAAATGGTAATTGCTACTATTGTTGCTAACATCTTATACATACATGATCTGTTTTTTTCAGTCAGGCTGCAAACTTTCTGAAGAAAATCCAAGTGTTCTGGAGAGCTCTGTACACCCAACATAAGCACCCTATAAACTTGAGAGGGCCACAGCTTCTCTCATCTTTCCCTACCCTGTCCTAAGTTTTCGTGAAAATGTTCACAAATGGTAAAGTGAGCGCAATTGTTAATGGGAAAAACTTCTTCTGACATTACTGAAATAATCACTGTCTCATCCTGTCAAGCAAGAAGAGATGATCTGTCAGAAACCTGTATCGATGTACAACAGAACTTGAAAATCTGCAAGCTCATGGTAGTTAATAATTTTAAGCACTGTATGTCAGGATTAAACCTTTCTATGCATGACACGGTGATATCTTTCTACTAATAGAGTCTTTAGGGCTTTCATTATTTTCCCTAAGAGTTTCATCTCTACTTCAAGGTCTATAAAATGGAGCTGCTAATAAATGACCAGGGTACCAGCACTCAGAACTCATGTGGCATTGACAGGGCACTTACTATGTGTCAGGCCCTATACTAAGTAAAGGCTTTAGAAGGATAATTCAATTTCTTACTTCCCGCAGACTTACAGAAGAGGTCCTTCGACGACGACGATGTCAATACTTCAGACTGAGAAGCAAACGCACAGTTATTAGAAAGCCTGGCAGAGGTCATGCCAAAGGAGGTCATGAGATGTTACCATGACTTGTCCCTGTTTTTATCCCCTGAACACCAGGCTCCCGGCACTGCCACACTCACTAGGACTTCTTGCATGAAGATGGCTCCACCTGAATTAATTAATGCTACCAGATAATTCTTGCCGCGTTTTTCAGGTTCTTTGGAGTTGATGTCTAACATCTTCTAATACAGGTAAATGAAAACAACTGCTGGCAAGCAAAACCCAAGTCCCCTTTTCTTACACTTCAGGAAAACAAAGCAACACAACTGAGCAGAAGAGCATGGAATTTTATCTGACTCTAGGGGTAGCTCCTAAAATCAGAAAATAAGCAAAACTCAACTTTAACCTACATGTTTACTACAATACACAGTGTTAATTAGGTTACTAGTGCGTATGTTTAATTTTGTAATGTGCATGTAATGAAGAGCACATAATAAACATGTACATGCAGAATTTTACTCCAACTTTTTTAAAAAATCTATAGGAAGAGTAAAGGTGCACACACTGAATTCACATATAATGTTGTGCTCTATGGAAACAGACTAGAATTTCTTATTCTGGAGGACACTAATCATAATTGGTAATATGCTTTTTGCCATCTACATACTTAGGCACATGAAATATTTCCTAAGAATCACTGTTTACTGTAAACTGACTACTTACTAACTTAAAAACAGTGAAAAATGCAGCTCCCCTAAGGAAGGTACAGGGACTGATCAGACCTCTGATTTTTCATGCCTTACACAAAAACCCTTAAGGATGCAGATTCTAGTTCTTTATCTTCCTCATTTGGTCTTTTCCAAGAGAGAGTTCAAAATCAGTCCTAAGAACAGAATCAACAAAGCACTGGCCACACACAGTCCAGGAGGAGGCTGCTGGCTCAAACGCCTCTCTGGGGAAAATGCCAACAACTGGAAAAGAAATACTCAATACAGATCATTAAACATAGACTTCTTTTCCACTTAGGATTACTTCTGTAACTGTGCATTGCACTTGCAGTTTACAAATAAGGACAATTTTTAATGCTTCAAAGACTGACCAGTCCTAAACACACTGCTGGGTGGCTATGGCCAACCGACCGCATTGGCATACCCACCGCCAGGTTCCTGTACCCTTGCCATCTGTTCTCACTGTGCAGTCACTCTCCACTGGCTCAGTTTTGGTTAACTGTCCAAATGGGAGGACACAGGAGCTCACCATAGAGGGCAGGCCCATTTCCAGTTCCCAGGATTTCTGCTACCTTCAAGAGAGCATGCATAGGCTGGCTGGCCTGCTGGAAACATGTTAGAGAGTCTGGTAGGATGCCTGAGTCCTCTCCGCCCAGGCTGGCCAAACGGAGGACATGTGGGGGAATGCTGCAGAGATGAGCAGACCTGCAGGCTGCACTGTGGCTGACTTACACATGGTGAGCCGGGCAGAGTCCTCAAAGACTCGCTATCTGAAGATGCTGGTGATTGTGTGAGCAACTGAACGTTAAAAGGCTTCCAGCCACATTGTGAAGGGGAGAGACAGCGATACGCTAACTGCACCCATAGCAACCAAATGTGATTATACAGGAAGAGCTGCTGGGATTAAACCAGAGTTGATCTAGGAGAGAGATGAGGTTATATGAAATAACATATTTTTTTCTGAGATTCAAGCCCTCCCTAGGTTCCATGAGACCGGACTGCATTAGCCTGTTCTATTGAGCTCACACACAAAATGCTGCCATTTCTACTGTGCACAACAGAATGCCCTGGGAGAGGAAATTCTGAGTGTTTACAGTACGGACATACAAACAGAATTATGATCATCAGGCTAGCTGGAGGGAGATGCTTGTCTCTGCCTCCCTGACATGGGGATCACAGGCACACGGGTCTTCATGTTCAGACAGCAAACACTTGTGCTATCTTCCCAGCCAAATTAAACTCTTGCTAAGGTAAAATAAAATATGATTAAGAAAATCAAACAAAAATAATTTACTCTAAAGAAATGTTCTTATAGAATTACTTCCCAGATCACAGAAAATACTCCACCAGCTACCCCAGGAGGCCTGTACTCAGCACCCCTCTCTCTCCAAAACTAAACTCCTGAATGAACGGTAATCATAGATTTGTACTTCATAGCTAAAAAGGTTTAATGCAGTTCTCGGTCACAAACCTCCAAATGGGTGTGAGCTCTAGGCTTGACTTTCCTGACCCAAAAAGTGGGCGGAGTCGGCTGATACAGTGGCAAGAGGACCCAGGTGTAGTTTAACAGCTTAAAGTTTCCCATGCGGTCAAAAAAGACTAGTACACAGTAAAAGAGGTCCAGATGGAAAAAAAACCTCTAAATAGGTTCCAGTGTATTTTACAATGTGTGTAGGCTTAAAGAAAAGAAAAGGAGTATGGACAGTCATGAAATAATTTTAAAATAACAAAATAAAGTCTTTAAGAGAGAATAAAAGTAAGAAAAAAAGCCATGTAGAGGTGCAACATATCCAGGGAGTGTGGATCCTACGTGCTACTGTGTTGGTTTTAAGTTTTTTGATTACTGAGAAGCAAAGGACAGCTACTAAGAGACCTGGAATTGGAAGAGGGGCTGTGGGAATAAACCAGCCTAGATACTTTAAGAATACCTTTAAAAAAGTCAAAAAATATATTTGTTAAATGAAAATCAAAAATGCTTTAAAGAAGTGGTTTTGATTTTGTTTCCAGAACGAAAAAGAGGCTGTGGATTCATTCCATGTTGATATGGATCTGGTCTGACCAAGGGAGCCCGTCTGAAACTTCACAGGTGATATCTATCAACAAAGGTTATAACAGTCTTCCCAGGACTTGATCATTATCTAAAAATTTTCCCAGGAACTCCTGGGGATGTCTTTGCCCACAGCCAGCAGGAAGCTCTGTGTGGAGAAGACTGAACCTACTTTGCCATGAGAAAAAGGGGTATAGGCTGTCTTTGGTTATTTTGTGGCTTATGGATATTTGTTATAATTTAAGGAAATATAGGATAAAGAAACAACTATGAATCTCAGATATTTTGCCTCACTGTAGATTTTGGCATATGGATACAAATTCAAAGTCAATTTTGTTACACTGTTTAAATGTTTTTGTTCTTGTTCAAAAGACTTATGTATATTGATACAAACTTAAGGTAATTTTTGTTACAACACACTGTGTATATTTCTACTATTGTTTAAAGGATTTTTATATTGATTCCAATTTAAGGTTTTTTTTGTTACAACATATTGCATATATGTTTCTGCTCTTGTTTAAGGTATAGTACCTAGACAGTTTATTTAGAAATGTAACATAAGATTATAGTTTTTAAAAGCTATTATAAACTATTTAGGATAATCAAAAAAGTTCAGTAGTTAGTCATGTATAACAATAAAATTTATAGGTATGTTAGGTTTGCTTTCTGGATCATATAGAGATATATTTTAGATAGATCTTCAAGCCTTTCAAGACCTACAAAATATGGCATTTAAAATGTTTTGTCAATTTAGGGCTTTTCGTGACAATTAGACACATCTGCTCCTGGCAGCACCAATTTATTTCAGAGATGATGGGCACCAAAGAAACTCCTTAGGGAGTTTGCTTTCATTGTGGCAAGGTCAGCCACTGGGGGGGGGCAAACTACTCTTGCCTTTGACTGCTGACAATGTGCTGTACAAACAGGACATGCAGGACCCACAGGAAAGTGACCGCTGAACTTGGCCAAAACAAGGTGGGATGGTCCTTCATGGTTCCTGCTTCACAGAAGAAACTGCCAGACATTCTGCAGGACACAGAGGAAAGTGACAGACAAAAATGCCAATATAGGCAGGGCAGTCTTCCAAATGTACTGATTCATTGAAAAGTCTGCAAGGTACTATGTGTCTGTAGGCTGGAGTTGGATGTTGCAAAGGAACTTTGGGTGACTGTCCAGGCAGTCAGATGTTTGTGTCATTTCTAGAGTTCTTGGAAGCCACTTGCAATGCACTCTTCGTTTACTTAAATAACATATCTTCCTTTTGCCTTTGATGGAGTTAAAGACTGGATAGTAATAGTTACAGTTTTCCTTAGATATGATAGAAAGTAAGTTAGGTATAAAACCTTGGATTCACTAAGATAGGATACATAATGCATTATTTTCTATGGATATGCTAACTACAAATGGACAAAGTATTATAAAGGTAATCTTACTTGATAACTGTTTATGTTGTATATATTTTTACTATGTTAAAGTTAAAACCTTTCTTTTTGTTTATAAAAAAGGGGGAAATGTGGTAGAATATTGTTGTAGGGTGTGTGATTTTTGTTTATGTTGAATTTGTTTAACTCTGTGAAGCTGTGTTACTGTGCCTGTCTAAAACACCTGGTGGTCCTAATAAAGAGCTGAATGGTCAATAATGAGACAGGAGCAAGGATAGGCAGGGCTGGCAAGCAGAGAGAATACACAGAAGGAAAGCAAAGGAAGAAGGGAGGTACAAGAGAACAAGGAGAGGAGGACAGCAGGGGCCAGCCAGCCAGCCAGCCAGCCAGCCACAGAGTAAGAAGAAAAGTAGGATATACAAGAGTAAGAAAGATAATAAGCCTAGAGGGAAAAGGTAGAAGGGTTAATTTAAGAAAAGCTGGCTAGAAAAAAAGCCAAGCCAAGGACAGGAATTTATAACTAAAAATAAGCCTCTGTGTGCAGTTTACTTGGGTGCTGGGTGGTGCGCACCCCATAAGAGCCATAAGAGTAAAAAACAACCAGCAACACCCAGGTTTGTTCTTTATAATAGGAAGCCATTTTTCTGGTATCGGAATTCTTGGCACATGCTTTCTTTCCTTGAAGTACATTAAATTTGCTATTCTATTTTTCTTGGGCAAAACGGGTTTTCTGTAAGGGGACTGGGTGGGGGAGCTACTTTGGGGAAGGAGAAGGTAAGAGAGGGTTCTTCCATATCTGTGAGGCAAAAGCAGAGAAGGATTGTTGGGGGGCGGTGAGCAGCAAGATAAGGACAGAGAAGATAGGAGCAAAGGGATAAAACAGAACAACATATACGAATAAAATGTCATTATGAAACCCAAAATGTATTTATGCTGACTTAAACATCAAATACGAGGGGAAATACTGAAGCTTAAAGAATTAGGAAGGGCTGAGTACAGGGTAGGAGCGGGATAAGGTCGAGAGGAGAGAGCAATGAGTGGGTTAACAAAGCTAAGCATGTGTGAAAAAGCCTTATGGAAATCCACTAATTAGTAAGCCAACATCAAAATGTAACTTTTTAAAAAAGGAGCTTAATGGAATTACCCTGCATGAGTTGGCAACACCTCTCTTATGAAATGAAAATTGTATTGTAAGGCATGGGGTATTTCCTATGAATTATCAGTCACAAAGGCTCCAGATGTTTTGTAACAATGCACACTATTGCTATTTCTCTGCGATATCAACCATAACTACATGCTAAGACACACTTAGGCTAGAGGACACAGAATAATCCATCTCAACCCCACAAGCAACTTCTTCCCTCAAGGCAGCTTTCACAGCATCAGACAAGCGGCTGAGGGGAGAAAAGGCACCGATAGATAGTCTCACCCACAGACAGATCCTGCCAGGAAACATGGTGTAATAGTGGCATGACTGCTGTCAGATAACCAACTGCTTTCTGATCGAACTGGAGGCCTGTCCCACAGGATGGAAGGTCATGCTTGTTACTACAATCTTGAGTCAAAAGTCCATGGCTGGGGAAGTCACGGATGCTAGGATGAGGACCCTGCTATTGTTATTTTTCAAAATGGCCATGCTGTCAAAGTACTTTCTAAATATCTGTGTTTATACCCATAGACCTGGGCCACTCTCAGCTTTGGTCAGAGAGGCATCTTGTTTTGCAATGGGCAGCAATCAATGGAGAGATGTCCAACAGTCAAAGTGCTAAGAATAAGAGGCCGAGTGCTCAGCCCTAAATGGACCATCTCCATCAACCTTGACTGGGGCCGCCAGGCCTCAGGGAACATGGGGAAGAGGAGGCAGAAAGAGTATGAGAGGCAGAAGTTGGGAAGGAGTACTGTGAAATGCTGTCGTTTGGACAGGATGGTTGTCTCAGTCACTAACTCTCAGCAGCCAGGGTTATTTGCTGAAGTCCTGTGGAAGATCTATCCAGCCAATCCTGACAGGTGTGGAGATGATCCACAGGTCCCATCTTTCACTGGGGAGACACTAGCAGGGTACACTTTCTCAGGAGGTGAAATATTTCTTATTTCTTTTTATAACTTGTTTCATTTGTATTAGTGTTTTGTATGCATGTATATCTGTGTACCATGTGCAAACCTGGAGTGTCTAAGGAGGCCAAAAGAAGATGCTGGCTCTCTTGGGACTGGAATTACGCAGATTGTGAACCATAGAGGTGCTGGGAGTTGCCTTCCTACTCAGGGAGCCAGTTCTCCAGCACTGAAAATCATTCTCTTTTTGAAGATGTAGCAAAGGTAGGTTTCCCATGCTCCAGTAGACATGAAATTCAAGGGCATCTCCTTGCTTCTGAACTCTATTAATTTTGCCAGAAACATGGGAGTGGGAGGTTCCAATTTAATGCCCTGAAATACATGATTTTCTCTTTAAATGTATATTAAATTTTTCTTAAAAAATATTTTCGGGAACACAGACTTCTTCACCACCCCCTATGTAGTTTGCCTGCTCTCACCGGCATGCTGGACCTTCTCTGCCTGTTAGGGAATAATCTTTTAATCTTTTTGTACACTATGAAGACGTGTCTTTGCCAAGGCACCTTCTGATTGGCTTAAGAAAAGAGCTAACTGGCCAATAGTTAGGCAGAAGGTATAGGAGGGACAGCAAGACACAGAGGATGCTGGGAGGAAGAAGGGTGACGTTTGGGGAGTCACAGGAGATGCAGAGAGAAGCCAGAAGAATGCACCGTGTTGAAAGAAGGTACCACCATGTGGCAGAGGGTAGATAAAAATTTGAGTTAATTTCAAAATGTAAGATACAAGCCTAAACTATCGGCTGAGCAGTTATAGTTAATATTAAGTCTGTTGTGGTTATTTGGGAGTGACTGTCAGGACACAGAAAAATTTCACCTACATGTGCTTGTTTTAGTATTTGTTGCTTTTTCCAAATTTTTATTTCTTCATCTCATTTTTGACTTTGAACTTTTCTTCCTTTTGCTCAGGATTTCCCCAAAGGCAACTTGTGATGGTTACTTGATTTTGCTAAGTATCTGCCCCAGCACTGAGCCCCACCCACTAAGGAACCAGGGTTACTTTTGTCACCCATTCATTTCTCTTAGCAAGCACCCTCTATTCACCTGCCCACTCTGCCTTCAGTGCAGAATAAAAGAGAAGCCTCCAGAGAGGAATTTTCTTACACAGTTCTGATAGAAGTAGACATCTCACCACACGTAATCTGAACAGATGATAGAGGGAGTGGAGAGGGAACGGGACTGAGATGATGGGAATGAGAAAAAGCTGTCTCTCTAGGATGGCTTCTCTTTGAGGGAAAGAAGAGAATTGGGGAGATGACCGAGTATGTAAAGTACTTGACACACAAGCATGAGGACTTGAGTTCGGTTCCCCAGTACAATCATAAAACCTGGGCATATCTGTACCACAACACTGGGGTTTGGGGCAGGGAGTCAGGTGGATCACTGAAAACGCAGGGGCCTGCCTAGCCAATCAGTGAGTTCCAGGTTTACTGAGACACGCTGTCTCAAAAATAGAGAGGGGGTGGAATCGAAAAAGATACACAACATTGACCTTTGGCCTCCACATATGTGTACCCCACAAGTACACACACACAGATACACACACACATGTGCACACACATGCACACACACATGTACCTCAAAAACATCCCTGGATTCCATGCTAAGATTCTTGACTGAAACAACAACCGGACTCAGGGGTCTTTAGGGTCCTGGAAAAATAAATTTCATCCCAAGAGGGTGCTGTCGCCACACATCACCATTTGTGCCCTGCTTACTGGGCCTGAGTTTCCAACCTCAGGCCAGGGTACAGGGTCTGAGCAGTAGGAGGTAACTTATATTGCTGAGGACCTTCCTGTGGATCGAACAAGAGCTGTACATGCTCTCGATGTTTGCACAAATCCTACTGGCGAGGCTCCACACTTGGCTCACTTTTTAGAAGCTCACTGCTGAGCTTCAGTGAGATGAAGGCTCACCCAACGCCAGGCAGCTGGGGTGTAGCATGGCGTAGGTCCCACCTGCAGAGCTGACCTGTCTGACCATCTATTTCTGGGAGAAGACAGTTGCATCACCACAACACCGTGACCTTCTCCTTAGCCACCTCACACAGCTGTCTCCCAGACCTACTACCTGGTCATCTCGGGGTCATTTCTATTAACCTCATACTTCAGAGCCTTCTAGAATTTCCCTGAAGTTTCCTTTCTTTTTGGGGGGTGTGGAGTGTCTCAATGTGTAGTCATGGCTCACCTAGGACTAGCTACATAGATCAGACTGGCCTCAAACTCAAGAGATCCACCTGCCTCTGCCTCCTGAGTGCTAGGATTGAAGGAGTGTCCCACCACATGTGGTTTTCCCAAAGCTCTATCATTACTTCCTCCATGAAAACCAAATCAGTTCTCATTTTCAAAATTGGCAGTGAAACATCAGCACACTAAGCTACGGAACTGATCCTGATGGCCCCATGCACTGGCTTAGAAGACATCTGGAATTTTTATCATGACAGTGATGTTTACCACCATACTACCCTGAACATACCTGATCTCCACTGAGTTCTGAAGGTAAGCAGGGTCGAACCTCATCAGTACTTGGATGGGAGATAATGATCTCTAAAGCATGTTATCACACACAGACTAATTTACCAAGCATCATGCTAAGGCTTTCTAGACATTTACCACATACACTTTCCTAACCACCTCAAGAAGAAAAGTATCATTCCCGTTTTAGAGATACGGTTATATCTATAAAAGCAAGAGCTAAATATTAGGAAGTGCTGAAACTATTTTGTTTCAAACTTGCCTAAACCAGTTATCTGGAATAAAAATACTTACTTCGCATGGTTGCTATGTGGAAATGGAATAAACACACATATAAAGCAATGAAAGATGATGCTTAGATTCCCCCTGGGCTCATTCCCAGGTACAATCCAGAATATTTTTTTATTGAGAAGACAGATGAGAGATGTGCTTGGTGTTCTTCCAGACATGCCTCATTTATCTGTCATACATCTGTTCTGAGGAAAATGTCCCTGTGGTGGTTTGAAAGAAATGGCCCCCATAGGTCCATAGGGAGTGGCACTATTAAGAAGTGTGGTCATACTTGAGCAGGGACTTTGTTGGAGGAAGTATATCACCACGGGGCAGGCTTTGCTAATCAAATCCTCAAGCTGTGCCCAATGTCACTTTCTCTTCCTGCTGCCTGCCAATCCAGATGTAGAATTCTTGGCGTCTTCTCTAGAACCATGTATGCCTGCATGCCACCATGTTTCCAACCATGATGATAATAAACTAAATCTCTAAACCATAAGCCAGCCCCAATTAAATGTTTCCCTAAAGAGTCTCCACGGACATGCTGTCTCTTTACAGAAAGAGAACCCTGACTAAGACAGCCCCCAACCTCATCATACATGAGAGATAAGGAACGACTGCATGTCAAGCATTCTACTGGTGACAGAAGAGGATCAAACCCCACATGGAAAACTGCTTTTGCAGAGGCTTTTAGGAGAATTGAAAACAGGCGAGTTCCTCCATGTTCCCCAGGCAGCTGAGCCCAGGACAGTGTGCAGCTGTGTCAGCTCCGTGGCGCTCATGGAACCTGCCAACACGGTCTTTCCCTATGAAATCAAGACTAATAACTATGTACGTACATATGCATATAAGTATACAACCATGATTAATGGAAAAAGAGGTCATGAGTTTGACAGAGAGCAAGGAGGGCAATGGGAGGGTTTGGAGGAGGAGATAGAAAGGGAAGGCGGTATAACTGCATTCTAATCATAAAAGGTAAAAGACATAAAAAAAGAAGAAAGAGGATACAGAGGGTAACCCCAAGTTTTTCTTTTCGCAATGAATGTCCAAACTCATAGGACTCAAATGACAAGGCTATGACTAAAAGTAGGATTTTATTAGATGATGATTCAAAGTTCTTTTTTTTCTCTTTACAGTGTATCTCCCCATAAATTACTATCTTTTTTCCCTAATGGTCTTGCGGACAATTTTCATTTCCTACTCTATCTCTATGAGGCATGTCCCTGACCATTGCTATCATCCATATCTGCATGAGACATGGAAAGTCTAACATGATAAAGAAGAAAATCCAATTATTTTCCTTACCCCACCTGAGCAACTGAGCATCCTGAGATAATTTTTTCCCCATAAATGTACAGAGCCTGAAATTTCTCTAGGTCACCAGCTTGGAACCTAGCCACAATACATTTTGGAAAGAGGTAGAAAATTTAATAACACCTTTACCCTGAAATCCAATAAACTCCTGTTGGAATTTCACGTTTTCAAGAAATCAGACTATTTATGCTATTATCCCAAGTGTAGCCATCGTTTCCACCACAGCCATAAACACATGCAATGTACTTCACCAGAAAGTGAGACTGTCATAAAAAAAAAAAGGCCCTAGGAAGATACTGCCCGTGAACAGAGGCTTGGCAGGACTGGCTACGGAGAGTTTGTACACGTAAGTTCATTTATTCTGAAAATTACAATTCTAAATCCCCAACTCAGCATTCCCAGCTGTGAACATTTTTTCAATGCAAGGTATTAAACTCTCCTTTCAGAAGTTGTTTTCAAGCAGGCTAAAGGTCATCCTGAAGATCAGGGACATTATGGATCCATCACAGCATACAGGAAAAGGCTCATAATAGCTGCTTTCAGTTTACTCCATCTAACATTGTTTGGTTCTAGGTATCAGAAAACCTATCTAGGAATACATTGTGCAAACAAGGAGCAGGGGCTCAGGGCTACTGAGGATGACTAATCAGCAACAATGTCAAGGCGGCCATTTCTGTACAGCTCTGCATCTTTCCTTTATTCTTGTCTCCCTCGTGGTCACAGGATGGCCACTCTGACTTGGTCGCCTCATCAACTTCCAAGGAAAAAAAGAAAGGAAAAGTGGCACCGATAGACTAATTTGTCATGTTTTATCAGGATGCTAAGCACTTTGCCTGAAAAACCCCACCCTTACCCCAGTGGACTTATTCTAGGCCCCCCATTTTTGTTTGTTTGTTTTTCAAGAAAGGGTTTCTCTGTGTAGCTTTGGAACCTATCCTGGCACTCACACTGTAGACCAGGCTGGCCTTGAACTCACAGAGATCCACCTGCCTCTGCCTCCCAAGTGCTGGGATTAAAAGTGTGTGCTGTCAACACCCATTATTCTAGGGTCTTAATGGTTAGAATGAAGTCATATAGCTATGCTCACTACAGGGAATTCTGAGAAATTGAGCCTTGGGTTCTTTATGTTGTCTTACACTATCTACGGCTAGGCTCACAACCATGCCACTCCCAATTCAATCAAGAGTATGTTGGAAAATGGAATGTGTCATGTAACGATTCTTTCTCTGTCCTGCCAGCTCTCACATAACAACAGAGTTCTTATTAATTATGCAAACTTGGCTTATAGCTTACGTTTGCTCCTGACTAGTTTCTATAGCTTACACTAACCCATTTCTATCAACCTACATTCTATCACGTGGGTCACCTCTCTTCCACATTCCCCCTCCTGTTTCCTCTCTCTCCTGGCGCCTCCTGCACGCGTGCCTAGGTTCCTCCTCCTCTTCCTTTCTCTCCCCAGAAATCCCACCAAGCTTTCACGACTAATAAGAAATTTTTGAGTCATTACCTGGGAGCTGGTGGATAGAGAAAGAGTCGTTGCAGGGTTATGGACACTGAATAAGCTATTTACTATGTTCTTGTTTTGAGGTTCTGTTCTGGGAGTAAGAAAAACCTCTAACAAAGGAAGTAATCACAGTATTTCTAGGTATTGTATCAAACACCTACTACATAGAAAATCATACTTTATAGGTATCACTGCTAATAATAATAATAAGAATAGGAAGAGGAGGAGGAATGAGTTAAATCTATGAGAGCACATATTCTGGTTTTCCTCTGCTTACACACACAGGCATAAACTGGCAATCAAATGACTAACAGGCAAGAATTAAATTTGCTGTTGTGAACCCAGATACAACCTGAGCACTGAGAAACTCTACTTAGGGCCAGGCTCCTCACTCTCCCAGTGAGGGCCTGTGAGCTGCAACACAGACATGAAGGATGTCAGGCAGGGATTGTCTCCTCCTAAAAGTGCTGTCCCCAACAGGCGAGGCTCGGTTCTCATCCCCTCCTGCCCCTGCCCAATCACACGGGCACACCCATTTAGCATCCTGCATCTCCCATCAGATCGGGCCTCATGCCTCCCTCACCTCCAGTGCCTTCCCACTTCTCTTTGGAAACAATCAACAGTCCTCAGCGAGATCCTCCAGTCCCATGCGGCTCAGGTACCATTTCCATCTTCACCACCACCCACTCAGCACACTCTGCTCTGGCCACCCTGCCCCACCCCACCCCCTGGACACACTACACTCAGTTCCTTCAGCTTAGACGAGGCTTTCCACAGTTCTTCTCAGGTTGGGCTCTTTACTCACGCTTTCGATCTCTGGTTAAAAATCACTCGGTGAGATCAACTATGGTCTCCTAGTGCTATGTGGGCTCCATACCCCTCTATCTAATTGCCCCACGCTTTGGACTAGGATCCAAAAAGCCTTTCTCCTGGAAGTCTGCTTCGTGCCTACTCTCCATCACTCAAGGCCTTCTCTATCCTTCTCATTTCTCCAGCTCAGCATCAGCATCAGGCTCACTCCTACTCTCCAGGATTTGTTTCATATACTTCACCTCCAATTTCTCCAGTGACACTGTCCCCATGAACAGCCTGTTTTAAATTATTGTTGTGGCTCTAAAAAAAATTTCAACGAAGTCATTTAAGGGAGGAAGCTTTATTTCGGCTCCAATTTTGAGGAACAGGAGAACTGTGAGCTGTTTCTATGTAGTAGACTCTTTGTATTAGAACACACCCTTTGTTCTTACCAGGGCATGTGCCCTGCTGGCCCTTAGCCATCAGATCCGGTGTGTCAGGTTCCTCCATAAAACCCACGTTCTGTGACCTTCAAAGGCCATCCATGGCACTCAGAGTCCCACATCCAACCGGCCAGCTACATGACCTGAACCACATGCACTCCCACATTCCATTAGTGGGAGCTGCTCTAATCTCCTTATTGCCCCCCCCTCCTCTAAGCTGGTATGAGACATAATTTGATTATAAGTGACATAATTATGGTCACCACTGGTCATGGGTACTGTAGAAAACTCACTGTAGGGTAAACATACAACTCTTCCCAAGATGTCAGGACGGCCCCTGGACTCTGGCAGGTTGACTCTATCCTGTGATTTAAGCTCTGCTTTTCTCAAACAGAAAGCTTCTATCTTCTGATGTCCCCAGGCAATAGGAAATGTGCTTCAGTTCCACCATGCTCCTGTAGCAGGGCAGGATGGTAGCGGGCTGCGCGGTTTCTGTGTTAGCTAGTCTGTCCATTTTATTGGCACCAAGTTCCCGATGAACAGCAAGAAACCTGAGTTCTCTGGGGACTTGCTCTGTGCCCTGGGAGCTGAGGACCCAGTTATCGGGATGACAGAAAGAAAGGATTCAAGGGGGAAACAAGTAAAAACCTATGGATGTCACTTTCCATAACTAAGGGAACGTTGGCTAGAACCCAGACACTCTGCAGAATAATTGGTAGTATGTGCTCATGATTCTTCACATGCAGAAAGGTCTAGAAGTGCAAAAGCTAGCCTCGAGCTGACCTACCTGGTGACCCTGAAACAAACCAGGCCATCCCTTCAGAACTCCATCCGTTTCATTTTGCAAGGATTCCATGGCTTTTATGTGACTCATCAGGTTCACTCCCTTCACAGTGACTGGGTTAAGGTAAACAGGCCAGGAAAACTGGAGAAAGCATCTTCAGAACTTCTGTTTCCCTTCCCAAGGGTGGCACTCAGAAGGGGGCGGGGCCTGCATGCCAGAAGATTCCCCACAGAGGGCCTCACCCCCTGGGGAGCAGAGGGGGAATGGGGTGGGGAGCTGGGGGTTTGGTGGGGGCCAGGGGAGGAGGGGAGGGTGAGGGAGCTAGGACTGACATGTGAAGCAAGCTTATTTCTAGTTTAAATAAAATTTTAAAAAACACTGGAAAAAAAAAAAGAAGGGGATGGGGGCTTTGGATTGGTTTGCTGTTTGATACAGGGTGTCACCTGTAGCCCAGACTGGCCTTGAACTCAAAGCAAGGACTCAGGACACAGGTTCCCTCAGCTGGCCAGAGAAGCAAAAGGGATGGCCCACACAGCTCCCTCCACAGATGGCTTTCCAAACCCTTCTGCCCCAGAACAGGGGACAAGGAGGCTCCTTGCCAATGCCTGCTGTTGAAGTCTTGTCGTGGGGCTACTTTGCCCTCTGTTACTCCAGGTGAGAGGGATGCTAGTGCTAGCTGACTAGGCCAAAGTCATATTCCAATCCAGGTACGGCAGCACATGCCTGTGAAGCCAGCCATCAGGGTGCTGATACAGGGCAATCATGAGCTTGAGCCAGCCTGGGCTACATAACAAGGCCTTGCCACACACACACACACACACACACACACACACACACACACACACACACACACACACACACGTTTGTCCATTAAGCTTTGCTTAGAGAAGACAGAGGATGTTTGAGGAAGCAAAAATAAAACAGAAGTAAATATACAAAAAAGACATTTTAATGCACTGTCAAATTTACTTGTCTCTTTGGGAAAGATAAATATATACAAACAGCCTTTCCTTCCTATCTCTAATATTAATATTAAGTCACTGGATATATGAAACCTGATCCAGTATTAGTGAGTCCCTAAAAATAAAGGTAACAGGCAAGCCTTCAGGTAGCAATCTAGACTGGAGCACACAGATTCTGCAACCTGGCCAAGAGGTGTGTCCCAGGGGATGAGCCAACTATTGCGGGACTGCACTCCACCATGGGGGGAGGGGGGTTAAGGTGATGGTGGAGGGGGCTGACTTGCAGGTATAGCATCTCCATAGATAGCCTGGCAAACACCCTCTGAGTTGAAATTTACTTGCCACTCACTGTGTTCAAAGTTGTGTGGAAATCAGGGATTGCAATCTGATGCCTCAGAGGCCTTAAATTTATTCATCCGAGTAGAGTGATAAAGTTTCCAGTCATTATGGTGAGTAGAGACCACCAGGAAGGGCTCTGACACTTTACAGAGATGGACAAAATAAATAGGATACATTAGATAGGATACAACTTGTTAAAAAGCAAAGACTTTACACATGTGTAAAAAGCCTAGCAGCTAAGAGTCTGACTCAGAGAACAAAGAGTCATACCTTGGCAATAGGAAATCAAGCCCTCCAAACTGAAGTCACAGGTCACAGGTCTAGAGGTAGGGAGTCAGGTAACAAGAGGTTCCCAGGCTAAAGAGTACATGGCCTGACACCATGGGATCAGACATAATGACCCAACAGGCACCAAGATGTCATGAAGGCAATGGGGACACTGCCCTGTTTGCACACTCGTCTCATGTGGGATTGACATCAAATAACCCCACAGATATATCCCCTCAGAATCAGGGGTTAACACCATGTAAGAAACCAACAAGGCATAGACAATGCACGCAGCACATTAACCTAGAAATAGTATACTCTGTCTCCAAAAAAGTTAGAAATATACTGAAATAATTAGAAAAAAAGCACAAATGGACTTGTATAAAAGGATGATGGTGAGTCTGAAAAGAAACAACAAACACCTACAAAATATCCTGAAAGTAAAAATAGAAAAGAAGATAAATGTGTAATTCACTAAGATGAACAATTAAATGAGCGAGTCTCAAGCCCCACATACAAAAATCATTGTTTCCAAATACAGTAATAAATCATTTAAAATCATGTGTGTGTGTCAGTCAATAAAGTGCAAGCCTAAGGACTGGAGTTCGATTCCTAGCACCCATATACAAGCCAGGCAGCGTAGCACATGCCTATGATCCCAGTCTTGGGAGTCAGGAGGAGATGCCATGAGATGCAGAGCAAGCACGATGGGAAGTTCACAGATGAGGTAAATGAGCCTCGGGTAGCACACAGATGAGCAGCAATGGGTTAACTTAAGAGCTATAAGAGCTAGCTAAAAATGAGCCTAAGCTATCAACTGAGCATTTACAATTAATATTAAGCCTCTGTGTGGTTATTTGGGAGCAGCTGGCAAGACAGAGCTGATTGGCCTGCTTCACCTATACCTAGCTGAATCAGCAAGCCTCAAGTTCCAGAAGAGTCTGCCTCAAAAAATGTAGATGGTTTCTACAGAAATGATGCCTGAGGATGACCAGTTGCCCCCATGCATTTATATGAGTGCGCACGCACCCACACACAAATACATACCCCCCATAAAAATGCACACATACTTGCACACACACCAAAAAAAAAACTTAAAAAGAGAAAGTATCCTATCATCATTACAATAGCATCAAAATATTTAGGAAGAGGTTTGTTGATAGGAGTGCAAGCTGTATAGACAGCAAACTCTAAGATACCAGTGCAAGAAATGAAAGAAAACCAAAATAAATAGAAAATGGGTTTCTGTATGGAAGAAAACATCAGTTAAATAGTTCTCAAATGATTCAGAGAGAAAACATATTCCCCACAAAGTCCATAGGCTTCTCTGCAGAAGCTGTCAAATTGATCCTCAAAGGAGAAGTCTCTTCAACAAATACCAACAGTAAACTCAGATGACAACACTGGATTACACACAAAATTTAACTCTAATCAAACATAAGATCTAAAAATATAAAAATTTGAGGAAAAAAGAAATACATGGGTAAATCTCCAACAGTTTGGTAATGATTTCTTAGTCGTCATATAAAAAATTAACAGCAACCACAGGGTAGGGGCTAGGGGAGAACAAACAAGTGGTACATCGCCAAAATTAAAACTATTGTGCTTAGAAGGACATCTCACAGGAATAAAAGAATCTGCAGGAATCTGGGGGCTGAGGAGAGTTTGCCATCCAGCAAAAAGAATCCATATAGTCTAACAAAACAAAAGACAAGTAACCAAGTTTGCAAAGAACTAAGGCTTTGAGTATTTCTCTAATATGAGCACACACACACACACACAAAGATGCCCAACAATATCATCATTAGGAAAATGTAAATAATGCCTATAATTATTAATACATGAGACTTGGTAGGGTAGTTTTTAACCAAAATACACATAGTAACAAGTTGGGAGGAATGTGAAAAAACAGGAACCCATAGACCAGCATATGACAAAGAGACTGAATTATTCTCTAAAACTCTTGAGCAGCAACTCGAAACATTAGGCAGAACAAACCAGCAATTACACTCTCAGAGAAAGCCCAAGAGAAGTTATAACATGTGTTACATGAAAACATATATAGAAATTTCACAGTTACATTTTTCACTGTGACAAAAAGTAGAAGTAACTTAAATGCCCACGACAAATGAACGGCTAACAAGTGTGGCATATCAATTAACAACAAAGGCTATTTAGCAATAACAAAGTATGGTATACCACATGGATGAGTGTTGAAAATACTGTGCTACATAAGAAAAGTTCATAGACATAATTCCATTTATATAAAATGTTCAGGTCGGCAAATTCATTGAGACAAAACAGATCTGTAATCGTGTAGAAGGAAGGGAGAAATGTGAATGATAGCTAATGGTGGGCCTATGATTTCTCTTAGCGCAAAAATTACCCAACAATCCCATAGTGGTGTTGGCCACACAACTTTGTAAGTATATTAAATGCCATGCCTCTAAACTTTATATTTTAAGAGGCTGAATAATATGTGGATGAATTATATCCTGTGAAGGGTGCAACTTAATACACTAGAATAAGTCAAAGAGGAATTTATGGCCTAAAAGATAGCTTGGTCAATGACTATACTCAATCAGTTTCCATGGAGTTGGCCCTAAAAGAAGGTGGAGACATGTCAGCAAAACAATGTTTTAAAGCCTCATATTTTCCTTTACTGTATGTTTGTCTCTTCATCCTATGAAGTAATGAAAAATCTGAACGTTCCAGCTAATGTACCTGCACCAATCCCAATAGGGCTCATTTGTTTGGTGGCAAGGTTCTATGCACTTTCTAGGTATGTGTGTATACAGGCGCTCATGTGGGTTTGTGTATATAAGTTCCTATAAATAGTAAAAAGAAAAAGAAACTGTTGAGGCAAGAAAGAAGGATGAATATGACCTCTGTCTCTGGATGTCCACTACTAACCATGGGATCCGTGAGTGTGGCTTTGTATGGCCCTATGGATTCAGAAAAGGAGGTATTCTGAATTATCTCGGACCCTGACATACAGCCACAATTGTCTTTACAAGTACAAGGCAGGGAGCTCTGACTGCCAAGGACAAGGGGATGTGAGCCTTTCTAAGTCAAAGAACATAGGTATCCTCTATAAGCAGAACAGTCAGAGCTATGCATTCTCCTCTAGGGTTTCCATAGGGAGCCAGCCCTGCTCACACTATGGCCTGAACCCTGTGGCTCTTGGAAACTTCCAGTCTCCAAAACTGTAAGAGAATAGTTCATGTTGTTTTACATTATTAAATGTTCATCGAGTTGGGAGAACAGCAACAGCAAACAAAAGAGCAGAAAAAAGGGGATTTTGTCACTCACCCTTGAGGGCCACGAAGAAAACCAACAATAAAACACACTGGAACATGCAATGACCTTCTCTGGTGCAGAGGAGGACATTAGGGAATGAATCAAGAGGGAGATGATGAATCCAGGTGGGCAGGATCCACGGGGGTTGCTGCCAGAACAAAGAAACAGCCCTGAACACAAGTGACGCTGCACAGAAAGGTGTGGGGTGTGAAGACATTCCCTTCTTGTTGCTGTGCAAATTCAGAAAGCACTTGTTCCATCACACGGCATTCTTCCCCTGAGCTCTAATTATGGGTCAGGTCCTATTCTCTAATCACATTCAGAGTGGTTCCTCGGAATTCTGCTGTCAGAGGTGCTTGTACAATTACGCCAGGAAATGGATGTGAATCCACCTGTTTAGCAAACCAGATCACCATTACAGTCTAAGAGCATTTTCTATTTCTGCTAACTGCTATTATGCACTCAAATTACTATATGTACTCGACTGTGATCGCTCTCATTTAAATGGTCTTTGTCTCAGACTATTTGCAGCTATTTTAAGCAGCTAAAATTCCCAGGTTAAACACTACTTACTAGCTGTGCTAGCTAGTTTTAGGTCAACTTGACAAAAGCTAGAGTCATTGGAGAGGAGGATGCCTCAGTTGAGAAAGTGCCTCCCTAAAATTGGGCTGCAGCCAAGCCTGTAGAGCATTTTCTTAATTAGTGATTGATGCAGGAGGGTCTAGCTCATTTGCCATCCCTGGGCTGTGGTCCTGGGTTCTACATTAAAGCAGGTTGAACAAGCCAGAGGTAGCAAGGCAGTAAGCAGCACCCCACTGTGGCCTCTGCATCAGCATCTGCCTCCAGGGTCCTGGCCTGTTTGAGCTCCTGCCCTGACTTCTTTCAACAAGGGACTACGAAGTGGAAGTGTAAGCCAAACAAACCCTTTCCTCCCCAACTTGCTTCTGGCCATGGTGTTCCATCACAGCAACAGTAACCCCGACTAAGACACTGGCTATTAATATCCCGAGTTCTATGTCTCAAGTACATTTGCTACTTCTGTCTTGGTTCTCCCTAGAGCAAGGCTTCATTTGCATGCCTCTGTCTGGAAAGCGAAAGTAGAAGAATTTTTGAGCCAGTGCTTTCCCACCAGCCAGTCCAGCTCCTTGGCTTACAGATGTCAAAAGTGATGCTCAAGTTGGGTTAGATGACTTGGCCACAGCCCTGAGCCTAGGCTATAGAGGTGCAGGGTTGGGACTACGGCCCCACCTCCCAGTGAGAGCCTCTCCCACCATCACAGGATGCTGCTCTTGAACATCAGTCCAAGGAATCTGTCCTACGTTTCACCTGCTACACAGCTGACACGCACAGTCAGGTCACCTGTCTCTTCAAAGACCAACTTCCCTGTTTTCATTTTCTTTATGAAACCCTCATTCCAGGCATGTTTTATAGTGTAGTCCCAGGACTGCTCCTCTCTCTATAAAACTGTCTATAGGGTCCTTCCGGGGACCTGTGGTCACTAGGTTTAGTCAGAGAAGGAAAGAAATGCAAGACAGATGTCAGCCCTCATTCCTGTTAATCCTTTCAGGTTACATGGGGAACCTGTCAAGGCATCACCTAACGTTAGTGAATGACATGCCATTAGGCAGTCTGTGAGAGCAAAAAAGATGGGAGGGGCCAAAAACTGGAGACTCAAACCACCATTCTGCCCTGACGAGTCTGCAAGCCTGAGTTCTTCCTCATCTAAGAGCAACTTTTCAGTATCTCACTGACTTAGTGTGAGATTTCCTACTGATACAGGACAGTGTGTGTTGTAGCATAGAGCCCCACCATTTACATGAGTCTGTCATGATTTCAAGTGAAGGAGCCATGCTTAAGGGGGCACACCCGCCTTGGAGTGAGAGTGAACTGGGGGGGGGGGTGTCTGTCTGCACCTGCGCCCTGATTGCTGCCCCTGGTCGGAATGGGCTCCCAGAATCCCACTCTGGAATCATCTCACGGAGCCTACTAAGGACAGTGGTTACTGTCCAGCCTTGTCCCTGCCCCAAGATGTCTTCATAAAGAACCGAGGTTCTACTGTGACAAAATATTAATCAGCTAAGAAGAGAGGAAGAAGAGAACACTTTAGTGTCAAGGTCCAGTAAGTATATATATATAGAAGAAGAAATCAGGACACCAGTTTCTGGAGGGATTAAACCTCTTACATACAGCTAGCTATAGGAGTCTGTACTTCCAGCTGAGACACACGCAAGCTCCCCGGGAAAGGAAAGGGCCACTCTTCTGTACCCAAGAGAGCAGGGTGTTAGCAAGTTATCAAAATGATGAATTGTCATTCCAGGGAGGCCACAGGATGGGTGCCAGCATAGTGGCCAAAAGATAAAGGGTACATTACCACAAGGAGTATTTCCAAGCCTTGTGTAAGATTTTGGCTGCAGAAAAATGATAATACAAATATCCTTGACTGTTTGTGATGGGGAGTGGGTACTGAAGAGAAAAAGAAAATGTAGATGATACAATTATAATAGGATGATTTTTGGGCTGATCAGAGACAGACATTCCCCAGAGGGATTCACTTGGCTACTATGTATGATCAAATTTGAGAGCAGAGGGACTTTAGTGCTTGGGGTTGGGTAACTATCCAAGAGTTCAGGGCCTGATGCCCATGGCTACAGTGGTGGCTTCGGAAATGCAAAGAGATGAACAGTTGGGCATAAACAATAATAAACTATGGTGCAACTCTAGTAGCAATTCCTGGAATACTTTCAAACTCAGGTCTTAGGAAAAGCACAAATAACTGTTTTAAAAGGTCAGGAAAGGTCAACTGTGGTTTCCTTCATTTCCTATTCTGAGGCTCAGTGGATGCCACACCACATTCCATTACAGAGGGACATCCTTCTGTGGGAAAGGGACTGCTGCTGAGGGGCAGATCCCCAGACAGAAAGAGTTAAAACTCCAATTCGACACAAAAGCCTAAAAAACAACCCAACCCTGCCAACCCTGGCCTGCTAGTCTGATCACACTTGATGATAAAATTATAAACAGGAGAGATATTTTTGCTGTTGTTTTCTGTGAAATACTACCCAGGGAACAGTATGACCCGACTGAGACACAGGCCTGGCACTGGGGCCCTGAATAATCTTAGTTTCCTTGCCTTGTGTGAGAGCAGAAGTCTAAGGTCCCCTAGAAGCTAAACTGCAGATATCCACAGGCAAACCTCACAGATAATCAGGATGAGGAAGAAGCAAAGGAGGGAGGGAGAAAATGGGGAAGAAGCCACATAGATAAAGAGGGCTGCTGAGGCAGGGGACTGGGTGATGCCAGAAAAAGCAAGAAACAAAGACTGGAACGGAAACAAGAGGGTGAGAGCTACCTTCTAGATTCCCCACAAGGGCAATTCCAGGTGATGTGTAACCTTGGAAAAGGGGTTCACTCATTTTACTCCCATCCCACACTGATGCCAGCGACCTTCTTAGGAGAAGCTCTGGAACAGCAATTGGAAGCCACTTCTACCTGAGGCCCAGTGAAAGAGGGGGAGGGACAGTTATGTCCTAGAGACTGTTAGGTAGGAAATCCCTCAGGAGGGAAGGAGTACTTCCTTGAAAGTCACAGGCAGCACAGGCCTGTGTGATTTGGGAGGCTACAGTAAGTTCTAAAAAACCTGCATGGCTGGCAGGTGGTGAGTCTGTTCCCAGACGGTGGGGGAAAAGCATTTCCACAAACACGCATCTCCTGTATAGGTTTGTTTCTCCCGCTCTTCTCAGAGCCCGAGAAACAGAACGGTAAGCATTTGAAGGAAGAATCCCCCTCCCCACACTTCTGAGCAGGCCCCGGGAAATTAGCATTTTTGTAGGCCAAGAAGAAAATGTCAGATCCTACCAAGGCACATGGATCAACAGTGGTATTTATGCCTTTCAGCTCCCCTTACAGATGGGGTAGGGAATCCCCACCCCCCACCCACAAGCAAGATCACAGACTATTTCAGCTTTGAGGGTAAGGGACAAAATAGAGATTACATAGGTACTTACATAACCACTTGAAATGTTAAAGTTTAAAAATACAGAACTCTACCCTCGGCTCCCACAGGCGTTGGCCACAGTGTGTCCGTCCCTCTCTCTAGCACCCAGGTACACGCGTTACCCTGGTGACGCACACTCTTCAAAAGCAGCTAATCTCACTTTTTGCCTTCATTACATTTTTAAGATTTATTTCTTTTTATTTCGTGTGTGGGTGCTTTCCCTGCATGCATGTATGTGCATCATATGTGTGCCTGGTGTCATCAGAGGCCAGAAGAGGCCAAGGATCGCTGGGGCTGGAGTTAGAGATGGGTGTCAGTCACCCTGTGGCTGCTTTGAGGCAGACTCAGGCCCTCAAGAAGAGCAGCTACTTGATCACTGAGCCACCTCTCCAGCAAAAGCAGAGCTCTTAGAGAGATCCCTGTTCACCCCCAATGCTCCGACTTGCTGCTCTGTGATGAGGCGACTAAAACGCCACCACTTCTAAGGACCAGGATTGCTACACAAGCACTCGAAGAGGTTTCTACGTTTTCCAGGAAGAAAACAAAACCTGAGCTGTACAAGGAAATGGGGCTACAGAGTGAAGATAAATAAATATTACTACAGGAACAAAACAAGTGTGGAGGAAACATCCCAATGCACCCCTGAGGCTAAAATTCTAGAGAGTCCAAAGGGAAGCAATAAAAATAAATGAATTATCTGTACAGCTGGAAGATCAAAGGAAGTAAAACGTAAGATAGTCGAGGAACATCAACAAAGGCAGAGACCACAAGATGGGAGGTAGTCCTCTCTCTTCCTGCAATGATACATTCATCAGGGGGTCAGGACCATCAGAAGAGCAATGAGAACACTTCCCAAAACCTGCTGGATGAGCTCCAGTGTTGAAAGAAGGGGAGTCATCTCCAGGACAGTGTGTCAGCCTACAGAGAATGCCGAGACACAAGAACCAAACCATTCCACCCGCACACATAAAACAAAGGGACACTAGCTGGGGCCTCTCTAGGACCAGAGTGGAGTTTTGGGGGTTTTGTTTTTTAATGGAATTAAAACAGTCAGTGGGAAATGCTTTTAATTTGTGGTATTCTTATTGTTTCAAATGTTTTATATATTGTGATGAAAAAAGAAAGCACTTTAAAGGTTATGTATGAACGGAAACACAAAAGAGTCATTTGTTATTACTGAACTATTTGATTATGAAAATAATAATTTAGGTAACTTTTTCACTCTCTGATATGAAAAACTCAACACAGAACATTCTTCTACCTTTCTGAATATTCTCACATATACCTTATAAGCATTCCCCAGGTTAGTGTCCTGTGATATTCTATAATGAGAGAAGAGAGAGGAAGGAAAGGTAGGGGGAGAGAAGGAGGAAGAAAGACACATGTTCACAGTGGCATACATACATGAGCTGCTTGGACGTCCGTGAGCCTCTGGGTACCTTCTGCCCATAGCGACAGTCAGTGTGTTAGCAAGGGACTCCGGAACTCCCAAGGACTCTGGAAACAGTGAGATGGCTAGCTGTTGAAGGAGACGGCAGAAAAAGGTAGAAATAAAACAGTCTTAGGATAATGATCACTTTTTTTTCATTAAAATGCTAATGATGACCACCTCCTTCCTGATAACCATGTTTATGAATTATTCATTGCCACATTCGGGAAGAAATCACTCTGTCCCTGCAGGCAGGCATGGAGCCTGCAGAGGGTTAGCATGTGGCCCCCTCAGTTAGTGTGACAAAAGAGCAGGTCCCTAAGAATCCCTGGTGAGGGGTGTAAAGTCCAGCAATCCCACAGCATTGGGATGATTCTGCATCCCCTTCTTCAATGTCAAGGATGGTACCAGGCTGCCTCGTTGTCGTGACACCTGAATTAACATCCCGTCAATAATACTCTAAAAACTCAAATGGAAAAAAGAAAATATTGAATTGGAGAGGCTACATGTCAGAGTGATAAAGGAAGAGAGAGAGACAGACGGGGGCGGGGGGCATTTCTGGACACATCAATTACACTCTGTATAGAAGGCCCCTTTGTGTTCCCTTCTAAAGGTAAAAAATGTGCACATTTTACACGTTTTTTGTGAACATTAATTAACTTACTATCATTAACTTTTCATTTAAAAAGCACAGGTTACACCGTTACTTGAAGTCAAGCATTCAGCAAGAAGATGAATAAAATGGTCTCTGTTTCTAAGGACAGTGGTCCACGGGCAGAGGGACTGGCACAGAATGGGCCCTGTAGGGCAGTGGATGAGTACAATGACTTGATGGCCATCCAGCAGAGGTCTCCAACCCAGGCAAGAGGTCAGGGAACACATCCAGGAACAAAGGGTGTCTGACACGTCTAAGGCTGGGCTGGAGTCAGCGGAGTTGGTGGGCGTCAAGACAATGGAAAAGGCAGTGGAAGCAAACTGCACAATGTGGCTTACTGTTCTTGGTGGCATGCTAGAATGGCACCCATGTCAGACCAGCCAAGAAGACGGCAGCCAGCTGGCAACTCTGCACTGCTTTCAGAGATCTCTAGACCTGCTTGCACACAGCTAAGCCTGGGTCTCTCTGGGTGGAGCCAAAGGGGCAGGGTGGGAGCAGTGAGAATAGCCGGGCCAGCCGCTTGCTACCACCACGCAGCCAGGGGAGGCAGGGTGAAGACTGAGAGAGTGGACATGAGCAGACACGGGATGAAACCAGTTAGCATTTGCAAACATCTAAATGCTAAAGGGAGAACAATTTGATGAACTACAAGCAGACCTACCACAGTAGATCTGAAGTGCAGAACACCAGGGAAGGTATAGGAAGATCCAGGCCTGGGGAAGAAGATAGAACAAAATACAATGCAATAAGGAAATTCACGCAGAGAGGAAGAGACACAGAGGCAACGTCACAGAACACGGAAGGGTTCTAGGCAGAGAAAATACTGTACCATTAGTGCCAAGAGACAGGCACTAGCAATAACAGACCAGGAAGCCAACCACGATCCTTTATCAACAACTGGGCTACAAGGATCTCCGGAGAAGTACCATGTAGAGGCAACTGAAAGTGAAAACATTGGTTTTGACATCTGAAAAGTCACTGGCCACCTTGGCTGGGGACTGCGTACATGGCAAGGAGGAGACAGGGGACGAAACGGCATCACCAGAGTAAGCGGAAGAGCATGTAGGGGACAGACCTCTGTGTAAGAGCTTAAGTGCCATAGACACACAGAACTGTGCATGGAAGGAATCAGAAGAATGGCAAGGAAGGCGCAGAGAGAACCAGAGGGAGACAGGATGAATTAGCTCCCCAGAGGCAGGAAAGTGGGACAGGAGTTCAGACTGAAGAGCTGGCCGTGACGACACATTCCACACCCCTTGACACTGGAAGGAGCATAAAGGTTAATCTGGTCATACAATGTCCACAGCAGAATTGGGATATTAGAGAAAACTGATCAAATGGCAATGGACCAGGGAGATGGGCCACTGGTAAAAGCACTTGGGGGTGAAAGCCAGCGTACCTGAGTTCAAGTCCCCAGAGAGCACATAAAAACTAGGTTCAAGGGTGGGTAAGGGAGGCAGAGATGGGCAGATCCCATGAACTCGCTGGTCAACTAGCAGAGCCTAATCAAAACAGTAAGCCAGTAAGCTTCAGGTTTACCTAGAACCCCTTTGGGAGAGAGAGGGGGGGGGAATCAGAGAAAGATTTTCAATGTCTTCCCCTGGTCCCTACATTTGTATACATTGGCACCTACACTTTGTGTAGTACACACAGAAAGAAAGAAAGAAAGAAAGAAAGAAAGAAAGAAAGAAAGAAAGAAAGGAAGGAAGGAAGGAAGGAAGGAAGGAAGGAAGGAAGGAAGGAAGGAAGGAAGGAAGGAAGGAAGGAAGGAAGGAAGAAAGGAAAGGAAGGAAGGAAGGAAGGAAGGAGAAGGGGGAAGAGCAAGAGCTTGGTTTAGCTTTGTTGAGAATGAGCGACAAGCAAATAGTTGAAATGACAGATCTTGTAATTATTGGTCTCTGGTATTTGGCCCCTGCCACCACCCCCAATGAAAACCATTCAACCATCCTTAAAGGTAAACAAACACACTTGCTGGTAGCTATCCAAGCAGGGAAGCACATTTACTGCTGGAATTAAGGCAGAGCATAGGCAAAGGATGTGGACAAAAAGCCCTTGCTAAAACAACCTTAGGCTTTGGGTGTCAATGTTCCCATGTTCCCAAGGTTTGCTTACAGCTCCACTAACTAAAGTCACAGCTATGGCTAACCATCCTCCAGGCTTTGTCAGCCATGGCAATTCCAACACCTCAAAGCATAACCCATCTAAACAGCAGCAGGCAGACACTGGCAAATAAGAGTGGGGTGGGTGTGTGGGGTTGGAGTTGACAGTGACACCTGCCAGAGCATCCTAGCCCAAAGCCTCTAAAACTGCCCATACACATCCCGCTTCAGGCTTTTTCTTGCAGGATTAGGAATGCATGGAGCAACTCAGCTACTGGAATAAATCCTAGTAAAGGCAAAAGCAGGGCTGTTCACTAGAAACCGAACACAATGGAAAACACCTTGAGGAGCAGATGTGCAGTCTCCCCAGCAGTCTCTGGCTGTTCTAACAGTTTGCCTCTTCTATATGGAAATGACATCCAGGCCACCACTGGAGTGACAGCCTCAAAGGACCATGTGCTCTTCACTGGTTAGCCACCGTAGATCTGGCACCAAAGCCAGCAGAAGCCACTAACTGGGTCATTCATTTTTGTAGCCCTGGAGCATGGAAGACAGTCAGCATGCAATAAATGTGGAATGATTCAATAAACCAGTATACAACTGAATAATTTTCCCAACTAAGGGGTAAGGAGGCCAATTAAACAGTGAGAACAGAAACAGCCTGGCTGTCCTACCCTGATAGACTCAAAGGAAAACTGTAAATCGCATTCAACCACATTCATTTTACACAAGAGAGTCTATGAATTCATAAATAAATACCACAAGGTTGGTCTCTGAAATTATGGGAAGACACTCTTTAAATGGGAAACAAGTAGGTGCAAAGATTCTGAGCAGACAAAGGAACAGGAGTTGGAGACTACATCTGTTCGCCTGCTTTGTTGTCCTTCTGAAGGACAGGTTCATCATTCTAACAGTGTGGTGCCTCTCCTCCCAGATGCTCAACCTTGCAGCAACCTGCCTGGCTTTAACCCATGGGGACCACAAGATAAACAGTGAGGAGAAAATCAAGCCTCACTTCCTCGAAAATTCATCCCAGGAGCAGTCTGTGTTTCTGTCCTAATATGTATGCAATTCTACTACAGCTTCCCTTTTAACACATAAGCTCTGAGACATGACATCCTACTGAACACGTCTCACATAGTGCACAGAACACTGTAATATTTGTCTGGAAATAATCACAATCATAGAGCTTCCAAAACTGAGGGGTAGTTTACTAGTGTGCACTCAGTGACAGGTTGGTTTGTTTGCTTCCCCTAACTGTGAGAAAGTAACTTGACCCTTCCAGTCTGATTCTGTCCATGAACAGTAAGTAATATGCTGAGACCAAGACATCGCCAACACACTTGTTTCCAGGGCTCAAGTGGAAAGCAGCTTGCATACGCTGGGCTTGCACTTGACCACGGAGCGCACTGGCAGCACAGAAACAACCCTTTGAGACAGCCATTCCCCTTTTCCACTCTTAAGAAGGCAAGGGAGCAAGATAAACAACACACCACTCACTTGACTACAAGCCAGGAGGCGGAAGGAATCTATCTGCCAGTCCAAAGTGTTTAGTGTGCAGCCTTTTAATTACTGTATTTATGATACTATTCATAACATATTCCCCACCACAAATGTTCCGGCAGGTTATTAATCCTTGACAAGTACATTAATGTGCCCCCCCTCCTGCAAATTCTTGTTGTGCTGATGTGAGGCAAAAATGCTAAGAATTCTCTTCAAAGTAAATACTTTATGTCAACAGCCCTAGCCACCACTGGTCCCTGCTTAACTATTTCAGGATAGTGTTCCTGTGCAAGTATTTGGTGACTCTGGCCTTAAAGATGAGTTTGCAAACAAAATTTGAATACTGGTTTTTCCAATGAACCTTTTTTGTTTGGTCAGAGGAATAGTGGCATGAACTACCAAGAAGGTGGCTTGTGTTCTTCAAAAATAACATATCTTGTGACTCATTAAATCACAATCCACCATCATCCTGCTGTTACAACACGGTAAGATTTCTGCTTTAAAAATAAATCTCCAGGAGTCAATCATTGAGAACTGTCAAGATTTTCACAATAATTGAAGGGACTTCAGTCTCATCACTAAATGGCTTTAATATCAACCACAGAGGATCAATGTTCTCGGAGAATTCAAAGCGTGATCACTCATTGTTTGGGAGCCCACGGTTTTGCTGTGTTGGAACATGAGCACAGGCACTCCACAGGGAAGGAACACGTCTGCCGTGATCCACAGGAGCTGGCTTTCTTCCACCGTGAGGAACACAGGACAAACTGACAATCAGAAAGATCCCTGAAGCTCAGTCACCAGCTACAAACAATACCACAAAGAACTGGAGTTAAATGCAAGATATTGACCAAGGCCTGGAGCCAAGGTCACACAGAGACGGAGTGTCAGACTGACTTCATGTGTGCTGCTGGGGTGCTGGGAACCCCGTAAAAGCCAGAGGCAAGGCTTTCAGAGCCTCGGGGTGCACAGGGCTTTGTCCTCTGGCCCCAGGGGGATGTCTATGGCCACTGGTGTCGAAGGTGTTCTGTTGCCTTTTCCTCCTCGGGCCACTTCCCCTCTCACTCTGAAGAGCTACCTGAAGTACCAACCCTCCCTTTTTTTCAACTCAGCAATGACTTTTAAAAACCAAAGTACTGACGTATAAGAGAAAAAAGCTCAACATATCAAGCTACAAACAAGGTCTGAAGGGTGCAAGGTAACTGAACACACAAGATTGCTGAGATGCCTTCTTTGTTTATTTCTTACTTCTCAGAAAGTTCTAGTATTAGTCCTTATGTACTTCAAACACAGCCAATCTAACACAGACCCTTTGATGTTACTTGTTGAGTGACCGATCCCTGTTCTTCCACAGGACTTCCTTTAGAGAAATTTAGCAAGTGAAGATTCCAGTGTCAAATGTATTTTTAACAGTCTGGTTTGTACTTATTATGAATTTTGTACTACCAAAGCAGAGTTAAAAATAAAAGCATTAAACCAGAGAAAAGAGAAGAAATCAATAGAAACAGTGGTTTTCCCACAGCTATCTCTGAAAATGCAAGGACATACTTGAACTTGAAACATGGAGAACTGAGAGCTTTGTCACTGTACTAGTAAGAGGTTGTGAGGGCGGTAAGCCTTTGAAATAGCATCTGTAAAATGGGCTTATGATGCAAGAACAGAAGGCTCCAGAGAGAAAATCATGAACAATTCTTAAGTAGAAACAGAATACAGAGCCCACCACGACACAACCCTCCCTATGTGATTTCCACTACTCTTCCAAGGCTCTTCTCCAAACAGTAACAATAATAATTATAATTCTTAGTATTTAGACAGGGTCTCATACAGACTAGGCTGGCTGAGCCAAATATTTTTGCTAAACAGTGCTTTTTGGCTAATAAATAAAATGTCCCTAACTACTCAAAAAGAAATACAAATATTATATTACTTCCAGATTTGAGTTTTTATTCTCTATTATGTTCTTCTGCTTGTGCTTCTTCTTTAGCATCTAGCTGAAGTTCTGTCTTTCTCTAGAGAATCTCCATGGGCTTTTTCTCTTGTGAAGAATAATCCTTGCAATAACTACTATAGAACATATCTGCTAGCCGGGTGGTGGTGGCACATGTCTTTAATCCCAGCACTCGGGAAGCAGAGGCAGGCGGATCTCTGTGAGTTCAAGACCAGCCTGGTCTATAGAGCTAGTTCCATTACACCCTTCAAAGTCACAGAGAAACCCTGTCTCAAAAAACAAAAACAAAAACAAAAAACCACCAAAAACAAAAAACCAAATCTGCTCCCAGGCACTGTGAAACATCTTCATACACCTTATTGTTGAGGGTCAGAGGTCCTCATGCTCACAGATGGCACCAGAGAAACCAGGATCATTAAGCTTGTAGGCTTTTCTCTCCAACGGAAGGGATTTACATCTGCTTCTGTCCAGAAGGCTGGAAGTGGCTCCAGTTAATAATCTAGTGATCTTTTGCTATCTGGAGAGCCAGGCTTCACTCGAATCCCTCCAGACTTCTGAGCATTGTTTCTCAGCCAACAGTGCCCATTTGTATCAAAAAGGCCTCACGTACTTTGCAAGAGTCCACTACTATGCTTACCCTAGAACCTCCCTCCTAGACCCTTATCCTGAGCATTGTTTCTCGGTCAGGAGCACCCATTCTTATGGAAGAGGTATTTGCAAAAAGATATGTGCTTGGCAAAGGAGTTTCCATGTAATCATCATGCCTTAAGCTTTGTTGTGATAACTGTCATCAGGAAACTTTTCTCCAAAGTCGACTGCGCTTAAATATGTCAAAAATAAACTGCTTGGTGTCAGACTCTACAAGTGTGACCCTGCACTGGCTAAGTTATGTTGAACTGGATTTCATTCTTGTCTCTCACGATCATTCCTTAGCCAGCCAGCATTTGTGGGGGCCGTACACCGTATTTCCTCCAAATGATTTGATTTTCTCTTTATTTGCTTTTAGTTCACTTTCATAAATGAGGGCAAAACATTCTAAAATCAGCAATGCAGCCAGCACTTGAGAGGCAGTGGCAGGCAGATTTCTGTGAGTTTGAGGCTAGCCTGATCTACAGAGTAAGTTCTGGGACAGCAAAGGATACACAGAATCCTAACACATCCAACTCTTCTTGAAGGAATTACTTTGTCCTCAGGCAACAGTTTTTTGATGTTAAAACAGTGAGAAAAGTATACATCTACCAAAACGTACTAAAGTAAGATGAGCCAATATCTTTAAGAATTGTCAAAAATAATAAACAAACAAACAAAAAACACATTAAGCATACACACAGAAAGAGAATACTTCCAGCAACATCTCCATCATCTGTTCTACCAAGGCCACGTCTCTCTGATCATTAAATCTGTGAAAACCACAAGGGATATGCCCATCTCCTTAAAAACTGCATGCATGTGAGCTATGATAATGAAAGAGAGCATCTATTTTGGTTTTAAGGACAGCAGTACTTCCTGCCTGTTGCTTAGTATAGAAACACTTCTAGGAAGCTTCATGACAAAGCAGATGCCCCAGGAGCGAGTCTGTCATGATGGCAACGGGAGTCGTCACACGGGAACGCTTCCTCCCAGAACGTCCACAGGCTCTCCACCTTGATGTAGCAACAGGGATCATTGGGTGTTCACAGCAGAAACCACTAACTCTACCATACAGAGCTGAGCACTTCTTGAAGGCACTATCAACTCTATCTGAAGCCGGGGCCTGTTGCTCTATATTCACTCAAACCCTGCAGAATTCAAAAACCTTTAAAATTGGAACTGGCTAACCTTTTGTTTTACAGCAGATGAGTAAAGCCAGATAGTCATTGATGCACCTTAATTACATTAAACACTGCAAGAAATTCCTCATTCTTTTTCTTATATTTTAGAACAGTGTGTTGGTAACTACCCTAGAATCTGCTAGGGTCTCTTTTTTACTCCAATTTTGTTTTTTTATAATTTTGTGAGAACTGAATTTACGTCATTTCCACTCTTCCTCTCTCCACTCCAACTTTCTCCATGCCTCCCACTCCTCCTTAAATTCACAACCTCTTTCTACACTATTATTATTATTAGTAGTAGTAGTAGTAGTAGGGAGAGAGAGGGAGGGAGGGATAAAGGGAGGGAGTGAGGGAGGGATAAAGGGAGGGAGGGAGGGAGGGAGGGAGGGAGGGATAAAGGGAGGGAGGGAGGGAGGAAGGGAGGGATGGAGAGGGAGAGAATGAGTGCCAGCCTGCCAACATCATTTACTGTTGCTCATGTGTACATGTTTAAGGATGATGAGGAAAGTTGGGTGAGAGATGAGATTTGATCCTAATTCTGGAGTTGTGTCTATATATCCAGTGATACAAGCCTTTGGCACTATCATCTTCTGAGTGAATGTTGGTGTAGTAATGGGCACTGGATACAGTAGTCCTCAGAAAACAGTATTTCTTCCAACTCAAGTCATCTTATAAATAGAACTAAGAAAGACTGACTCATCTGCGATGGAGGTTCTGTAAAAACCTAAGGTAAAGAAGCCGTATTGTAAAATGTTGGAAAAATGATGCTTGTGATATTATTCTTATGGCTGAGTTTCAGGTCGGCCTTGAGTTTGTAGCGTTAACCAACTTTCCTCCCATTAAATGTATACCACCCTAGTCAGCACGCTACCACTCAGTTCACTTTGAAAGTGAGAGTAACAATCTCCCAATAAACCCGAAGGAAGAGACTAACCACAAGAATACTTCCTCAACGGGCCACATGCCCAAGTAGCCGCAAGCCTCAAAGGCTGGTTAACCAGTGACTTCTCTACATGTGGCAGATGATAATCATGTGTGCATCTCCATTCCCCCATAAATGCCATGAAGTGGGAGCCAGAAATAAACGGATGCCACAGAATGGAAGAAGACTAACAGAGTGGAAGGCACTGGCATTTTGGAGACACGGCAAACAAGTAGGCCTCCAATGAGTGACCCTTCAAAGCCCAGACAGAGAACACTTAAGTGTCTACCATCAGAGCAGTCAGGAAGCAGGGCACAGACCCTTACAAGAGTCAAGGTGCAGCCACACTAGAAAAGGGGCTGTAAGAGGAGGGCAGGTGGGGGTGGCTGTGAAAACCGGAGGGCCGCATCAAACCCTCTTAAGCAGAGTTTCAACACCGTTCCCTAATGGTGAAGCCGCTACTTCCCTTCTATCCTCAGAAGAAGAAAAATTCAGGTTTGCTCTTGGCAAAGGACCCTGAGAGGATCCAGACTCAAGGAGCAGAAACAGTGGTGGGACATGGGGGGGGGGGGGGGAGGCCTCCGGGTCGGCACGGGATGGACTTGAAATTTGCACTCAGCCTGGAGAGCCCTGCAGCCCTTCCTCTGTTAGGTTTCCAGGGTGCTGGCAGGGTAGGAGATGAGAAGACTTTTCTGGAGAAACTACCCAGGCCAAGACAAAGATCTACAGCTAGTACAACTAGGGACAAAGGTGCTTCTGGAAGTCATTCTATGTCAATGACACCAGTTGCCAAGCCTTGCACAGGACCTTCACATGCAGAAAAATGACGGGCTAGGGCCAGCAGACATGTGGCAGGGCAGCTGCAGTGACAGTCAAGAACATGCACAGGAAACAGAGTGAAGCCTGGAGGCCAAGTTGAGACATACACGACCGCTAGCAATCCATACGCAAAAACAGTCACCCTGGCAGCCAAAGAGATGTCTCAGCCATCTATGCCCTCTGCTGGCCTCCATGGGCACCTGGCACATACACACACAGGTATACACATAAATAAAAATGAAAACAATGCTTAAAGGTCTTTTGAAGTCCCATACAAAGAAAATGTAAGGAGTAGTAGCACCTTACAATATGATAAAAAATAAATAAACCCAAAACCACAAAAACAACCAACCAACCCTGGGAACACAAGAAAATGACAGAAGCCCTCCAAATTTTTCAGAAAAAAAAAATCCTACTTTAAATTCAGCATCACATGAAAAGGGGGACCAAGTGATATTTTGACATAGGTCAGATCGCAGAAATGCACATCACCCACAACTTCTGAAGAAGCCACTGGGCAACCTGCCTCACCAAAGGGTCAAAGCCAAGAGATGGTATCCAATAATAAGCAGGTCAATCAAAAATTCCCACATGGGGACCAAGGAAAATTGCAAGTGAACCACAACAAAGGGCCTCATGAGTAAACCATTTAGAGGGAGCAAGAGAGCAGAGGACAAACCTCACATAAAATGAAACAGAAAACCTGTAAGATGGGTCACTGTTTGACCTTGTTTGAGAATCTGAGGATGAATAAACAGGGTAGAAAAACATATAGAGCAAAAACAGAAATTAGTGTGATACACAAGAGAAATGGATAGGTGGGTGGATGGATGGATGGGTGGATGGATGGATGGATGGATGGATGGATGGATGGATGGATGGATGGATGGATGGATGGATGGGTGGATGGGTGGATGGATGGATGGGTGGATGGGTGGATGGATGGATGGATGGATGGATGGATGGATGGATGGATGGATGGATGGGTGGGTGGGTGGGTGGGTGGGTGGGTGGGTGGGTGGGTGGGTGGATGGATGGATGGGTGGATGGATGGATGGATGGGTGGATGGATAGATAAATAAATAAATGGAGCTATAATACAATGCAGAGCCAGTCTGTGAAAATACCTAACTACCTTGAAGAATAAAGAGCAGGTGTTAGAGGGAGAATAAAAGATCTAACCCTTTAAAACCAAAGTGTCTTTGAGAGGAAGCCAACGTTTAGTGTGTAAAATGGTATCTTAGCTCCTCTTTCTGTTGCTGGGATAAATACCTCACAAGAGGTCTTACTTTAGCTCACAGTTTAAGTGTACCATGGCAGGGAGATCAAGGTGACAAGGGCTTGTAGAAGTTGATCACATCTCATTCATAATCAGGAAACAGAACGTGACCAATGTATACTGCTGCTGAGTTCTATCAATTACATCATTCAGATAACCCTCCACAGTATGCGAGAGGACCACCTCACATCCTGTGAAGACGTCAGTTAACACTGACCACCATGGCTTGTAAACAAACAAGAAAGAAACTTCAATACAAAGCTACTAATGTGTTACATGGAGGCTAATAACCAAAGAACTAAATGAGTTTAAAGTAGCTGTCCTACTGGACTTTCATACAATGCAAATGAATGGAGCAGGAATGGGAAGCTATATATCTGTATTACTGCAACTTAAAAATGAAATTTTAGGGCTGGGAGATGAGTCAGTGGGGTAAAAGGGTTTGCTGTGCAAGCGGGAGGATCTGAGTTCAGCGCTCTTGCCAGGCATGGCTGCATCTGTAACCCCGGTGCTGGGGAGTTGAGGGCTAGACAGGGGAACAGGAAGACAGCTGTGGCTTGGGAACCTCCAGTACAACTGATAAACTGCAAATTCTAGGTTCAGTGAGAGGCCCAGGCTCAAGAGAAATAAAGCAGAGACAGGACACACACACACACACACACACACACACACACACACACACACACACACACACTTTAAAAGGGAAATCAGTCAATGAAATGCATAAAACCACCCAAGTATAAAAGACAAACTAATGAGAAAGTTCAATGTCTGGTTTATAAACAAGGAAACAGATAAATCTTAATTAGCTCCTTCTGGGTAACCAAGCACTGCTATGTCAATGTAATTTATTTCATTTATTAGAGTTTGGGGAACATGGTGAGAAGTCAAATATAACCAGTCTTCATCAGGAAGAACTGGGTGGCCTGGCCAGGCAGTTCACAATGGGTAAAGACACTTGCCACCAAGTCTGATGACCTCAGTTCAATCTCCAAAACCCACTTAATAGAGATTGATTCCTACAAATTGTCCTCTGACACATCAACAAAAATCAATGTCAACCATCTTTGTTGTCTCAAGTTCACCCACTATTGTTTCAGATGGATGAACATCTGAACAGCTACCATCTCCGCTTCTACCAAGCCCTACTGTAGCTTCTTTTAGAGGGTCAACCTGATGGGCATAACAGAGAGAATGTGCAGCATTTGAACCCTCTTCCCAGAGTTATGGAATTCCTTACTATGTGAATTTTGCTAAGAGACACCTTTCTCATCTTCCCAGAGTCCTGTGCAATTAAGGCATGAGCACATAACTCAGCCTTACACCAACCAGGAATTCAGAGCCACAGATGTGAGGAGAAAGTCTGAAGCTGCAAGGATCCCTCAAGACATGTGCAACAGCAACACCCAGCCCAGGGCTGGCCTCATGTGGGTGTCCGGTTCATGTACGGTTGTCACTATCAACACCAACATCTAGTGTTCAGTAGTGTCGACCCTACAGAGAACTAATTCTAATGCATGAAGTTGGCTATAAGATGGCCACACAGTCATCTAATTCAGGGTCTACCAGATGTGTCAGTAAATTTCCTCTCTTCAATTGCTTGGTCAGGCTCCACCCCGTCTATGTGACAAGCCTGACTAGCTGTACTGTCTAGAAGACACAGGGAGACAGTGGAAATGGTCTTGTGAAGGAAATGATGACATGTTTGTGGTTCTGAGCAGAACAGATGACCAAGGGGAAGGCCATGCTTAATACACAAATGAAATTTCTTTCTGGCATGCTGTAAGTCAAGGGTGATTTTCATTGGCTCGACTAGTCCTCACCTTCTTTTCCTCCATTAATCACCACATTCCAAGGTCTCCACTCCCTAACTGACTGTACAAGAGGCACTGTGAATGGCATCCAATGAGAGTAGCCACTGTCCCCTGTTATCCAGGGGCTCACATTTAGAAGCCCAGTTGGGAGGGGCAGAGGAACAGTGGGTGAGGAGGTGCAATTTTCAGTTCTTCTGCATGGACTGTAAAATGAGGCATTCTGGAATGAGTGGTCAAGAGCTACCCATGACAAAGAAATTGCAAACCAAGGTGTCCTGAGATTTATACTCAGCTGTGAACCATCAACATTGCTGAAAAGCTGCAGCATCCATCAGCACAGCAGCATCTTCAGTCCCAAGTCCAAGGATGCTGAACCCAGGCAATTTATCTGCACGTGTCCCAAGCTAACCACACACAGTTTGCAGACCAAGCTAGAAATGAAGATAGCTATCTCAGAATAAACTGCTGATGTGACCGAAAGGGCTTCGTTAAGAGTCAAATGCCAAACTAACATTAACAGAAATGAGGACATAGAGAAAGAAAATGTCTCTGGAGTCTGAGAAAGCCGTGCATGACAAAGAACAGCTCTTTTGGTTGGGTGTATTACACAACACACACTCTATAAAGACAATTTACAGAATAAATGAGAAATCTCGTGAACACACCCAAGTTTCTTTACTCGGTATTTTCTAGAAAGGCTTGCCAAGAAATCAATCTCTTAGTCACAGCAGTCAGGCTAAAAATCATTCTGGAGAGGGGGCATGATTTCATTTTGGAAGGCGATACAAATCCTACTTCAAATGCCATCAACTGCCAGGCCATCTTTACTATATATCTCCTGTGCTGTGAGTCCCCTTGAAATATCCAATGGTCACTAGACAGTTTCACTTCCCAGTTATCCAAATGAGTCAATGCAAAACAGTTCTTTGAAGACTTGTAAAATGCTGTATCTGTCCAAGATGACTAAATCAACTCACTGCTGTCCTGGGAAGTGGTCACATGTGGGAAGCTTCTACATTCACACTACATGTTGACAGCTTTGGCTGTTGCTATCCCCTCCACACAGAAGGCACTAGGATCTTCCACATGAGAGATGGAGTTGCCACTATCAATCATCAAAGGATGAGGCAGATCTCAGATAAGAAATGGGTGCCTGCAAGGAAAGACTTCAAAACAGGAAGACGGAAGCCCCCTCCCTGCTCTTCAGGGTCTTAGTGTCTTTTTCTGTCTAGATTCTACATTTGCTTACAGTCACCTCTGTAGGTAGGGCCTGGTGGCCTGTCCCAGAGTGCCATAAGTATAGGACCTTGAAAGGCCACCTAAGGATGCATCGAGAGCTGCAATTTTAGACTCTCGGGGCTTTGTTAATAGCCATAACACATGACTTCCACCTTCTGGGGGAATTAAAGACTTGTTTCCAAATGAGGACTGGAATGGAAAATGGAAAATGCATGACAATATGATTAGCATGGTCCCCAAGGAAAGGAGACCCTTTGGGACAGAAGTTATAACACAGATAATAAACACCCACGGACAGATACTGGGGTTCAAGCTGAAGATCAGAGAAGTAAAGCAGCCAGCCAGTAGCTCTTACCTCTACCAAGGCTGAAATGGAGATTCTGTCTTCCTTGTGACTGGAAACTGAGTCTCACATGAGACTCTTTGCTTCTTCCTTATACCTCTCTAGTGCTGGGATTAAAGGCCTGAGCTCTGTTACTCTTTTAGACTGATTTACTCTCATGTGGCCCTGGGTGGCCTTGAACTCATAGGGATCCATCTGCCTCTGTCTCCTGAGTCCTGTGATCAAAGGTGTGTGGCACCAATGCTCAGCTTCAATGGCTAACTAGTGTGGCTTCCTTTGCATTCTGATCCCCAGGCAAGCTTTATAAAATCATAAACAATATATCACCACAAGAAGTCAAGTACAGAGGCCAGGCCAATATCAGCATATGAAGGTGTTTTCCTTCCCCAATCATTGCAGAAAACGGCATTCACTTAACCAGGAGATGCCATGGGTTTCCCTGAAAACAATAATAGGCTAAATAGAATGCTAGACACTGAAAACTCAGGCTGCCTCAAGGGGGGGGCATTCTGACCATCTGAAATCGCTGGCCGCCAGCCTCCATTCAGATTGCTAGACACTGGCTGCTAGCGATTCTGCATCTCACTTTTCCAGCAATCACGAATCTCTCCACCCTGGGCCTGGTAGAACACTGCATGTGATAGTAATCCCACATCTGGGAATGAAGACACATACTACCAATAAGCCAGGCAGCCGATACTTGGTGACTCCGTTGTACAGGCTAGAAATGGAAAGACCCTTTCCCAAGGAGCTAAGTGGAAACTTCATTCAAGATGATCAGACTTTCAGGATTATCTAAAAACTGCCCCCTTGTCTTAGAGTTTCTAGTGTAGGGAAGAGACAGCATGATCACGGTGATGCCTAAAGGAAAACGTTTAATTGGGGTGGCTCTCTTACAGTTTCTGAGGTTCGGGCCACTGTCATCGTGACCAGGAGCACGTGCAGGCAGATGTGGTGCTGGAGCTGAAAGTGCTACATATCACAGGCAGCAGGAAGTTGATTGACTGTCACACTTAGTGAAGGTGAAGAAAAAGAGACCTCAAAGCCACCCCCACGGGGACACAAGTCCTCCAACAAGGCCACACCTCCTGATAGAGCCACTCCCCTTGGGGGCCACTGTCTTTCAAACCACCACACCCCTACACTAGAAGTCTAATCTCCTTTAAAAGACAACACCTCAGGAGACAAGTAAGTATAGAACCTAAAGATCAGTACATCACTGTCTTGTAAAATATTAAGGTGGAAAACACTGACACATGCTCAATACAACATAAAAATCTCATGTTGCAATGTTAAGGGGGGAGGGTTAATTCTATGTGCACGAGTGTTTGCCTGTATGTGTGTCTGTGTATCACCCTCAGGTAGTACTCACAGAGGCCAGAAGAAGGTGTCTAGATCCCTGGAACTAGAATCACAAATGGTTGTGAGCTGCAATGTGAGTCCTGGGAATCAAACCTGGGTCCTCTGGAAGAGTGACCACTGCTCGTACAACCACCAATTCATCTCTCTAACCCTTATATGCAACTTTCCTCAAGCACTGCCTAAACACAAAGAGCTCACTGCCATGTGTGTGAACTAGAAGGCCAATTCAAGCCCACTTCCTAGGAGGAAAAATCCCCGACAGACATCCTGTTAAAAGCTCATGGATTAGAACATGGACCCAAATCCCAACAAAAGGTACAATTGAACATAATAGTTAGGAAGAATTTTTAAATTTAACTACTTTCCCTCCAGTCATTTCTTTGAACCTGACAAAAACCTTTGTTCTAAAAAATATTATTTTTTCAGTGTTCTACTTTAAAATGCAAGTGCATTAAATTATCACTGGTGTGGAAACCCTGAAACTAAATCAAAATGGGCAATCAGGCTCTCTAGGAGGGTGTCTGAGTCCCCACACGTGACCCCCCCCAATCCTGGTAACCTTTAGATGCCCTTTCTTGATGGCTCTGCCAGAAACCAGCTGCAATTACAGTGCTTTTTCAAACAACTGGTTCTCCCGCATCTGACTCTTTTAGCTCTGTGTGGCCTTCTCCCCCTACTTGTTATATGATATCACACACTAGTCTGATGCCATTGTGCTGACAGTACATTGACATTATGTTAATTGTCTGAATGCCATACAGATTTTAAGATATAGGACACTACACAAGCCTTATTAGGAAGGGGCCGTTTAACTTATCATCTAAATCAGGATCAAAAATTTTCTCAGAAGAGCAAGTATAGCTAGGACCACACCAGAAAATGGCCACACACACTACCCTTCAAAGCAGAAACCTGGCAGAATAGGATAAAGAGCATCTGTCTGGGGGAGCTGAGAGGCTCCTGCACAGGAGAAAATCAGAAGAGCCACTCTAGAAGGTAAAAGCAAGCTACAGTCTCTGCTGGCTTTTTTCCTGCCACCCTCAACTCCTCCCCAGTCCAGCCTGAACCTCTCCCCCACTGTGAGTTTTTTTTTTCCTTTCCTCTTACTTTCATGTTTTACTGTCCATCACTGAGCCAACAGAACTAGTTGTCAGGTAACAGCTATCTACCAGGCAGTAGGCTCGGTTACCCCAGTAGAACAGGGAGCTCAGAGATGGATGAGAGGCAGTTCTTGCCCAATAACTGTCCGAAAGTATTTGTCTGCTGCACGTTTTGCATCTCAAAAGACAAGCTTCCTCCAGTCTCCACTGAGGAACTGAAGTCACAGCAAGAGCAGGGTTTCCCCCTTTGTCTTATGCCCTGATTCAAAAGGATAAAAAAAAAAAAAATGAAATCTGTTGTTAAGGTAAACACAGTAAACAATAAAGAACATTCTAAATTCTCTGAGCCAAGATATTGTGACCTTTGCAGGAGCAGTGGCCTCTCTCCTGAGACTTCTTTCCACAGATCTGGTGAAGGGCTAACTGTAAGTCTTACTGAGTAGTGAACTGTCAGCACACTACAGAGCATCTAGAACCAAACACCCACTCAACATAGATCCGTGGACTAAATGGTAAATGGGGGGGGGGGCTTACGGTTAATGAGTTTTTCTAACCCCCAATTCCTCAAGATCTTCACCCGAGTTAATACTGGATCTCTAAAAGCTGGCCCATCTGGGGAGGGGGTTTAGAGGGTAAAATGTTTGGATGCAAGTTATTAGGACCAAAGTTTGGGATCCTTGCAGACACACACACACACACACACACACACACAAAGGCAGCCCCATTATAATAACTACAAGAGGCCAGTCAATATCCCAAATCAAATCCCCTAGCAAGAAGACATTGAGAATGTTTTCTAATCACATTCTATACATTACTTTTCTTATCAATAAACAACATACAAACTGCAAGGCTCTGTGGTACTTGTGAGATTTGAAAACAACTTATGTAAAGAGCCACACAGAAAACCTTGATGAATGAAATCATTTGCCATTCTATTTTGTAGCTCCAGATAAAAACATAACTACCAAAATCTAATTTTCCAAAGCCAAAGTTCATTCAAACAACAGATATTCATCAAGGGCTAACAATACACAATTGGAGTCGGCCTACTGTTCAACATCAGAGGAATACTCTAACATCTGCCTTTACGTGCAGGAAAACAATTAGTTCACAGGATGGGAGTACCCGGCTTTTTTTTTTTCAGGAATGACACAATAGAGGAAAGCAACCTAAAATTGGTTTTTATAGTCCTCAAGTGTTGACAGTTCTTTCTTTGTCTCTGTCTCTGTGCACGTGCATGTGTGTGCACATGTGTCTGTGTTGTGCATCATAAAAGACAACTTTGAGGGTCCCCCTCTACCACTCCCCACTTATTTTTTGAGACAGGGTCTCAACGGCATCTGGAGCTCACTGGTTGTCTAGACTGGCCAGTGAGGTCAGGGCTCCTCCTATCACCATTCTCCCAGTATTCAGGAGACACCATCACACCAGCTTTACATGGGGGCTGGGGAGGCGGGGAGACTCACTTTTTTCACAGTTAATGATGCACAGGACAAGGTTCTTTTTGCCTTAAGAGGACAAAATTAAACTGCTGCAGACTGTAAGAGTGAGGTCTGGTCTCCACTGTGAGTCCACCTGATGGTGCTATCCAATAATCTATCATAGAAAAATCTCGAAACAGAGAACTATCATGGTGTCTGTGCAAACTGAAATTTATGAAAGAAAATCAAATTACACAGGCCACTGTTTGGTTGATTCTGTGGTGGAGGAACAGCCATGGTCTCTGAGTCCCACTCAGCCACTGTATCTCTCCTTCCGGCCTGCAGAACACATGGGAATAAGAAGCCCCTTGCCTTCTATTTCCAGAACAGCTAAGCTCAGAGGGCCAAATAAAGTCCCTTCCTAGGGCAGCAGTGCAGACAAGCTAGAGCTCTCCCCAGAGGCTACTTTCCTGTCTGGGCTCGCTGACACTCCCTTGGTAGATAAAGGAAACCCTAGTTTTCCAAAGCCTGGAGACAACACTGAGCACCATGCATTTTCCATTCCCTCAAAAGCCTTCACTTCCTGCTTTTCGGGGATGCAGAGCACAAAACAGAGTCATGAACATGGCCTTGAGGTGCGCTGTGTTGGAGGAGACACTTAGGCTTAGAAACAGCAAATGGGTTATCCCAGGTAGGGCACAGCTTAGTCCAGACTAGAAGCTAGCAACCACAGCCTGTTGGATGAGGCTCATCTTCTCCTAAAATCCCAACAAACCAGGTACATAGACCTATCCCCACAGTCTAAATCATGTAACTGAGTAAGAGTGATCCTACTAGAAGAAACTATGACCACATTTTATACATAATCATAAATGGATGTGTTTACTTATTTATTGCACTAAGTTTATCAATTCAATGTTTAACTTACCACCCTCCCACCAAGTTGCTAATTTAACTTAGCAAGCAGTAGCAGCAGACACAAAATGCTTCAGCAACTACCAAGGGAGATAAAGAGTTTACAAGAGCAGAGATGTTCTATTCCTGGTTTAGTGTAGATGGTATGAGTCAATGGACAGCACTTGATGCCTCCCTGAAGAACACCCCATGTGCTGGTTGTCAGACGTTAGAATACAAATCTATTCTTGGGAAACCAGTATCTCCCACAATTATGCTTCCTTCTGAAGGTCAGGGCAGCCTTCAAGTAAAGATAAAGGCTGAGATTCAACTGTTTTGCTCTCACTAAAAACTATGTCATAGTTAATGTTCATCAACATGGACACTGTTTGTAGCATCGTGGAAAATATGAGTTCCTAGACAATGTGTAGCACACATTGTTCTATTACTATTAACATACAAATAGAAATGTATGCATGAAACAGGATGACAGAACGACTTTGTTTTCATGTCTTTTCAAAGAGTCAGTGGATTTTTTGAGCATGTCTCCATCTGTCACCAAGACAGGCTCTTTCTGGAATAACTACATCAAAGACTAAACCAAGAAGACCTTTTTCTGATTGGGGCTTGCTATCCTTTTGTTTCCTTGACTCGGGGCTACTCAACACAGTCCAGGCTTGGCCTCACTCCCAGACCTCCTGACTCAGCCTCCGAAGGAGTGCTGTGATTACAGGCATGCCAGCATACTCAGCTAAACAAGGAAGACTCTGAAAACACATCTATGGGCCAGCAAGACGGCTTCATGGGTAAGGATGCCTGCTGCCAAGTCTAATGACCTGTGTTCACTCCCAGAGATGCACACAGTGGAAGGAGAAAACCAATTCTCAGAAGCTGTCCTCTGACCTCCATATGCTTCCCATGGCACACGCATTTCCCACCCCACCCTGTACACAGTAATAAGAAACAATTTTAAAAATCCTTCACAAACAAAACACATGTAATTAAAAATGCTGAATATATAAAAAAAAGGTTTTGGGTGGTGGTGTTTTGGTTTAGTTTTTTGTTGTTGTTGTTGTTGTTTATTTTGAGACAGGATTTCTCTGTGTAGTCTTGGCTGTCCTGGAACTCACTCTGAACACCAGGCTGACCTCAAACTCCGAGGTCCACCTTCCTCTGTCTCCCAAGTGCTGGGATTAAAGCCATGCGCCACCCACACACCCTACACCCTGGATAGAAGGCTTTTTTATTTTTTTAAGTGTGAGATCTATTTGGGCTGTTCACTTTCCTCCAATAGAAGCCAGCCATACACTTAATTATCTTTGGCAGTTTTCAAAGCAGTGTCACAACACTCATGATGCTAACCAATTTGAAAACGAGCAGCTCCCCTCTCACACCCACCCTGCCCCCTGCAGTTCAACCTCTCCGGAAGCAGTCCCAGGCCTTGCTCTTTGAGTAGGACCTTTCCAGATGGCAGCCTTCTTTGTCGTTGTTGCTTTGGTCTACTGACTTTGCTTCTAATCTAAGAGTAACTGTGAACACACTGAATTGCATACACATATCCCTTCATGTCACCAAGCTTAGTACCAAGCAGCAATTTTTCAGCACAGTCCCTCCGGTCACACGAAGGATGTCTTCAGCTTGCCACTGTACACCAAAGTCCTTGGACATCTTGCCTCTACAAAATGGAAATAAAACTTTCACAACAATACCACGATGTGTCCCAAAGGGGAGTATTTTGGAATAAGGGAAGGAAAATTACTTCACAAGAGACTGTATTAGATTTTTAAAGAAATGCTAAGTTCTTTGGAAGACAGCATAAGTAGCTTGCTTCCTGGGGACATTGACTTCTGACAAAACACCACTGCAAAGACCTGGATCCCAAAGGCCAGAAAATTAACCTTTTGTCTTTCCAGTTTCTTCAGATGGATTGGTGTCTCCCAACACAATCCACTTTCGATTATTCTTCCATGATAGAATAAAATACAACACTAAGGGTTTACTTTAAAATTAATATGTAACTGTAAGACAATATTCAACTAAATAAACTCCTATATATTTGTATTTCCACCAATAATAGTTCATTACTGCATTATACTTCATTATAACACAAAAACCTTGTTTTTTATTTTAGAAACAATCTTATTTTACATATAAATCCCCCCATTCCCTCGATCTCCCAAGCCCCCCACTAACCCCCAAGGATAGTGAGGCCTTCCATGAGGGATCATCAAAGTCTGTCACATCACTTGGGGTGAGGGACTAGGCCCTCTCAAAGTCCATTTGTGCTCTAGGGATAAACACTGGCTCCACTGTTAGAGGTCTGAGGCCTCCTAACTGCCCGGGGTCTCCTAGCTGGCACCCACATTTATCATGATAGATTTGTATTTAGAACTCTAAAAAGAATTAGAATTACAAATTATATCTATGTGCAAACACCATTATGTGCGCATATATATGTGGATATATTTGAATTCAAATATTTAAATAAGCCTTAAAACTAAGAGTTTTACCTTATCATTACTTAAAAGACACAATTTAATAATGATTAATCTGTAGTAAACATAATAAAATACATGAAGTTTGGTGTTACCTTTTTTTTTTTTTTTTTTTTTTGGTTTTTCGGGACAGGGTTTCTCTGTATTGTTTTGGAGGCTATCGGTCCAGCCCGGCCTCGAATTCACAGAGATCCGCCTGCCTCTGCCTCCCAAGTGCTGGGATTAAAGGCGTGCACCACCAACGCCCGGCGGTGTTACTATTTTTTAAAGATTTTTGTTATGTGTATGGTCTGTGTGCCAGTGTCTACAGAAATCAAAGGAGAAGTTGGGTCCTCTGAAATTACAGACAGATGTGAGCAAAAGCATTCGTACGGGTAGTCTGGCAAGATGGCTCAGCTGGGCAAACCTGTGAGTCTGAGTTCAATCCCTGGATCACATAGTCAAAGAGATGAAGAGAAACAATGTCCAAAAGTTGTTCTCTGACCTGTACACATCTGCAGTAGCATACATATTCACACACACACATATCACACTTCCATGCATTCTGTGTGTGTGTGCATGCATGTCTATAAAGCACAAAAGAAACAAAACAATGCAGAAAGTATAGATCCTAATCACTTGAAAGTCTCTGTAAAGAAGTTTACAAACTAAAAATCCATAAAGGCCAATGGAATTCACTATGCCATGAACTAAGACAGAAAAGTCACAGGCCCACTGCACTCTTTCTGAGAGAAGTAGCATAGAACTTAAAAACACACATTGAAAACGACTTTGCTTTTCCCAGATCTTTGGTACAAAACTCAGAAGGCCAGCTCTGCCTTCCCACAAAGTCTGCTAATTAATAGCAATCACCCAAAAAGGTCAGGCAGTCCAAATATATCTAGAAATTGTGTAGGGGCAAAGATTTTAAATTCAAAGTCAGATCAGAAATTAAAAATCAAAATGCCCGGATTCTTTTCGGAGTGTCTCTGCATAATTAAAAACAGGATTTCACTGGGATTCCTAAACTGTGAGACGTGCAGGATAATTCTGTTCACAATGCACTAACAAGGCTTTTGAAGTCTAGATGGCATTCTGATCTGTCGTCTTATTACCATTCCTTAACTCTCAAGGCTTCTTGCAACTGATCGTGTTAGTGGATGTCTTTCTTGGGGAACTGCACATCTAACCATGCTGTGTTTAGGATACGAGAGAAGGCCATCTGAAATCACATTTGCCAGCAACCCCCTTCCAACATGAGTGTCTCATGAACATAGCAGTGAATACAGAAAATGATGGACGCCGTCTAAACATTCTTTGGATGCGTACATTTCAGGGCATTTCACTTCTGCAGGTGTGAAAATGACAATCCTGAATGTTTTCTATGAAAGCAGAAAACACAAAAATCCTGCATGGTTAACAGCCTCACTTAGAGCCAGTGAGATAGCTCAGTGGGTAAAGATGCTTGACACCATGCCTGATGACCTCAGGTCACCCCAGGATGCACATGGAGAAGAGAAATAACCCCCACAACTTGTCCTCTGACCACACATGTATGCCATGGCACATCTGCTCACATATACATACACACATTAAATAAATGGAAAATATTCACACTCACTTAGCACATAAATTAGTTTCCCAGCAACTGTACAAGGGAATACACTGATAATAATTCAATAGCATAATATAATGAGTAGATACAGCAGAAGCCACCTGTAACCTACCACCTAAAGGCTGTGCCCTTTTCAGGCACTCCCATTCACCCATTGCATTAGATGAACTAAGCCATGTGTAAGTCATAAGACCCTGAGAAACCAGTGAATCAGAAAGGGACAAGAAGTGCCACTACAATACGCAGCAATAACCCAACAGCAGCCGACTCCATAAACACCATCAACATCATTTTTATCACTGTTACCACTATAGTCAACATTTATATGTTGCTAATTCTTATGCCAGATTGTGTTCTACGAGGTTTTGTAGCACAGCAATTCTACCATGATGGGTACAGGTGGACTGCACATGCCACCACATGGTATGCTGGTTCCTGCTACAGCAAGATAACTATCTGAGCACAGCCTGCTTGTGCATGGTTTCTCTGTTGGAAACAGTAGGCCACCACAAAAGGCTACACCCAGGCTCACATCAGCTACCTAAGGATAGCTAGAATACACACAGCCCAGACCTTAAGCACCTACCAACCACACCTAAGTTTGACATGAGCTGGGTCACACTCATCCATACCTGTGTCCCAACTCTCCATGTAATTCCAGGTAGCCCATTGTCCCTTATTTTACAATAATCCACAAATTGTAACACTTCAAGGCATAAGATCACTATAAATATCAGGAAATACAACATGTCAAACACACATGCTTATTGTATTGTTTATTTCTTACTCACTTGCTTAAAATAGTCATACAATTTTCTAGGCACTGTACCCAAACTCCATAAATGCTATGGGGCTTGCACAGCATGTGTTTTTTTAGAGCCATATAGAATGTATGTGAGCAAAGTCAACTACATATATGAATACATGTGACCTATGTGGAGAGATTAAATTATGATCACATCTTTTGTTTTTATATTTAAGAGAACACCAAGGTGTTGCAATACAGTTTGTTTAAGGATTTTAATTTCCAATGTTCATTGCAACTAAGAACACATAAGGGTCAGTTATATGATAAATTTACTCATGAGAAATTCCCTAATAATGTCAGGATGGATGAGGCATCAATGCACCTATTTGAACAAACCACTATGACAATGGCATAACAGATTCTAGTTGACAAGAGCGCTTAACTGTAATTGCAGAAAGGAACACCAAAAATGATAAGTTTTCATTCCTTAAAAATCAATACATACTTTTAAAAGACGATTCTTTAAAAGTTTTCAACACACACAAAGGATATGGACATAGAAGTTTTAAAGTAATACTTTAAACAATTAAAAAATTTAAACCCACACACAAAATAGATGAAGTTTTTTAAATGTGTAAAACATCTACTAAAGTGAGAAAATACCTAAAGGAACAGCAAGCAACAAAAGCCACACTCATCCCACAGAAACAGTAACCTGAACAAAGGGGAGCTCATGGACCCCAGACTGACGGCAGAGAGACCAGCATGGGACTGATCCAGATCCCCTGAACACGTGGGTATCAGTGAGGAGGCCTTGGCAATCTATGGGGCCTCGGGCATAGATCAGTATTTATCCCTGGCATACAAATGGACTTGGGAGCCCATTTGACATGGAGGGACGCTATTTCATCCTCGACACATTGGGGAGGGACTAGGCCCCTGCCCCGGATGAAATGACAGACTCTGAAGATCCCCCATGGAAGGCTTCATGCTCCCTGGGGAACTAAGTGGGGACTGGGTAGGGAATTGGGGGGGTTGGGGGAATGGGAGAGGAGGGGAAGGAGAGGGAGCTGGGATTGACATGTGAAACAAGCTTGTTTCTAATTTAAATTTTAAAAACATCTAAAAAAAGCTACACACACACACAGCTCATAAACTGTCCCCAGGTTGCTTAAAAGTGTTTATGTCTAGAAAAAATTAGAAGGGAAAAAAAAACTCATATTTGAAAACCTGCTGGCTTCAGAGAGCAGAGTTGAAACAAGATAACTTTTATGTTCTTCAATTTGCATGGGGTAGGGGAAATTCTCCTTTTAATGTCACCCCTGGGCCAGGCCAAGAACAAGGAGCACAGAGAGTTTCCTTGTCATGGAGAGCCACGTAGGGGGCCCAGCTGGGAGGCCAAACCTTTCCAAGCATTTTCTACTTCATAGTCAAGGTCAAATACAGTTCCAACAGGGGTGTTTAAAGTGCATAAAGCAACTGAAGAGGCCAAACCATAATCTGCTTGTACTGGCTCTGACAGTCAGGGACTTAGTAAAGTTTGGATGAAAGATGCTTTTTCAGCTTGTATATTACTGTATCCAAGCTGTAAGCGCCCGAAATTTTGTCCTGAATAAAGATGTTGTGTTCTGGATTGAGTACCTTCAAATAAGATCAAGATTAGACAAAGGCAAAGATGGATGGAGGCAAGCCTAACTGAGGGAGCGAAAGAAAGAGGGAACTTGGCTATATTGAAATTTTCTAAGCAGGAATTTTTAAAATAGTCTCACCTTGAACTCAAGACCCTCTTGCTTCAGTTCCTCAAATGTTGAGGTGATAAAGGGGACACCACACTTGCTAATGCCAAAGTAATTCATAAGCACCAAACAGTGATTTTTTTTTTAGTCAAGCATGAGTAATCTTAATCCCATGCAATGACCTCACCTGAAAAATGGGTGTTGAAGATGCAATGAAGCTAAGGTTCAATTTAGGGCAATCTGCAACACCTCTGGTGAGTTCACTCATCTGTGCTTGGAGCATCTCTTCCCTGCCCCTGCAAAAGCTACTTGGTACTGGACAGTCACTTCACAGTCACTCTTCATCCTCAAGAAAGTGCTGAGAATTAAAAACTAGTAACTACACCATGCCCTCATGCAAACAGGAGAGAAATGAAGGAGCTGGAGGGGCGGGGGGAATGCGTTGGAAAGGAAATGGTCATTGCACTCAGGAACTCACAGTGATTATTGCTACCTGCACAGATGAAACCAGTAAAATTTCAGCATACATGGGGAGTGGGCTCACGAGGCCCCAGCCCTAACTGAGAAGCTACTGGAGGAAAGGAAGGGAGTGGGGGGTCATTTATCCTTAGTAATATAGTCACTAGTAAACCGCCCATGCTCCAGTAAACAAGCTTACACCCATACTCACTGTAAGTAACCCTGACTAAACTTGAATGGGTCATTAATGGAAAAAGACATCCAGGTAGAGGAGGCACTTGGGAAGAAGAGGGTCTAGAGGAGGCAGAGGGAGGTAAAGGAAGGCCACCAGAAGAGAATATAATCAAAGTGCATGCTATTAGACTATTAGAGAAAGACTACTGCAGAACACAGTGCTCACACAGTCCAGAGTCCCCTCCCACATGTTGCCCATCACTTTCCCCAGGGGAAATGAGTTCCCACAATGCAGACCTCTGGAAGATCACCTCATCCAAGTGATGCCTGGCATAATCATTCAGAAGATAAACCCTGTGCCAGATGTGTTTATTATTTGAAATCATAAGTCAGACTATGACTCATTCCATCAGATGAGTGTTTTTCAAAGGTATCAAGGCCATGAACAATAAAAACTAAAAAAAGTTAGGGTGACTGTTCCAGACTAAAGGAAACTAAAGAGACACAATGCAAAGAATGATCATGACTGTGTCTTGGATTTGGCTAAGTGTTAAAATATTAATGAACTGATTAGAGAAATTTTAACATGTATTCAAATATTATCTGTTAGCAGTGATAATGGCATTATGGGTCACTTGTGAGAACATCTTTCTGCTTGGAAGACATGAAGTTTTGAAGGATAGAGGGTCATAACCTCTACAACTAACTCAGTTTTGAAGAATCTGCTTCTAATATCTTGAATATGGACAAGGAGAAAGAGGAGGAAAAGAGTTATCTACAGACAAACAGAGATACCAAAAAAGTGGAAGAAAATGGAGATAAAGTAAATTTGGCAAAATGCTGACATATTATGTGGCAAGTTATCTGTAACCTATAAAGCCAGTGACCATGGTCACTTGTACTCTATACCTACCTTAAATAAAGCAAGATTATAATGGAGGTCATAGTGAAAGGAAACTGACACAAATAGTAATGTAATTTCTCTAGTGTTAGAGCAATTATTTCTTTTTTTCTTTTCTTTTAAATCTCAACTCCGCCATTGAAGAACTCCATAAAAGAAAAGAAATTCAAGGAAGGAAAAAGTAGCAGGTGAAAACCAGTCACAGAATAACTCAGCTCAACTGTACACATGTTGAAGAGGAGGCAGTGACTGCATAATCCCTAATGTCTAAATGTTTTGCTATGCTGTCTCACTTTAAAAAGAAAAGCACCATAATTCTGTAAAATAATTGTTATCACTTTCTACCTATTCCAGATGAAAGAGATGATCAGTCAGTAACTCGGAAATAAGCTTGTCCAAGGACATAGAATTATGGGGCTGATATTCAGCTCATGATCTTCTAGCGATATCGTAAGACCAACATGTGTTGTATTATTTATACTTTATTATAGTCTTCTGTCCTTTAACTCAACACAAGGTCTTCAAAAAAAAAGGGATGTACCTTATCCATCTTTGTGCTCTCTCTCAGAACCTAGCAGCAGTCATAACTCATGGTCATTGATTTCTGCTTTGAGATGCCACACAGAAACCATCTTTCTCTCTGCCCTTCATCCCCCCACAACCAACCCTCTCCTCCTTGCCCTCATATACTTCTACTACAGTATATGCTGAATGGCTGTCCCTGGCTCTGAGGCACATACAAAGCACTTTAAAATGTTTTACTGAAACGATTACATATGAGACAGCCAAGTTTGTCTCTAAAGCCACTACCTCTTGTTTGTTTGTTTTAATGACTTCATTTTTAGCTTTATCACATACTGAGGATTATCTCGAGAAACACAGAACATGAAGAACTAAGCCCAGCATTTGGCTGTTGGGGTCTCTATTCACCTGCTTCCCTAGGTGATGCATTCTTGAGCAGCAACCTCAAATTATAGTGCACATGTAAGCACACTCCAGTCAAGTTGGGATTCAGTGTGTGCATAGCAGAGTCCCAGACCACATTTCTAATACCTCCAAAGAGAGTCTAAGGCTGTTGAGCAAGACCTGTTATCTAAGATTGCAACATACAGATTCAAAAAAAATGTTAATGTTATTGTCTCTGGGTTCCATCTACTGTTCTTCTAGAATTTTCAAGTGATTTACTAGAAATAAAATATTTAAATGCTAAATATACACTTGCCCCCCCAAAAGTTGTATGTTTGGACATTTCCATTCAACGAGGCAACATCTTTATTTAAAGATGTTAAAAAGACTAAAGAGGCAACATTGGTAAATTTAGTAATTCCCCTCTCTTCTCAGCTGAGCATGGAAAGTAAGAGAAAACATCAATTCCCCTCAACACACAGTTACAATGCACAGTATTGTTTTTCTCAGGTTCCCTGGGAAGAGAAAGAGAATATGAGGCTCCTCTCTGCTGGAATACAATAATAAAAGGCAATCCAAATTAAGGACAGAGAAGCAACCAGGTGCCATGCTGAACCTCCTCCAAGTGGGTCAACAGAACCACGCAGAAGCAGAAAAGAGGGCTCTCCATGGAGCAGAGGCACAGCGAGCTGAGTCCTGCAGCAAGATGCATTATTAAATTAAGGAAGATAAATTAAGGAAGTATTCCCTACACAAGTGTAGGCCAGAAATGCTCCTCAGAGTGACCACACACACAAAGTGCAAGGCCTTAGGCACAGGCTCAGCTGGTGGGCATTTCTTACTCAAGCAGCAATCCCAGACACTTGCTTGACCTCAGGTGTCTGTGGTCCAGGAAGAGCAGAGATGGGAGGAAGCCCAAGCAGCTCACAGTGTACCCAGGATTCTCTAGGTCAAAAGCAAAACCCTGTAGTCAGCAACTCACTCTTCCCGCTTGCAGGTAAGGCTCTCATCCAGGCTTTGTGTCTCCCAATTATGATTCCGCCCACAGTCCTTAAAAAAAAAATTGGCCTTAAAGGAAAATTGTGAAACTCATTGTGAAATTCCACCTAAGGATTGAAACTAAGCCCACAAGGTTTGCAAATGCCATGAAGCCACAGATCATTTCTGTGCTGTGCACTCTGCGCTATTCAGGATGTGGTTTCATATCTGGGAAGCTGAGACCAGGAGATGTGGGCTCAACAAAAAACAATGTCATTGTATACTGACTTCTGAGTCTAGCTTAGAGTTATCTAAAATAAGGAAGCATTTGCCGAGCTGGGAAAATGTGATCCCTCAAGATTTCAAAACCAGTTTCAGTCATCACCCTCATAGAGGGAAAGTCGGTATTCGTTTGGACTTCATTCACTTACCTTATTGAAGTCCGTATCGTTTTTATTTTAAATTGCATTGGCAATAGATATGGATGGTTCAGGGGACCACCACAACCTTCCCACACTCCAGAATCTCAGGTCTTACTATTTCAGTTGCAAGCTAAAGGGACTCATGAGTGCTGACAAGCAAGCGCAGTGAGACATACGGTCCACTGCCGGGATTCTACTTTAAAATTGTTTTTACAATACCAAAGGCGGCCAAATTTTGGTACCTTTCACTATGCGCATGTATTAGATAACATTTAGGGATCGGCATTAGTCTTGTTGGGAATGATAATGGTACTGTGTCTAAATAATGCTGTAATGCTGCTTCCTTATTGTGGACACACTGTTGTGTTGTGAATCTATAATTTGCTTTAAAACAGCTCATCAAACACGAATGCATGTCCATTTATATAGCTAAAACAAACAGGGACTAACGATGGAAATGAGATGGCGGCTTTCTGGGCAATGTCCTTCCTTCCTTTATCTATGCCACTGTGTGACAAGCGACAGTTGTTCCACGTGGTGGGAGAAAGCAATGCAACTGGAGACATGTGAACAAACAAGGGACGGCTAGCAGAGGGCCACAGTAGGTCCAATATTCATAACACACGCACCACAGTGCTGCAAGAAGTTAACAGTGGGACGTACTACACATGAACTCTCGGCACAGTCTCTCCACATTTCTATAAACCTAAAACTCCATTTCTAAAAGAGTAAGATCTGCCAATTTTTAGAAGCATGAATACAGATCTGTTTGGAGGTTTGTTTGGTTTTCTTTTGTTCTGTTGAAATAGGGTCTCATGTAGCTAAAAGGAAACAGGGAAGAATGATAACAATGATGGAAATGAGAAGGGGATTGTCTGGGTAATATCCTGCCATTTTGTATGCCACTGTGTGTCAAGAAACACTCTTCCATGTGATGGGAGAAGCTCAGGATAGCCTTGAACTCCAAATGTAGCTGAGGCTGTTTTGCCTTGGAATCGGATTCTCAAGTGCTAGGGTTAGAGGCATGTGCCACCACAGCCAGTAAAGTCAGTATTTTTTATATTGTCATAAGATACCTCTAAAAACTAACTGCATAATAGCCAGTCATCTTTAGCAAATGGCTGGTACAAGAACACAGGAATGGGGTTTATTTGGAGAACACATTTAACCTAAGATCTTCAATGGAATGCATGTCATGTAGTTTTCAAAAACTAACTGCATAATAGCCAGTCATCTTTAGCAAATGGTTGGTACAAGAACACAGGAGTGGGGTTTATCTGAGAAACACATTTAACCTAGGATCATCAATGGAATGTATGACATGTAGTTTTCAAACTTACTCCCTCCTACTTTTATAACATTCCTCTCATAGAACCTGAAGACAGTTCACACACTTCAAGCTGTCCAATTCAATTCACTATGCTCCTCATCTCCTCCTCTACATCAAACATCAGAAAGACTTTAGGAAATGGAACAGCAAAGCCAGAGAGACAATCCCATGGCCCCACTTCTACGATCTAAAGCCGAGAACTTCAAGAATGTGGATACTACCACATCCCAGTAAACTCTATCTGGTTCCTCCCTAAAGAAGGCAACTTACTAGGGCTGAGAGATGCCTTCACCATTAAGAGGTCCTCCTGTTCTTCTAACGGGCCCAAGTTCGGTTCTTAGCAGTTCAGACACACACAACTGCCTATAACTCCAGCTTCAAAATATCACACACACACACACACACAAAATCTCCTTTTAAAAATGTGACAGTTCAGCTATTCCTGTCTGTGCTCAGGCTGTGTAGGAAGGATTGTCACTAACAGTCTTACTCAGCAGCAGACCATGCATGCAACATCACCAACTCGCCAGACAAGATGCGTTCATTAGTCTAATAGTGGCAGCTCTGTTATGGGAGTGACCAGTCACTTTCTGATTGGGCTTGAGGCCTGCTCCACATAAGCAAATGCATGTATGGTACTGTAAACCCAGTCAATGTTGAAGACTGTACAGGTCACAGCCCAATGGCAGAGCTACTGCTGTTGTTTTGTTAAGTGGACACGATGTGCTGATCACATGTCAATCTAAATAATTGTTTGTGCCCATAGATTAGTGATGCTGTCAGCTTTCGTCAGAGAGCGGCTTTCTGCAGTAGGCAGTGGTGACTGCAGAGACTCATGACTGAGAATCAATGACTATTGAGTGCCCAGCCATAAATATTCATATCACCCCTGTCAAAGACCGGGGAACATTGTAGAACGGAATTGAGAGAAGAAACTAAAGAGCCATAAGAAGTAGACTGTCACAGAACACTGTTTTCTCTCGCCATAACATAGTTGTTGCACTCTTGAACTCACAGCAGCTCTGGTCACCTACACAAGATGGGACACATCAACATTCTGTCATGAGCTCACGAGACCCCACTCATCCATAAAGATGTATAGGCAATTGTCACTTTATGGGGAAAGGAAGAGACATTTCTCGGTGCAGCCACTGCCAAAGCTCCTGTAAGCAACTCTAATCAACTAATTATGTTGGTTAAAAAAAAAACAGAAAGAAAACAGAAGTGGGGGAGAGAAAGGGAGGGGATCAACAAGATTGGCAGAGGACAAGAGAGAGCAATGGGGAGCAAATAAAATCAAAACACATTACAGACATGGGTGGAAATGCTGTAAGAAACTCATTAATATATATGATTAATTTATGATGTTATTGGAAAACACTTTTTTTCTTTTTAAAAGGAAAGCAATCCGGGCCTTCAGATACCCTGCCCAACATCCTTTACCCTGTCTCTGTAGGAAATCACTCTCCAGGTTTCAGAGAGATTCCCCCAAGGCTGCCACATAGAATGACCCTCGTAGGTGAGGCTAGCCTAATAAAAACCACTGTGATTGACAGTGATTCTTCCTCAGACCAAACTCCTGGGAAATTGAGAGCTGAGTCACAGAAACATATACGCTTAATAAATGCCATCTGAAAATTCAAGTGACAAAAAGAAGTGTCAACACCAGAGCACTAGAGCTTGGGGTAGAGCATGAAAACATTGCAGCATGAGTGGGTGAGGCATGATCACTTCCAACTAAAGAAAACTAATCTGTGTGAACTGAAGTCAGACACGGAGCCCACTCAGGCCCTTAGTTGCTCTCCTTTGCTACTCTCGGGTCCTTTGAGGCCTGGCTCCGTGTCAGCTGTGGTTTTGCTCTCTCCAACCATAAAGACAGGATCTCTCTCTCTCTCTGCAATGTCCACAGTCCACATATACTTTGAGTTCCAGTGGGGTTGCATCTTAGTTATACATCATAAGCTGAAGAGTCATTTAACTCCCCTACAGCAGTGGGTGTCAAGGCTTAGCAACATGCATGTTGTGGAATATGGGGTATGTCCCCTCATGACCCTGTGGGTAGCTGGGAGCTGCAACTCACTGATGCTAACCAGCATTATGTGGGTGTATCTTACTACACAGCACTACCCAGGCAAATATCCGAATTCAAACTTCAAAGTACAGTGTGCACCGGATGTGTACTACTTTTTTGCACTGTGGTAAAGTTAAAACAAACTTCAAGGACACCATGTGTTCCCTGCATCCCTGGTCCTTCCTCCTTTCTGCAGGCCACACACAGGTCACACAACCCATATAGAATCGTGTGAATCTACCTCTGTAAGCTAACCTAGTGTCACCCATATGGTAGGAGGGAGCGCCCCAGTTCCTAACCCACCACCAGATGCTGACCCGTGTGTTGACCCACATGCAATAAAAAAAATTAAATTATGACAGAAACATGTACTTTTCTGGCTCTACAAAACTTATGGGAAATTCAATGGAGGCTCTTTTCTTTCCTTGGTTCTAAAGGAACCAGGATCATATTGAAGTTTCATACTGTAACTGGTAATCACAGAGAGAGAGAGAGAGAGAGAGGGAGAGAGAGAGAGAGAGAGAGAGAGAGAGAGAGAGAGAGAGAGAGAGAGAGAGAGAGAGAGAGAGAGAGAGAGAGAGAGAATTTTTGACCAGAGGCCTTCTGCCAGGCCTCCAAATTGGGGCCCACATCATTCTGACTACATCTCATGGTTCCTGGACAGATTACAGGAAAGGTGGGAAGTGAGTTTTGCCATCTACCCAAGGGGGTTCTTTCAAAGTCAGCATCATCTACAGCATGACCTGAAGTTGGCTCTGGTATGTTCCTTTCTGTTGACTTACTTATTAGCTAAATCGATTATCTCGTTACTCAAATCTTCCAATATCAAAATCTAATGTATGAAGTCGAGTCTGTTCAAAAGATCAAATGATTAAAAAAAAAAAAAACTTGGCTCTGTCTCTGGTACAAAAATGTAGTCTCAGAAGTGGTTAAGTCAGGGTGCTGACAGACTGGGCACCACAGGACATCACCGACATTGTTGAAAGAAGCAGTTCCATGAATGGGATCTCTGTGTCTTCACAGTTTAATATGTCTGGTGGGAAAACACACCGAAGCCATTTGGATTGAAGGAGCTAAAAGTCAACGCTAGCTCTGCTGGTTGTAACCAGAAAAGCCAAACCCAAGGCAGGTTTTAGATTTCTCTCACAGCAGCAGCGTTTTTCCTTCCGTGCCTGCCATAGAAGGCACAGTGTTTCAAAGAGAAAAGTGTGACTCTACTGTCAGTTGTGCATGTGCTCAGAATTAATCGGCAGTCAAAAGTGGTTTATGTAGCCCGTCTAAGCCCTCCTTGCAATACACAGTGTGTTCCAGATTCCAACAGGAATAATTAAAAAAAAAAATCCTCTGCCACAGGTAGGAAGTTGCCATGGAACGTCCCAAGGGATTCAGATGGGTTTTTTGTGTGCACCCCTTCCCCTCATGTGTACACAGTGGAGTATGAGGAAGGGTGTGTTGAACTTTCCAGTTGCTATGATGAAAATCCTCGATAAAGACAACTTTAAGGAACAAGGATTTATCTAGTACAGGCTATCACGGCAGGGAAGTTGTGGCAGTTGGAGCTTAAGCTGACTGATCACACCGTGTCCACCAGGAAAAAGTGGAAAATGAAGGCTGGCCATGCTCAGCTAGCTTCTTTCTTTCCAAGTCTTTTTATTCTTTGGCAATTATTTCTCCTCCTCCTCATCCTTTAATGCATACATGTGTATGTCTACACACTATGTCTGTGACTAGTGCTTGAGGAAGCCAGAAGGGGCCATCACATCCCTTGGAACTGGAGTTACAGATGGGTGTGAGCTGCCATGTGGATGCTAGGAATTGAACCCAGCTCCTCTGCAAGAGCAACTGGTGCTCTCAACTGCTGAGCCATCTCTCCAGCTCCTTTGGTAATTTCATACACATATATAATTTATTTATAAAAATATTGATCTCAGCTGGGCGTTGGTGGCGGACACCTTTAGTCCCAGCCCTCAGAAAGCAGAGACAGGAGGATCTCTGTGAGTTCGAGGCCAGCCTGGTCTGCAAGAGCGAGTTCCAGAACAGCCTCCAAAACCACAGAGAAACCCTGTCTGGAAACAAAACAAAAAAAATATTGATCTCATTCGCTACCTCCAACTCCTCCTGAACCCCTCAATCCTCCTCCCAACTTCATGACCTCCTTTTTTCCAATCTCTGTGTGTCTCTCTCTGTGTGTGTCTCTCTCTGTCTGTCTCTATCTGTCTCTCTGTCTGTCTCTCTCTGTCTGTCTCTCTCTGTCTCTGTCTCTCTGTCTCTGTCTGTCTCTCTGTCTGTCTCTCTCTGTCTCTCTCTCTGTCTCTCTCTCTGTCTCTCTGTCTCTCTCTGTCTCTGTCTCTCTCTCTCTCTCTCTCTATATATATATATACATATATATATATATATATATTTCCCCCTTCCTTCCTTTCTGTTCAGTTCAGGGTCCAAGCCAAGGAAATAGTGCCACCCACTATTTTAAAGTAGGTCTTTCCCTCTCAATTCACCTAGTGTGGAAAACCCTCACATGCCAAGAGACTAACCTAATGCAAATTACTCCTCACAAGTGTGCTTGGAGCCTTGTCTCCTGGGTAACTCCAGAGACTGTCAGTTGACAATACTATCACAATGGGAGGGGTCAAGCAACACAGAAGGAACCCAGATGATAAGCTCAAGGTACCCTCTACGATAGAGTATTCCATTGACCACTCTGCTCTTCCAACTGTTCTATGTTCTGAGAAGCTGAGCCCTTAAACAGTGTGCTCTCTTACCTGCAGGCTCCCTATTGGGTTTGGCTCCCTGGGGCATCCCAAAGGAAGAAGAATGAATCCTTTCCTGCAGGCTCCCCAGGTCTGTCTCTCAGGTGGTCTACAGAGAGCTCTGTCTCCCAGCAATGCCCCTGCCTCACCCATCAGGCCTAGGAGTAGAAAGAATCTGGCTGCTACTAGCCCAAGACAGGCATTACATTTTGGAGTCCCCCTGCCTTGTCCCCAGTATGGATGTGACATGTTTCCTGAAACGGCTTGGATGGATAGAGAGAACAGAGACCTTTGAATATCCACCTGGCAATGCAGTGCCCCATAATTACTATTATCTGGTCCTACTTTCATGACAGCTTTATATCAATGTGCCAGTGAATAATTCAAAATATTTCAGGGTGTTTTAAAGCTAACGCTTTGATCTGGAGTACAGACATAGGAGGGGCAGATTAGTCCACAAAATGTCATCTGTGAAAAGAACACACACTAAGAAAATACTTCTTACTTCATCCTTAAGTCATATCAAGTCAACTCTCTGCTGAAAGCACTGTTCTCCATATAGCACACACACACACACACACACACACACACACACACACACACACACACACGAATGCACACACATTCGCTGGGCTGTTGCAGGAGTATCAGAAGTACTGGGCAGCCAGGGTTACACAGCAAGGCCTTGTCTCAAAGCAAGCCATGTGCCCCTCACCCCTCACTGCCCTGCAGCTCCTCTCCAACTCATCCATCTTGCACCAGAACCTGTAGTTTACTTCTGTTGATGTTTCTGCTTCACTGTGTACCTCGTGCCTCAGGGGCAGTTTCCTGGCTTTTCAAAACAAGCCAAGATGGCTTCACCCAGAAGGCCTTGGCCCCAGAAGTTCCCTCAGCCTATAATATAATTCCGACTCCCTGGTCATCCACCATGGATTCCAGCTCACCTCCAAGCAGCTCCAGGAAGCCTATGCACAACACACAGACAGACAGCTCCTCATGGCCCCAAGCTTCTTCTTGTTTTTCTTCTCTATGCTGATGACCCCACTCCATTGTGTGTTTATGACCTGTCTCCCCTCATGAAAATGTGTGATCCAAGACAGAGGGCACATGTCTGTTAGTGTCCAGTCCCACTGCCTAGAGCAGTGAATGATAGTCAGGCAGCATTCATTTTGTATATGCTGAAGAAATGACTGATTTTTTCAAGGGAAAAAAATAAAGCATGGCTTATCTGTTTTCTTAATGATTGCATCTGTGTTTCCTGTGGCTGAGACACTCTGTAGCCATCTTTCAGAGATGCTATGGAAGGAATTGTTTCAATTTAAAAATCAGCTTATAGACTGCTTGATCCACCATTCTGTACAAAGATGCTCCACATTGCCCATCAGGACCAGGCAGGACACAATAAAGTAAAAAGTCACATAAAGCTGGGCGTTGGTGGTGCACGCCTTTAATCCCAGCACTTGGGAGGCAGAGGCAGGTGGATCTCTGTGAGTTCAAGGCCAGCCTGGTCTACAGAGTGAGTTCCAGGACAGGCTCCAAAACAATACAGAGAAACCCTGTCTTGGAAAAAAAAAAAAAAAAAAACAGAAAAAAAAGTCCCATAAAATAGAAACAACTATTTGGACCAAGACAGGGAAGGCATCCTGTAACCTGCTAAACAGAAAACAACTTTAGATTTTGAGGCTATCTGTCTTAACTACTGTCTGCCGCTCTACCCAGAATGCACCATACGCAACATACAGTGCATTAGCACAGCTGGGTTCCAGTATACTACACACACAGAGCCACTGCAGTGTGCACTCCCTGTCATTTCAGATGTCAGGAAACCAGCCATCCACTCAGGAAATCCGTTTTGCTTTTGTGGCATCACCTCTGAATCCAGACAAGCCAGACCAGGTGGTGTACAAGCTCGTTTGCTGAACTCTAGTTCAAACCATTGTAAAGATGGCTTGGTGGGGGGGCAAAGGGCTTGTCTAGCATGTGCAAAGCTCTGGGTTTGGGCTTCCACACTGAGGAAAAACACTGGCTTTTTCCCTCTTAAAGTAAAATACATCTGGTCTGTGAATCTGCTAGCTATCCTACAACTAACTACACATGGAATCACAGCGTTTGTTGAGGAACAATGGGCCAAAGGAACTGTTTATCTGAGATTGTGAGCATCTGTAGCTCATTTGGGTAACACTGTCTCTCTGTCCCAGAGTTTGATTATCTTCTCTCACAAGTTTTCTTAGCTATTCTCTCCTCGGGCAAGTATCTCCATCTTTTATCCTAGTGAAAAAATTCAACTCTGGTCTTCCTTCTGCTATCAAAAATGAGAGGAAAGTAGAGGCAAGGTGGCTCAGCAGTTAAAAATACTTCCTGTATAAGCCTGATGATCTATGTCTGATGGCTATGACCTATGCAAGATAAATCAACTCCACAAAGGACATGTGTATATCACACACACACACACACACACACACACACACACACACACAAGAAACAAGAACTATAACAAAATCTGAGAGACAGAGAGAGAAAGAGACACACACAGAGAGAGGGGGAGAGAGAGAGAGAGAGAGAGAGAGAGAGAGAGAGAGAGAGAGAGAGAGAGAGAGAGAGAGAGAGAGAGAGAGAGAGAGAGAGAGTTTGGGGGCATAGTTTTCCAGGTTTTAAACAAAGGGAGATGGTAGGATAGTGTTTTATGATCATGACACCATGTGCTGCTTTTACGACCTTTCCAACTCTTCCAAGCATACACCCTCCTCTGTGGGTCCCAGAATAAGAACTATTTTGACTACAGGTGCTTCAGGAATTCAAGGTCATCCATCCCCACTGGCCATAAAATTAGCTGAACAAACCAGACTGGGCAAAGTCGGGGCCAAAATATGATCTTTCGTAACTTACAGTAGATGATTCAAATTTTCACTGTGCAATAATGACAGTCTTGTTCCTCTTACATAACAGCAATATGTGAAAATACAGAGTTGGAAGCCACACTCCTTGTGATAATAATCACACACAGAACAGAGGGGAGCACTAACATCAAATATGTGTACTTGACCTTAAAAAGCACACCTCTCACTGAGTTTCAAATATCCAGATGTTGGGTGACCCAGCAACCAGACAAGAAAAAATTAAACATTACTACCTCTCATCATCTTGCAGACTCTACTTCACCTACCCAGGTTGAAAACAACTCTAATGGAACGCGAAATGAATTTTTTTTAAGTTATTTGAAAGACCTCTCAAGTATTCTGCTTCCTGAAGAATTTCCATGTAAATCAAATTCAAATAAACAGGCCAGAGGGAGCCTTCCAATCAATCCCTACCATAAGTAACACCCCCACAGATTCACTGAGAAAACCGAGATTCCATTAAGCCTTGCTCAAATGCCAGGATGCCAGGGACAGTCTCCTGAGAAAGTAGACTTGGCCTCAAACCCTCGCTTCTCCGGCACATCGTCCAATTTATGCCAAATGCAGCCATCCACACAGCTGCCCTGCCTTAGCAGGAGGCTCATCCACTCTGCTGAGGTTAGGACTACGCAAGTAAACGAAGATAGAGGCCTCCCATCACAGAAGGCTGGGGGATAAACACCTTGGCTTCATCTCACTCTCTAATGGAGTTCCTGAGGGAAATGGAAATGCTGGCATGCAGCTTCAAAAAAAAAAAATCAGAAATGGAGAACAAAGCGGCATAACTAGAGAACTAGGGCTGCCTGTCAATCCTGCACACGCCCACGTGGTGCACTTGGGGGGGGGGGGGTAGGTTCCCAAGAGCTGTGCCTCTGGATGAGCTGGGGCTTCCTGCTGTCATAAAGCACTAGGGACAGGGTGCAGGGATTGCCTTAAGCAGCAGAAACCTATTTTTCTTTCCGCTCTAGAGACCAGAGGTCTGAGGTCAAGGATCCGTAGGTGGCTTCTACTGCGGCCTCCCTGCCTCTACGGCGTGTTATCCCCTTATGTTTTCACCTCATCTTCCCAGGGTCCCGCCTGCACCCAGTCCCCTCTTTCTGTTAAACACCTCTCATGCTGGAACACTGCCCACCTCAGTGGCCCTTAACTTCATCTGAGTTGAACTCCCTTTTCAAAGACACCGTCTCCAAACAGACTTCCATTGCAAGGCAGGATTTGAACACGGGAATTCTGATGAGGCACGACGTACCTGTGACGTTACAGGAGCCATCCACATGGTAAGGCTGCGCTTCCATCTGTACTTACCACAGCCACCAGGGCCACACGGACTCAATACACCTACCACAATCGCCACTTGTTTGAAAATGCACCACTGTTCATTTACAGCAAGAGAGCATGACACACTATAATGTCCCAACATGGCTCCGACTCAGACTAACAAAGACAAATGCGGTTTTTGCTATCCTTACGAAATACTTCATTTCATATCCACTCCATCCATCATGAAGTCTCTGGGGGAAAGGGAACAATGCCCAAAGGGAATCTGAGCACTAGTTCACAGACAGTCCCAGACAATCCCACACAACAGATTCCACTGACATTAATGGATGTGTGCCTTTACAGATAGCCACTTCTCTCTTTTACTTCCTTTAATATGCTATTGCATGTCCCCAACATAACACCAGGGTCAGCAAATGACACTATCAGAGAGTGATAAAAGCAAGAGCATGCCGTTTGAGCAAGAAATGTCCTCCAGAGGCTCATATGTTTGAACACCTGATCCTCAGCTAGCTTAGCTGGTGGCACTGTTTTGGGAAGTTATAAAACCATACATTATGGGGTGTGCCTTGAGGTTTTATACCCAAGTCCCTTTCTGTTCTCTCTCTGTATCCTGTGGTTGATACAATGTGACAGGCCCGTCTAATACTCCTGCCAACATACCTTCCCCACCATGGTGGTCTGAATGAGAATGGCCCCTATAGGCGCCTATGTTTTAACACTTTGGTCCAGTTGATGGAACTGTTTGGGAAGGATTAAGAGGTGTGGCCTTGTTGGAGGAGGTGTAGGCTTTGAAGTTTCAATAGACTTGTACCATTCCCATTGTGCTCTCCGCCTCCTGCTAGTGGTTTGAGGTGTAAGCTCTCAGCTGTCCCTGCTGCCATGCCTTCATACTGCCATCATGGACTCTAACCCTAAGAACCATAAGCCCAACTAAGCATTTTTTTTATAAGTTGCCTAGACCATGGTATTTTATCACAACAGTAGAAGAAAAAATATTATACCCACCATGATGGCCTATATGCTCTATGGAATGATGAGCCAAACAAACCCTTTCTTCTTTAAGTTGTCTTTGTTGGGGTGTTTCATCACAGCCACAGAAAAGTAACTAATACAGTCTATGAGCCACAGAAAAGTAACTTATACAGTCTATAAGAGTAACTAATACAGTCTATAGTATAATACAGACTATAATACAGTCTGAACAACTAGATAATCAAAATGACAATCAGATTCAATTTCAAAAAGCCTTTACTTTCCATGAGCCTACATGGCTCAGTAATTCCAGAGACATTTGTTAAGAATGGACAGGTTCCAGGCAGTGCAGAGGATTCTAGAAATGCAGCACTGAAGAGACAAAACTGTTGCCTTCCTCCAACGGACATCCTAGCCTTATAGTAAAAACAAATGTGCACAAGCAACAACAACAAAAAAAATGTCAAAATGTTAGGGTTGAACCAGAGAGGTTGAGAACACTGAGGGCAAACAGCAGTGGGCAAACAGAAGGGCCTGTAGCTGGGTGTGAACAGCCAGGCTGATCAGACCAGAGGAGGGATGGAGCTGATTAATGTATGACTGTAACTCAAGCTGCTCAGACCCCAGACACTAAAGGGCTAGACCCCTCCTGCTGAAGACCACAGAGGCACGCGGGGGCGGGGGCTGGGGGGAGGGGATTCCCAACAGCATTCTCTGCTTAGGGCCAGAAGGACATGGATGCTCCAACACCCATCTCATAAATATTCATAAAACTTCTTTAAAAGTCCACAATGCAGAAATGATAAGCAGTTCCCAGCCTTGGACAGCCTATTCCAGGCTCTTCAGAGGGTCTCACTTAGCATTACTAACGAAACGGCTGCCTTGCTAATTTTCTTGTTAAGCATCCATCTCTTGACTGAAGGCATTTCTTCAAGAAGATAAGCAAGAGATAAAATGCTTATGTGTACACACACACACACACACACACACACACACACACACACACTGTTCACCACATCTGTAGAACTGCAAACCATTCCCCTTGGTAGTCTACAAATGAATACTCCAATCCTCTAGTTGGTGCTCTTGTGTCTTCAGGCTGAAGAGAGTTAGTATCTCACATTTTTTACTCTCTTTCATAACCCTCTGGAGACCTCAGATGGGCATTCCCAGCCTCCTCCCCATGTCTTTCCTGATATAGACAACATCTCTTTCATAACCCTCTGGAGACCTCAGATGGGCATTCCCAGCCTCCTCCCCATGTCTTTCCTGATATAGACAACATAATCATGGCCCATCTCGCACAAGTTCTCACTATGAACCAGAGAACTCTACCTGCTACCTACATCCATGCTACCTGTCATCCACCAAATCCTCCCAGGCCTATTCCTCCAGGGCCTCCCCCATCTCCTCTAAACTCTAATCCTATCTCCTCCAGTAACTCCACATCCTCTATAGAAGGGCAACTCGCCCCTGCAACCCTGGCACTCAGCATAGTACCCGTGTACACACAGAAGGAGAGCAGCAGACACAAGGACTCCCAGCCCTGTGCACAGCATTCAAGGCCCCTCAGTCTGGTCCCACTCTGCATTCCAGCCTCACCTGAGGTCACCCCCACTACCTACGCCCTTCTGACAGCACTGATGGCTTGCCTGGACTTAACTTGAGGCACATTCCTGCCTCCAAACTATCCTTCCCTTGGCTGCTCTCCTCGAAATATATCATCTCAAGGCGAGTGCCTTGGGGGGTTCCTATCGGCTCTCTAGACCTGGCTCAGAAAGGAAGACCTCTAACTCTTTGGCTGTTATTTGCAGACTCTGGCTGTACTGTATAAAGTCTATATCCTTGGCCTCGCTGGCTGAGGGTAGGGCTTTTTTTTCCCCACTTCAAATTTTCAGTGCTCAACACTCAGTAGATTTCAAGGGTCACTTGAAAGCTCCTTATTCAGCCCTTCCAGAAATATTTGTTGAGCACCCCGATAAGCAGTATTCTAGGTGGCAGGGATATGACAACAAGCGAAAACACAGAAAAATCCCTGTCTTTTAGAATACTTATAAAAATTTTTAAAAATGGAAAACCTATAAATATATTCTGAGGGAATACATAAAACATATAATATATTAATTTTTTAAGAGAGGGAAAGAGACTAACTTAAGGTGAAAGTATAGAATGTGGTGTGTTAGAAGGTGGTAGATTCCACAGGGAGAAAGTGGTAAGAAGCATTGGGACTGGGAGTCAGGAAGGTTTGCAGCTTTCACATCAGTCAGAGCAGGGTTCATCACGGACAATGACTTAAGTGAGAGAGGAAGTGACCATGTAGACATGGAGAGAAGAGAATACAGGCAGGAGAAACAGCCAGGGCAAAGGCCCTGAGGAAAAATATGACCAGGGAGCCCAGAGGCCAGAGTGGTTGGAGAAGTGAGCCAGGAGGAAGAGCATAGCAGACAAGGTTAGAGGTCAACAGCTGCTGGCATCTGGAGCCTAACAGGCAATTATCAGAACTTCATCTTTTACTATGAGGACAGGGAAAACTTATCCTCCATTTTAAAGGAAATGGCACGCACGCCTTGAATTTACACAGGGTCATTCTATTGGGAACAGATATAGGAGGAGAAGGGTATCAAACCGGAGCCTTCAGCTAGGAGGTCCCTGGCTTCAGCCAGGCCAGGCAGAGTGAAAGACTAGGCCATGGTGCAGCCTGGAGACACTGTGAAAGTAAAGTCTGTTCAGCTTTCTGCCAGACTAGAGCTCAGAAAGATGCCTTTATCCTTCTTTCCTTCATTCCTTTCTTTTTTCCTTTCCATTTCAGGGCGACAGGGTTTCACTCAACCTTGAACTCCTGATCCTCCTGCTTCTGCTTCCTGCTGGGATTACAGGTGTGTGCCGCCACACCCGGCTCCCACATTTCTTTCTCTTCCCTGACCGTGACTAAGCCCCAGCGTCGACTCTTCTCACTCAGGATGGCTGTGGTAGCCCAAAGTTAGCCCTCCCCATTTTAAGTCCTCTCCTATCATACTATAAAACACAGCCACAGTACCATGCAGGCTGTTCCCATTGTGGCACCAACCGCTCAGCATGGCTCTCTCTCCAGCAAAAACCTTTTCCAAGATCCCAAGCTGAGGCCAGCCTCCTGGCTTGCCCATCCTGCCTCATCATCCCCACCTGCTTCTGTTGGTTCTCCCTCCATCACCAACCCTTTTCCTTAAGACCCTCTGAGCCCTGCAAAGCTCACTGCAGATGTGGTCCACTAGGAAGTCTTTCTAGGATGCTCTGCTCATAGCCTTTGCCACCCACAGCATTAGGGTAACTGCCCCATGTCATACTGGTCCCACTGTGTCACCCCCTCTATGTACCATCCAGGTACTGCAGCACAGGAAGTGATTAAGGAATTAACACCAATGGGAGAAGCAAGTCACTTGACAAGAGCACAGTCACCTAAAAATCCGAACTCTGGTCCTCCTTGCCATCTGAGAACATTGTGCCACACTAGACTTTCATTAGCAGAGGTGAGGAGGCTGTGCAGTTCTTCCCCTATACAACCCAGTTCACAGGTTCGATTTTCTATTGAGATACTTACTGGCTGCCTTGAATTTTTTAATTTCCAGATATGAGAGAGAACAGAGAGTTACTGAAACCATTTAATATCTCCTTCAGGGTCTTGAGTGGCAGGGGTGGTGTTTGTGATCTTCTATATCATAACCACAATAATTACATACACATAAAGAAATACATATGTATACATGAGTTTTGTGAACTATGTCCTTAATCTCCCTATGCATTACAATTCCTGCACTGTGCTTTCAAAGTGGTTGGAAGAAGGGGGTCAAAACTCCCAACACAACTAAGATGAGAAAATATCAGGTATTAATACAGAAATGTAAAGAAAGATGAACCAAAATATTGGAGGTATTTATTATATGAGGTATTTATCAAACCATTTTAGGATTTTCAAAGTCTCTGAAGTTCTGTTGACAACAGAGAACTATCAATTTTTAAGTGATATATCAAGTACTACTTGTTGAAATGTGGATGTATGCAGAGCAGCCCATGTTTTCTCCTCCAAACTACCACTGCCTACAGTCTGAGAACATTATCTTCACACCTAGTGTTCAAATCAGGATCAAAATCATGCCGAAGAAAAACAAACGCACCGTTGCAGAGAAGCCTGAAAGAGTTTAAGGGAGCTGTGCAGTAGCGGTGCACACTTTTGATCCCAGCACTCGGGAGACAGAGGCAGATGGATCTCTCTGAGTTCAAGGCCAGCCTTGTCTAAAGAAAGAGATCCGGAACAGCTGGGGGGCTACACAGAGAAACCATGTCTCAACCCACCCCCCAAAAAAAGGAGTTTAAGGGAGTCACCTCCTTTTGACCTGTGTGGTTTGCTTAAGGATTTTTAATTAAGAAAAATACAAAATCCAGAAGCAGAAGTCACTTAGAATCAAAGTGGCTTTATCTGGACATCAGTCAATACTTGCAGTCCCAACAGGCAGGCCTTTCTCAGCAAACAGCTCTCTGCTCTGTTTGTTGAGACTGCCAAGAGCCACCGCAGCCTTGCAGCCAGGAGAGTAAACAAGACTCAAGCAAACAGCAGTGAGCAGAATGGTACCTTCTGCACACGTCAGCACCAGGGGCTTCTCTGTCCTTCAGTCATATTAACTAAACACCTACCTGTTCCTTCGTGTTTCTCAGCTCCAATGGGTAAGCAAGTGGGTGAGTGGCTGCTGGGCTTGGTGCCAAGGATCAATCCCAGGCTTCATGCGTGGCATGGGGGCAGGCGTGCATGTACTCCCAGCTACATCCCCTGCTCCAAGCTCTACCTAATGAAGTTTCCACGCAAGTTTACTGACTTTGCCTCTTTCTCTTTCTTCTCCCTGCCCTCTCTCCCTGCCTCTCTCTCCCTGCCTCTCTCTCCCTGCCTCTCTCTCCCTGCCTCTCTCTCTCTCTCTCTCTCTCTCTCTCTCTCTCTCTCTCTCTCTCTCACACACACACACACACACACACACACACACACACACACACACACAAACACACAAATAACATCCAGGGGAAAATGCCTCAATGTTTTTAAAAATACTCGGGATTTTATAAAAAACATAATAAAAAGGAGAGAAGAAGGGAGTGTGAGAGGGAAGAAGGGAGGGAGGGAGGGAGGGAGGGAGGGAGGGAGGGAGGGAGGGAGGGAGGGAGGGAGGGAGATAGCCATGATTAGAAAATCCAAACAACACAGAAAATGAGAAAACAGAAATATTCTAGAGTACTAATGGGTGAAAAATGCACATTGCCAGCATATATGCCTTAAAGGTAGTGGGCACAACACATGAATTTACAAAACCCTTTTTGATTACACAGGTCTATTTGTAGCATAGATCTTTGCAACCCACCACCCAAAAAGACTTCATTCACTACAAACACGATACGGTACAGCTTACACAAGTACCTTGGCATTGGTCTAGCAAGCCTGTTTGTGAAACTGGTGATCTTAGGATCCAATAGCATCTTTTTTAGAAGTTAATTTAATCTCACACCAGTCCCTTTTCTGCTTGCAAGTATCACGCTGCTCTGCTTTGTCTCCAGCTGCATCACAGAACTAACAGACAAGCAAGCCGCAGCTACCAAAGTCAAGGGGGTACCAGACAGACTCCATGAATCTGGGTAGGCATGGCTTCCTGCAAGACAGTGATGGGTTAGCAAAGCTCCCGGAAGGGTCCCAAGCAGCTGGGCTTTCACATCAGTGGTTTCTACAGTCTCAAAGGCTGACACAAAGCAGGGAGAAGGGAGGGGATAGATTACCATCCACTCGCACTTTACTAACAAGACTACCGGCAGAAACTACGAGAAATGCAGTAGACAGACCACGGCCTCGTGCTATCAGACGTAAAGATCTCGGACCTTGCCATTGTCAAATTCTAGACAGCTCCCACACCAGCCAACACAAAGAAAGCTGAGGCTCCCACAGAAGGTGTGGGGTCCAGTAAGAGTGTTGGGCAGCCAGGAATGAGCCCTCCTTGTCTAAGCAACTACTTGGGAGTATCCGATTGCCTCTGACAACCTTGGGTAACTCCCAGAAGGTTGATGAAGCGCAGGGTTGGACCACACACATCAGCCAGAAAACACAGGGAGACTTCTGAGCATGTTCTACATGTTTATTGCCACCTCTGGGAGTCAGATGAGGCATTTTTCACAGTAAAAATGCTTGAGACCCCCCACCTACTGACACCCTCTACCTTCTACTAATTCATCAAAAATAATGAGGCCATTTTTCCAGACTTAGCACTGTCTCTAGAAATTCCGAAGCATCTTATTCATCTACTACGTTGGTGAAGCCTTTTATACCTAATTATCATTTTTTAAAATGAGACAGGTATAGAGACACAGAGTTTGCTACATGCTACCCACTTTGTAAGGGCGCTTTTATTTATATGGGTATACCATGGAGCTTGAGAGGAAAAAGAACCTGGTTTCAATTGCTAATTATTTCGTGTGGAGAGAGAGGGGGAGAGAGAGAGAGAGAGAGAGAGAGAGAGAGAGAGAGAGAGAGAGAGAGAGAGAGAGAGAGAGAGAGAGAGAGAGAGAGAAACTAACATGATCAGTTCTTTTCTTATGCTATGTGGGATCTTGGGGATTGAACTTGAACCAAGTGTGGCAGCAGGTGCCACCACCTACTGAGCCACCCCACCGGCCCTGGGTTCAAATTTGAATAAGTAGATATGAGATTTGAACAAAATCATTTGATGTCTCTAATGCTACATTTCTGTGGCCATTGAAAAAGTGAGGTAATGCTGTGTCCCTGTATGATGGTTATAAGAGCAAACCTGAGAAGCACTTTGGTACTCTGTATACTGGGCATGCTCAAATGAATGTTACACATGCTTGCACACCCTCTCCAACCCCAGAAGGGCTGGTGCTCCGGCTGTCTCCTGCTAAGGGTTGCTTCATTCTGTTTCCTCCTGGAACTCCCACAGCAGCTTTCTGCACAGCACATCTTACCACATTCCTCTGGAATTCAGCAGATTCACACTTTAGTAAGTAGATCTAACTCAGCATCCCTTATCTCTCCTAAGTGAATGCCTGCTCAAGATCAGTGACCATTTTCAGTCCTCTCTGAGAATCAGGAATTGAGAAGCAAAAAGCTGTAGCTGGCATTTCAGGCATTTTATTTCTGAGACAAATCTTGGGAAAGTCCCTAATTACTGTCCAACTTTCCTAGTCACTTAAACACTTTAACCAGACAGCAGGAAAAAGAGGCACAGCAGTAAAAGCTAACCCTACAACCTTAAGTATCCTCAGGAAAACTCGGCTTATGAAATCAATATGAAATAATATACTGAGACACTAAATTTTGTCCTCAGATGGGCCTCAGCTACATGACAGTATAATAAAAACCCATTTTCTTTCATTTTTAAAAAGAGTTAAGAGGCAAAGTGCACAGAACAATTTTCTAGTGTAAGTTAGCATGGTGCTGATGCTCATTTTTTTAAATCAATTACTTGTTTAGATACTGTCCATGTGAAAACATTCAACAGACTACTTTTTGTTTGTTTTTTGTTTTTTATTTTATTTTTCCTCAATATATATTTTTATTTAAATTAGAAACATGAATGCTTCACATGTCAATCCCAGCTCCCTCTCCCACCCCTCTTCCCTTGTCCCTCTACCAGCCCGCCAGCCCATCCCCACATCATTCCCCAGGGAGGGTGAGGCCCTCCTTGGGGGATTTCCAGAGTCTGTCATTTCATCCAGGGCAGGGCCTAAGCCCTTCCCCATGTGTCCAGGCTGAGAGAGCATTTGGAATGGATTCCCAAAGATCATTCATACACCATGGAAAACACTGATCTACTACTCAAGGCCCCAGTGATTTCTGAGGCCTCCTCACTGACACTACATTCATGGAGTCTGGATCAGTCCCCTTCAACAGGCTACTTTAGTGTATGAATGAAACTAAGAATCGATACTTCTTGGAGCACATAATTTGTAAATTCCCACTTTGAATGGTTATCATGTAAGGATATAGCTCTTACTGGAACAGTACAATCAGACTAAATGTTTTATTCATCTCAGATCAGTACGGGATTCAGAAAGTACTGTTTGTTCTTATACCAGTAATTACAATGAAATACATAAGCATGAACTATACGTCACTCACATATGGTATCTATCATGGCTTTAAAGGAAACCTATATTTCAGATTACTTAATAAGGAAACTATACAGATAAGTAAGATATGAAAATATGTAATAGTCCAAGCAAGTATCAATAGACTTACCAAACATGGCCTCTAGCAATAGAAGCAATCTCACTCAATGTTTTCATGGGTGCAGTGAATGGGAATCAACTAACCAGATTTTGTGTTTATGGTCAAATTATTACAGTATGGAGGCTTCACAAATGTAACTACTGTAACTTCAGTGGTTCAATCTTTCTGGACCCCTAACTTAGCCCATCACCCGCCCCCTCCCAAAAAAAAGCATTCAAAGTAAAGGTAAGGGGCTATGCTCACCTCCTATGTTTTTTTTTTTTTTTAGTTTCAAAAGATGATTAAGGTAGAGGTCATGGAAAATTTAATGCTTTATTCAAAGAGAAAATGGTCATCAAATTGTTCATCATCTTCATGAAATGCAAAGTACCGCTCAGGTTTTAAGTAATACAGGACTGGAGTCATAGTTCAGTGGTAAAACCTAAGCTCAGCACACGGAAAGGGCGAGGTTCAATACCCAGTGCCGAAAATAAAGCAGGTAACACAGGGCAGCAAATATAGCACTCTGGAGGATACACCTAGATTGGCTTGCATTATCTACCATCTCGGTCTCATAATTATGTCAAAGAAAAGCTCATAGACACCAGTATTAAAAAAAAGAAAAAACGGAAGAAAGAAATGCCGACATAATGTCGCCAAGATAACAGAAGTTGGTTTTTTTGTTTTTTTTAGCTTTGTTTACATTGCTTGTTGGTTGGTTTTGTGTTTTAATGGAAATGGATGGGTTGAAATGAATGTCTAGTTCTCACATCCTTTTCACAGAAAGACTGCACTGCAAAAAACACCGCCCTACGGATAAGCACAACACTCAAGCAGACTGAATACAGAAAGAAGCCTTACATCTCCAAGTGACTGAGTACAGAAAGAAGCCTTACATCTCCGAGTGACTGAGTACAGAAAGAAGCCTTACATCTCCGAGTGACTGATTTTCTAAACTGCATCACGACAAGCAAAGGATAAAAGAGTTCTTTCAGCAAGTGGTGTTAGAATACATATGCAAAAAAATAAAATAAAAGTAGTTTGGAACTTCCAGTATTAATAAAAATTAACATCGAATGAATCAAAGACTAAGACGTAAGGCCTAAAAGAATAAAAGTTCTTAAAACAAAAAAAAAAAAAGAGAAAGAAAAGAAAAGAAAAAAGATAGCAACAAGAACATCTCTGAACTTTAATTAAGGGAAAGAGTTTCATAACATCAAAACCATGAGCTTCATATGCTGGCTCTCTGGAGACAGAGGCAGGGATATCCAAGTTTAAGGCTAGCTTGGACTACATAACAAATTTCATGCTAGCCTCTGCTACAAAGGGAGATTCAGAGACAGGAAATGAGTGGGGAGAACCAGAGGGCCTTTAAAAGAAAAACAAAACATAAACTGAACTTCATTATAATCAAAACTTCCTGACCATTAAGAATATCATCAGTAAAAATATCACACATATATAGTTTTCTATATTTACATGATATAATTTAGAATTGACCACAATTTACATTAAAACACTACAGGATACTGTATTGGTTTAGTTTTATGACAACTCAAGAGGGAGCTTCAACTGAGAAAATTGCCTACAAAAGAAATTACATCTTACATTGCTGTAGGTAAACTTGAGGGCATTTTCTTAATTAGTGACTGATGGGTGAGGGCCCAGCTCATTGTGGGTGGGGCCATCCCTTGGCTGGTGGTCCTAGATTCTATAAGAAAGCAGGCTGAAAAAGTCTTGGGAAGCAAGCCAGCAAGCAGCACCTTCCATGGACTCTGCATCAGCTCCTGCCTCTGGGCTCCTGCCCTGTTTGACTCCCTGTCCTGACTTCCTTCAATGATAAACAGTGATGTGGAAGTGTAATCCAAATAAACCCTTTCTCTCCTCCCCACGTTGCTTTTGGTCATGGTGTTCCACCACAGCAACAGTAACCCTAACCAGGACAGACATAGAAGAGAGACTCTATCAAGAAAATTCATGAAGGGAGTCAGCAATAAGGTGGTGGAGAAAATGTGTGCAAATATTATATCCAAACTATACACACATGTATACAGAAAGAAAGAACAACAACCCAACATAAAAGTGGGCAAAAGATCTGAAAAGCCATTTCCCTAAAGAAGGTACAGACTATCAACTAGACATGATCTGCTACGGAAAAAAAAAAAAAAACACTAAGAAAATCACCATCAGTGCTTATAAAACAAGCTTAATGTGGTTGTCATTATACAAAATCAACTGCACTTCCATGAATTACTAGCAAATAATCTCAAAGTGAAATTTTTAAAAATTCTACCTGTAAAGACATGAATATAACAGCTACAAAAAATCTTTTGAGAATAAAAACACAAAAGTACAAGAGTTGGACCCTGAAAAACACAATGCTGCTCAAAGAAACCAGACCTAAAAACATGGAGATACACTCCATGTCATGAGTTCATGAACCAACACTCTTAATAATGAGATAATGGCAATGTGACCACTATCAAAGGGCTAATTCAACATTCAAAATGCAATTAATACTAGAGACAAGCCACAGCTCAGCTACTTTTCTTATACAGCCTAGAAATGGCACGACCACAGTGGGCTGGGCGCTCTCAATCAATTAGCAGTCAAGAAAACGCCCACAGACATGCCCATGGCCAATCTGATGGAGGTAATTCCTCAGTTGAGGTTCCCTATGTCTCTAGTTTGTGTCCAGTTGACAAAAACTAACCAGTACGATAGTATCAATGTTAGGATATATATCCAAAGGCGCAGAATATGAAAATCACACAAAAATAAAAAAATAGGAATGTTTGGACTTTAGTGAATTATATCAATACTTACAATATAAGATATAAGTAATAAAAGGGGAAAAGGCAGTGACAGTTATAGGGAAGCTGCATTTTCTGGATTCTTTTATAACCTAAACACCCCCTGCCCTGGTAGAAGTTGACTAATTTTAAAATAAGTAATGTTAATAATGAAAATATCAAATAATGAAAATAAAGTCTGATACTCACAGGAGTAGGGAAAGGCAGCTTCAGCAGCTTGGATTGGCTGGGACAGAGCCAGATGAGGTTTTGGTGAGAGCAGCAGTCCTGCCCAGGCTATTAAACTCTGGGTAGCTTCCTGACAACCCTTCATTTGGCTGCTCCCCAGCCACTGTATTTACAGTAAATAAGACACCACTACTAGCATAAGGAATTATCTTCCTTATCAGCAATTTGCTCTAAGTATAGGCTCTGGGAAGCCGTCCTTTTAGATTCAAAAAGCAAGTAATTGAGTTAAATAGATTTTCAAATGTTCCTGATACCTAAATCCTATTTTTCCTTTGTTAACAGCCCTGTCTACTAGTCTCTCCACCACCCGAAGACCTGAGTTCCATCCCTGCTTCCAGGCAATCTGTTCTAACTCTAGGAATACTTCCACAAAGTCCATCCGCTGGCCTCCGCAATAGCCTGTCCTCTAAACCTTGATTCTATGAAAACAGACTACCCCACAGTCATTTCATACTGAGACTTCACAGCCTGGAAGCCACTGCCATCAGGGAGTTTTAGATTTGACAGTCACCTGACCCACCAGCTAATGTGTCTGTAAAGTGAAACAGGAGATGCTGTTTTAGGGCTAATTCAGGGGCCGAAGCTGTATGTGCAAACATACAGGCATATGTGTGTCTGCTTATGTGAATGTGTTAGAATGTGTGCATGTCTGTGTGGGTCTGTGCATTTGTGTTGTATATGTGTGTACATGTGATATATATGTGAGTCTGTATTTATATATGTGTGCATGCATGTGTAATGTGTACATATGTGTGCACAGGTTGTGGATATATGTACATGTATATGTTGTCTAGGAATACTTATATGTGTATATATATATTTATGTATGCATATATATGTATGTGTATATGTCTATATTTATATTTATTCATGTGTCCATCCTTCCCAACTCCTGCCCCCCCACCGAATCTCTCTGCTCTGATTTCTCTAGTCAGCTTATTTCTCCTAAAGAAGCCTCCAGCAGCTCCATCTTAGCAAACTCACAAATAGCAAAAGTGTTCAATATTATTCAGTGACAGTACTGAGGCCTCCAAACCCTGACCATTGTGACCATGACTGGACAGGCTTATGTCACATGTCCAATGTGAGTCAGTGGGGCTAAAAGTGAGGCCGTGGTAATTCTCCAGGGGAAATCTGGGTGACTTATTAAGGATGCAGGGTGAGCTAGGCCAAGCCATGTTCTCAGACGGCTGGATCCTCCTTCCCAGTGAGGACCTGTCAAGTGCTTATTGTTCATGCTGAGTGCCAGCCACTGCCAGCTGCCTGCAGTACTGCCCCTGCTCATGCATTCCTCAGAACGGATCCTCTACATTGTTCACGCTCCTGAAACACGGCACTATTATTACATATTTATCTGAATGCTGAATGCTATTGTTTCGGGGGACATTTCTATATGAACATCTTAATGCCAAATGTACAAATTGCTGGAAACAAATGGGTCAAGTGTTACAATTTTGTCAAACAAAGTGTCAACAGCCAGGAACCCCCAGAGAAATGAGCCCTTCCAAGTATGGGACTCGATAAGTTAGAATGCTCTGAGTGAGGACAGTTTTCCCTCTCCTACAAAGCCCAGAGTACTGAGGCTGCTGTGCCTGGCCTCTGATTGTAACTCTTTCCCTAACTGAATAATTGAAGGTCTTCCTCTGTGTGAGAGAGAAAAGGAAGATGGAAGAGAGCATGGATGGGACAAAGGACAGAACAGAAAAGAACGTATTACATGAAGAAAGTAATCAGGATAGCTCACTGACATGAATCTGGGAATCTCTCAATTAGCAGGTGATGATCACTTAGGACTGGCTCCAAACACTTACAGAAAGAACAAAACCACAGTCCCAACCAGACCCTCTTTCTCCAACCTCCTCTTTAACACCTACCTGGGTGCACTTAGGTCAGCGTCAGAATCTGCTTTTCACAGGGGCTTTCTTTTATGGATTTTCCATCCGGCAAAGGTTTCTATTCCAGGGCTGGGCAGATCCAACCACAGCATGCTTGGCTAGAGAGCACAGAAGCTCCCCCAGAGATGCTCCAACCTGGAGGGGCAAAGGCAGGAAGCCATTACTAGGCCTGATAGTCTCATTCATGTACATTCTCCCTCCCTCCCTCCCTCCCTCCCTCCCTCCCTCCCTCCCTCCCTCCCTCCCTCCCTCCCTCCCTCCCTCCCTCTCTCTCTCTCTCTCTCTCTCTCTCTCTCTCTCTCTCTCTCTCTCTCCCCAACACCTCCCAAAGGCTTAAAATCATTAATGAGCAGAAACCACTCTTGCAGGTACCCCAAACACAAGCTGGGCCGTCTGTGGAGGAGGCCGAAGCATTGAGTCAGTACTGAGAAGGGTCTCTGATGGGTGATGCCCTCTGTCTGTGGAAAGTTTTAAAGCCAGATGTTTTAATTAACCACAGAAAACACAAGCTACACTAAAATTTCATGAACACACTGATCTGTCCCATGGAAAACCACAGGAATGTTCTGGCAGGACCAAGTCTGAATTCTTGGGACACGGAGGCCTGGAGTCATTCCCCTTAGGAACTCAAACAGAAAATTAACTTGCTCAATATGTTTCAAAAAATCAAAATGAAACCCAGATTTAATCTCAATCAGACACAAAAAAAATTTCAGAACTTCAAAGGACACCACAAAAACACCAAAGTAGAAACCACAAAGCAAGCGTTGTGTCGTTTAGGAATCAGAATGAACTTGCATTGCAATGTGAATAGGGCCACAATTTTATGGGCTGAATAGCAAAAGGGACACTAATCATTTCCTAATAGAGGAAATTATGAACAAAATCAATCCTCAATAAATAGGCCATAAAGCTGGGTGGTGGTGGTGCACGCCTTTAATCCCAGCACTCTGGGGACAGAGGCAGGTGGATCTCTGTGAGTTTGAGATCAGTCTGGTCTACAAGAGCTAGTTCCAGGACAGGTTCCAAAGCCACAGAGAAACCCTGTCTTGACAAACCAACAAAAAACAAAAAACAAGAAATAAATAGTCCATAAGTATTATTAAGTGTATACTGATTGTAAGTATTATCAAATGTATACTGTATCCATAACTATTATCAAACATATACTGTATCAATAAACATTATCAAGTGTATACTATATCTATAAATATTATCAAATGTACACTATATCCATAATTATTATCAAATGTATATTGTATCAATAAGTATTATCAAATATACACTGTATCCATTAGTATTATCAAATGTATATTATATCAATAAATATTATCAAATGTATACTGTATCTATAAATATTATCAAATGTATACTATATCTGTAAGTATTATCAAATGTATACTGTATCTATAAATATTATCAAATGTATACTATATCTGTAAGTATTATCAAATGTAATACAGAATCTCCATAAAAAGCAATCATAGCTCCTCTACTGCTACAGAGCCATACCTTGGCTCCAGTGATCAAAGACACTCAGACAGATGGTGTTAAAGAAACTGATACTGAATAATATTGAGGCTGACAATTTCAACTTCCAAAAAGCAAATGAGGCAATCTTCTGACAGCAATTCTTCAAGAGCTAAGAGATTAAGAAGTCTTGGGCTGGAGACATGGCTCAGAGGTTAACAGCACTGACTACTCTTCCAGAGGTCCTGAGTTCAATTCCCAGCAACCACATGGTGGCTCACAACCATCCATAATGAGATCTGGTGCCCTCTTCTGGCTTGCAGACATACATAGGGCCAGGATGTTGTATTCATAATAAATAAATCTTTTTAAAAAAGAGATTAAGAAGTCGTCACACATTAGCATTAATTATACTAGTAGCTATGACAACATCTATATGTTCTAAATATCAAAAGCCTATGCAAGAAGGAATGGAACCAATGCTATTCTCAGAGATCAGTCTACAATTCTTTTTCTGTAAGTCAAAACAGTATCTATCAACCCTCCAAATGTGCCAAAAATAGTATCATATTAATCTTTATCTTCACTTGAAACCTCAGTCCCAAAAAACCAAATAAGCAAGATAATAAATAAGCATGGAATAGCCTGTGGATATTTTAAAGACATAAAAACATAAACAATGGCATTTCTAGAATATATTTATATCTCCTTTTTGATGTTTTCTAGTTTTTCTACAATTAACACGTGATTTCCACAATTATAATCTTTTAAAGAGTATGAGAATACAAAACAAGAATGGGATATCTATCTATAGCCACTTTCTCTATAGATTACCTTTTACCTGAATAATAAGGTATAATAAAGGAAGTATTTATTCATCTAAACTCAGTGCAAACTGGTCATCCCTGATGCAAAATTTTAAAATATTCTAAAACCTAAAATGCTTTCAATGCCAACATGGCACCATAAGTGGAAAACTCCTCGACATGAAACTTTGTTTCATACAGAAAATTCTTCAAAATAATGCATAAATTTATCTTGAGGGTACACATATGTAGTATTATGAAACAGATTAAATTTTTGTTTATACTTGGATCTTATCCTCAAGATCTCATTATACAGATATCTCAAAATCAGAAAAAACTAGGTATGTGAAACTCTCCCGGTCCCATGCAGTCCACTGAGAGGGCATTGCTGTGTAGCACTTCACTCAGAAATTCAAAACCCCAGTGTCCAGTAACACTTCAGGGCTGACAAACAAACAAAACTTTCCTAGAAATGTATTTTCTTGCTCTGTTCCATGAAGCTACCACAGACAGAAAATTCTATATAAACTTCGCTCTCAGTAATCTCAGGCACGCCCATCCCTTAACTAAAAGCACCTCCTAGGAAGAGTTGGAAGCTTCACAGTACCACGGCCTTTAAAGCATCCCAAGAAACAAAAACACGGTGGCATCATCTTAATCTGGGGGCCTTGGTGATCTCACCTAGAGAGCCCAAATCCACAGGGTTCAAATACCTTCCCTCTGCCATCCTCCAAGGAAGCAGGCATCTGGGTCCAGCTCACTCTGGGTGCCCCGACTCTGACCCTGTACCACTGGGATACCTCAGCATGCACTCTCGGAAGTAACACGCGCATGAGTCACACACACCTGCTAAATTTGTATCAGCAAAATCAGAATAGACAGGAATGCGTTCCACTGAAACCGAAATTCAGGCAGGAAGAAAAGAGAAGACTCGACGCCAGGCTTTAAAAGCCACAGCTCTGCTCGCAATGCTCTCACACAAGGAACAATGGCTGCACTGTGCACTGGTGGCAGGTGCCCTCAACAGAAACTGCCTGTCAAGCTGAGAGCTTTCTGGTCCTAGCACTGGCCTTACTGATAACAGCGTTAAATCCCCCTAGTTCAAAGCAAGACAAGAGGTTTTCAACGAGATAAGACTGTGCTGCACCACGCCACCTGCAAGAGACAGGAAAGACATGTGATCTCCTGTTTTAGGACTATGTGATTCATATTGTGCCTCTAGAATCGTCTCTTAAGGGAAAGACGTTTGCAGGTTGGAAATTGGAGAAAACAGGTCGGTAGCTAAAGGAAATAAACAATGATCTCTGCAGCCTTGGAAAATGAGTACCTTTTTTTCCCTTGCCTTCTGAATGATTTCTCTGAAACAGAACCACCTCTGCTTCTGCTAGCTGTCCACCTACAAGGTCCATTACATGAGCCTCCGCTGCCTGAGGTTTTCATAAGTTGTGCTGGCTGGGAGAGCCAGGGGGCAGGCAGATGGCAATAACCAACTCAGAACCGCCCTGAAAGGCCTGTGATGAGGCCTTCTGAGCAAGCCCTTCCCCTGCTGTGTCACGGGACAACAAAGGCCTCAACTGTGAGGGAACCACACCAGGGATGATGCAGCCCCTCTTTGTCATTGCCCAGCAGAATACAATGGCTCCGCCTGGACTGAGATGAAAAAGAAAGGGGGTGGGGGGGGGGAGCTTGCTTTCTGCCCAAAACAGCCCTTAACATCTTCACCATCCATTTCCATGGCTGCACCCAAAGAGAATACAGCAGGGAATGACTCAGTTCTAATACTAAAGCCCAGTGTCCACACAAGCAATGACACCAGAGTTGTGTGACAAATCATGTTCTGGTAATGCTCTACAGTCATTTGTTAGAGAATGACACCATTTAAATTTAGCAGTCTGGTCAGAACTCTGACCTACCAACCAAACTGGACAGAATCTTGGTAAAGTTACCAGTTATCTTACTCAGCAGATGACTAAATAAAAATAAGAATGATGTAAGATAAGGCGTTGTGAATTCATGGTGTCTTTATTGTGTGTTGTTTGGTTTGGGGCTGCAGCTAAAAGTTTTGACAAAATGTGCACCCAGGAAGTGCTGCCCTTTGAGGACCTAAATGTCTGGCCAGCATTTCTCTCTTCCTTGTCTGATGTTCCATGGGAGATTTCTGCTTCATGGGCCAGATTCCAGATATGTCAGCAGAGCCAATTCATCACTGCTAAATTTCTATCTCAAAATGACCAGGCATGCAAGACAAGAAAGAATAGCTGGAGAACAGTCCTCTCAGAGCCATGAGAGCTTCATTTTAAGAACTCAGCTTGTGGCCTTAGGTGATGGCTCACTTGATGAGTGAGTCTGATGAGCTGAATTCAACTCCCCAGCATCTGTGTGTTAACAGGAATGTTCTACTTACTCTGACTGAAGTAAACACTTTATTCCTTGTTTTAATCTTTAGGCACATTTAACAGCAAACCAAATAGCCTCCACTATATGAAAGGCAAATTAGAGAGAATACTCTGTGTGTGTGTGTGTGTGTGTGTGTGTGTGTGTGTGTGTTTGTGAGTGTGTGTGTGTGTGTGTGTGTTGACATGGAATACAACACTCCTCCACAATCCCTCAGTTACCCCTAAGGAAAAAGAAAGCATGCTGGAATCCATCCAATAACAACTCTAGTTTTAAGAAGGAACATATCAGTTATTTTAGAAGCATTTCCTGCCGACATTTTTAAGAGTAAATATATATATATTGGATTATTTATTTTAGAAACTAAACTCAAGTTCAATTTTTAAAATGCCAAATGGCTGTCTTAGCAAAGTTTCTATTTTTAAAACTCTGTTTTACTTAATTTTTTTTTTTTTGGTTTTATGAGACAGGGTTTCTCTGTATTGTTTTGGAGGCTGTCGGTCCAGCCTGGCCTCGAACTCACAGAGATCCACCTGCCTCTGCCTCCTGAGTGCTGGGATTAAAGGCATGAGCCACCACCACTCGGATGTTTTACTTAATTAAAAAAAAGAATGAAGGGTTGAAAACTAGGCTACCCAAGACACAGTCATCCCTGTTGTCCAAAAATGCAACATGAGTTGGAAGGAAAAGAGCTGGTGAGAGAAAAAGAGAGATATAGAATGCCCACACATTAGTGTTTACAACTAATAATTCACACACCTGAAACATACTGAGAGCCAGTCTTCAACAGGCACAGCAAGGAAGAGAACATCCAACCAAAAGCAGCCAAAATGTAGGACAGGAAGGTAGCATGAGATAGCTTGCCTAACATTTCTGAAGCTCTGGGTTTGACTGATCCCCAACATTGAAAAAGGAGATGGGAGAGTGGACAAAAACGTGACTAAGATGCTATTCAAGTCCAGAGCCAGGATGCCCAAAACCATAAAGCCAGCCTGGCAGAGCAGGTCAAGGGCAGAGTCTAGGAATCTGTATTACCTCGATTACCACAAATAATCAAATAGTGTTGATGCAGCCGTGGGAGCCACTGACTCACTGCATTTCCTTGTTGAGGGAGAAACGGTACTGAAAGGTTCTTACTGCAATAGCAGGAGCTGTCTGGCTAGTGTCTCTCATTCTTCGTCCGTACCCACCCTGCTGTAGGAACCATTACAATGCCTATTTTCGAACAAGCAAATTTGTCACGGGATGACTTGACCGTTAGAAAGCTTTTAAATCAAGGGCCTAGGGTTTCCAACCAGTCTCACCAGCCACCATGTCTTCTTGGCACTCTGACTGAAAACTCTGAGCAGGCTAACAGTGTCTTTTCTACTACAGGCTAATGATATCACAGGACAACTCATCTTACTGATTCACAACAAATACTAGTTTAAGATGGTTTAAAAAATGAAAACTGTACATTAAATCAGATCCAACCTTTATAATAAATGGAGTCTACTTAAACCCTGCTAAAGTGTTTAGTCAGGTCTGCAGCTCTTTTTATTATCTTCTAAGGGCAGAGATGTAGTTCAGCGGTAGAGTGCCTAACTACCGCCCTGAATGGCTGGGTGGTGGGGGTGGAGGGAGAGAGGAAGACTAGCATGCCAATGAATCACTCCTCGAAGCCCAACCCAAACATAATTCCTTCATGAAGCCCTCCCAGATACCCCGGCACAAACTCTTATTGGGGGCTTTGCGATTTCGGTGCTTCTCCCACTAAAAGCGCAAGTGATGTTCATTTTCAAGATTCGATTGTCTTACCATATCCACACCTGCAGTACCTTACCTCCTCATAGTGCTCAAGCTGCCTGTCTGCCTTCCGGTTTCCCGCTACCTCTCTGGGCGTTCTTTTATGGGTTCCTTTCCACCTGACTAGAATATGAAAATGTTCAAGCAGCTTCAGCCTAACTTGTGAGGTTGAGTACTGGCTGTCACACTGACAGGATCTAGGATCAACCAGCAGGCAAGCCTCTGGGCATGCCTGTGAGGATTATTTAGCTTACGTTAGTCTCTAGCCACACCTGTGGGGGATTATCCAGGTCAGGTTGACTGAAGTGGGGGGACCCACTTATCTGTGGGCAGCAGCATTCCACAGGCTGTCGTGATGGTAAGTTAACTTGATAGATGGCACCAGGATCTCTTGAGGGACAGGCCTCTGCATGTGCTTGTAGGGAATTATACTGAGTGGGCTACCTGAGGTGTGAAGATACACTCACTCTAAGCAGCTGTCCTTTGGCTGGGATCCGGACTGAACGAAAGGAGAGCACTGAGTGGCAGCATTCATTGTCTTTCTCTGCTTCCTGATGGATGTGACAATGAACAGCTCTGTCAGACTCCTGTACCTTTGACCTCCCCACAGACTGTACACTCTGGAACTCTGACCCAGGATAAGCTCATAGGTACAATGTGATGAGCCTCGTCTCCTGCCACCAAGATAGACCACACCATCAAACTGAGAGGCAAAATAAAGCCTTTCTCCCCTGAGTTATCTTCACTGGGTATTTTATGATACAAACACGCAAAGTCACTGAGGCTCACACCTCCTCACACTTCATGCAAACCTTCCTAGAGACATCAAATGATGGCCAGGCCCGACTACCAACTGTGCTCTGACGAGTTCCGCCTTCCCATCAGCACACACACACAGTCATTTCACCCTTCACCAGGATGTCCCATGCCCCAAACTCTTGCATTCCTAGCTGGACCACCCTTGGCATGTCTACATCCTGACAACAATACCAAAGTTCAGAGGCTTCTGTGACCCTCAAACTCTAACCTGTGTTATAGCTGCTCCCACAGACATATTCCTCACATTTTTAACACAACACTGAGATGTGTCTTATGAAAAACTGACTTTTTAAAAAATGGTACGGCTTTTCTTTAAAATATCATGGTGGCCTTAAAAAAAAAAACTGTCATCCTATAGCCAATGCATGTTAAAGACCATCTCAGTGCATGCTCTCCTCCACTGCCTATAGCAAGCAGTGTTGTCCTACGCAACACTCTGAAGGTGGAAATGTACCATTTCTGTGCTGCTCGTTACAGCAGCCACTGAATACATATACCCTGAAATCGTGATGAATGTGATGAAGTGAATTTTTAAACTTGAGTTTTTCTGAAAGAGATTTCCTGGTTCCTTTCTCACCACACCTTTCAGCAGGACAGGCCTTCTCTGAGAAGCCACTGCCTCCTCCCTGAAACATACACTGTGGTGGTTTGAATAGGTATGACCCCCCCCCTCAACAGACTCAAGTGTTTGAATGCTTGTCCACAGAGAGTGGCATTATAGGAAGGGTGACCTTGTTGGCCTTGTTAGAGGAAGTGTGTCACTGTGGAGGTGGACTTTGAGGTCTCGTTATGCTCAAGCTCAGGCCAGTGCCATGGTCTCCTGCTGCCTGTGGATCAGTATGTAGAACTCTCAGCTCCTTCTCCAGGACCACGTCTGCCTGCACATCACCATGGCCCACCGAGATAATAATGGACTAAACCTCTGAACTGTAAACCAGCCCCAATTAAATGTTTTCCTTTATAAGAGTTGCCATGACCATAGTGTCTCCTCACAGCAATAGAAATCCTAAGACACGGCCCTTTAAGAAATCCCCCACCACCACCCCCTGCCACCCCTTAGTTTTTCGAGACAGGGTTTCTCTGTAGCTTTGGAGGCTGTCTTGAATCTGGCTCAGTAGACCAGGCTGGCCAAGAACTCACAGAGATCCGAATGACAATTCTGACAGCACAAAAAACAACAATAATTTCTTTAAGGTGGTGTTGTTACTTGCAGTACCAGGGATCAACCTCAAACATACTTACTTAGCTAAAGTAGGTTTGCATGTATGTTCTGATCTTATTAAAAGTACCTAGGATAATTTTAATTATCAAGGCCAAATAAAAATAGATGAAACAGAGCTGAAGTCTGAATCACGAAATCTGCTAAATGAGGGTACATGACACAAAGGAGTTTTAGACTACAGAAAGATATAGGGAGGGTAGAGCTTCCCAGAAGCTCAGAACCAGCACTGTCAGAAACGAAACCATGTTTTCAAAGAACAGTTTAATTTTAGTTAAGCAAAATTATCTGTCATGATAAATTAATGTTAATTTGAACTTTATTGGTTTGTACTCTTGTTTGAATTTACTCCATAAATTTTTCATTGGTTTATAGTTATGGAAGAGCTAGAAGTTTATAAACCTGGTTTTATGTACGGGTATATTTAAGGTACATCATAACAAAATTATTTATTACTAAGGATTTATGAGCTTTCTTTTTCTTCTAAATAAAGAGGTGCATGAATTACTGAGGTTTAAGGAACACTGGTCTTTATATACTTGACCATCTTTGATACATTTGTCAAACTCTCCATAAACGAACAGAGAGACAGAACAGAATGGCACAAGCAAGCCATTCCCCTGCAGCCCAGTTCTCCAGCTCCATGAATCATGTATCACTGGTGGGCATTTGGAGGCGGCTTGTCCTCTCTTTCCTCCAACTGAAGTTGTTTCTAATATAAAAGATGACTGGAAAGACTGCTTAGCCCTGCTCCTGCCATCCCCCACTCGGACTAGACTCTGCTAATTAATCCAAATGTACCTGGCAACAGCACAACAGATACCTGTCAAACAAACAGAAGTCCTCGGCCGGAGGAAGCCCGTTTCCTGGCGGGGTTCACTAGCCGGGGAAGGAGAGGAATGGAGCATTGTTTTTTGGGTTTTTTGTTGTTGTTGTTGTTGTTGTTTTTTCTGAATGGGTACAAGGAGCTTGTAACCATTTCTTTTTAACTCTCAATTTCTGATTCTTTAGGGAATGTAGTCCCTTCCTCTTCCAAAGGGTTCATTTTAAAGTCCTGCTGCCAAGATGCAACTTTTTGCAACATACTTGCCCATATGTCCACGCCTTATGCTTCTCTTCTCACTGGTCCCCCTAATCACAAGAGAAAGGTCACAGCATTCACACATCTCCCTTACTGCAGAGAGAGGGGCACTTGACTGTCTGTTGCCTTGAAGACAATGGCAGAGACCTTGCCAGCCAAGCTAACGCTGAATAGGATTTAAAATGAATGTGTTTCTGCCATTGCTAAGTTGTTTTTTTTTTTTAATTAATCAAGGGACAGAGAGGGAGCTCAGTTGGTCAAGTGCTTACCTAGCAAGCATCAAGACCTGAGTCTGATGCCTAGAACCCAGGTAAAAATGGTGGACATGGTGACTTAGTATGTATAATCCCAGTGTAGGGAAAGTAGATACGTATAGAAAGTAGCCAGCCAGCCTAAACTAACTGATAAGCCCCAGGGCAATGAGAGACCCTGTCTCAAAGGCAGTAGACAGTACAGTACACCTCAGGATGACACCCAAGGTTGTACTTTAGCCACCACGTGTGACCAAACTGGGAGTGGGGGAGACTATGGCAAATGAAACGGCTCTGGGGATAAAGACACTGTATCTTGGTGCCCTGAATCCAGCACCTGTAATCCACATACAGGGAGAGGGAGAGAACCAATTCCAAAGTTATCTGCTGATGTCCACATGTGCCATACTACGTGTGCTTGCACATACTCACACTCAAACATTAGCAAGAACAAAAACACTAGTCAAGTACAATTTGACATTTAGTAAGAATAAACCGAAGATACCCCTCACGTATAAAACCAACTTATATTTAAATACAATTTTAATGAAAGTTTCTCACATTCTGGAACCTAAGGTTAAGATCTGACTTGGAAATTTTTTTGGTTTTAATCACAGTCCCTTCAGGAGCAGGAGAGTGCAATTACCTTCTGGTCGGAAGAGAAGCACAGAATATCCCGGGGGTTTGGAAGTAAAATGGTGCCCTCGGGTAAGTTGGTTCAGGGTGAGTGAGCAAGCGAGGACAGCACTGCAGGTCTGTGGTGGTTTGAAAGAAAACGGTCCCTAAAGAGAGTGGCACCATTGGAGGTGTGGCGTTGTTGGTGTAGGTGTGGTCTTGTTGGAGGAAGTGTGTCAGTGTGGAGGCGGGCTTTGAGGTCTCAAGCCAGTGCCCAGTGAAACGGCTCACTTCCTGTCACCTGCACAAGATGTAGGTCTCTCAGCTATCTCTCCAGCACCATGTCTGCCTGCACACTGCCATGTCCCGACGTGATGATAATGGACTCAACCTCTGAACTATAAGCCACCTCATTGTTGTGCTCATGGTATCTCTTCACTGCAATGTAAACCCTAAGACACAGTCTAAAGGCTGCTTGTGGGCAACTCTGATCCAAGTGGGGTTGTTTGGTTTGGCTTGGTTTGGTTTTCCAAGACAGCATTTCTCTATTTAGTCCTTGACGTCCTGGAACTCTATAGACCATGCTGACCCTGAACTCGGAGATCCTCCTGCCTCTGTCTCCTGATTGCTGGAATTAAAGGTGTGTGCCACCACTCAGCCCAGGTGATATTTTTAAAAGTGAGGCAAACTTTTGTACATTTTCTACCTAATCTTCTTCTGAGATGAAACCGAAAAAAGAACAAGAGAGTCCACCAGACAACCTGCCCAAACAAACCAGATGGAGACAGATGTGGAGTTGGTACTCAACATGTAGAAAGGTGATAACATTCATAAACTCTGGCCTAATAAGCAAATGCTGAGAGTTGAGACTAAGAATGCTTCCAACAACCCAACACAGAAATGGAGACATTACCCCATAAACAGATGAGACCAGGGTACAAGCTAACACTGGAAATACTTATTTAGTTAATTAAGAAATTCGTCCCTTTACCCACCAACATGAAACTCTAATTAGTAGGGCAGGTCACATTCTGCCTGCGGCACTTGTATCTTCTAGCATGCATGATGACTGAACAGGGAACAGAGTGCCGTGTATTCTAGAACAACACTCACTGGAAACTCATCATCAGTAGCTCATAAAGTAATACACATAGTTTCATTGATTCTTCTCAGGACTCAATTTTGAGAAACTACAAACCTTATCCACTTTAAACCAGGCAATTTTGCGTATAGCTACTAGATAATACAACTGGGAAAACCACTTAATGAGGGGACAAATAAGAACCACAATTGGGGCACTCTTAAAAAGAATTAATCATAGCTAAAAATACACATTGTAACTTGATGACCCAGACATGATAACATTTTTTAAAAAAAGCAAAAAATATCCAACATGGAAATCCTTCAAAATAAAATTATGAAGTTGTAGACAGATGTTTCCGTCCCACCCAATCCTGCAGCTGGTCAGTCCCAAGAAAAACACAGAGAACTATATTAAACTGCTTGGCCTATTGCTCAGGTTTATGACTAACAAACTCTTACAACTTATATTAACCCATAATTCTTATATGTTTAGCCATGTGCCTAGGTATCTTTTCTCAGTAAGGCATTCTCATCTTGTTTCCTCTGCATCTGGCTGCCACTCTTCTCTGCCTTTCTCTTCCCAGAATTCTCCTAGTCTGGTAGTCCCGCCTATACTTCCTGCCTGGCTACTAGCCAATCAGCATTTTATTAAACCAGTATGAGTGACAAATCTTTACAGTGAACAAGAGCATTATCCCATGTCATGAAGTCCTGCATGTACTGGGCCAGGGTTGATGCACTCGTGTGCCTGAACCAACCCTTAACCCATCTTCCTTCCTTCAGTCATTCATTAACTCACCTGTTTACCCATTTTTCTTCTTTCATTTTAAAACATCTGACATTAAGAAAACCCCCATGCCACAGTAGGGGAAAGTCATTTGCTGAAAACACAGAGTAATTGATTATGGAATGGGCTCTAGACTCAGAGGGAAACGAATTCAAACCCTGGGATGCTCTCGAAATGTAGCAACAACTCTGTCCTCTGTTAAACGGGGATGGTGGCACCCGTCTTGCAGTGGAGTAAGAGTGAGGAATGAAATGTCTCAGAGCACTGAGAACAGCACCCAGCCTCCAGCCTCCAGCCTCCAGCCTCCAGCCTCCAGCCTCCAGCCTCCAGCCTCCAGCCTCCAGCCTCCAGCCAGGGTCCCTTGTACTAATTTTTCACATCAGCTGCATCTGCCTGAGGACTCCACAACTTGCTGGTTTGGGCAAGCAGATCTAAAGCACATTGGCCCAGATTCCACATGGAAGCCCTCCTCTGACACCCAGCACCATGCTAGCTAAAGCACGCAGGCCCAAACATTCTCCACAGGCTTTCTAAAATGGAGGAAGCAGGGTTTGATCTACCCATGGGATTCAGCAAGAAATTACCCCTAGTTGTAACACCAAGAGCAAGCTAACCCCAAACTCTTTACCAACTGGTGGGAGAATAACCAGAGGCAGAGGCTATAAATTTGTTCTACCAGCCGCACTGACTACCAGCCCCACTGACTCAACAAACACACACAATTCCCTAGTGCATGGGCAAGCATCCTCCTGAAATGTGAATGGAGCCTGGAATAATGCAGAGTCTGCGTTACCAGCTACCAGCTTTCATCAAGTTTCCACAACCCACAGACAAAGACTGCACGCTCCAACACCTATGTCCAAGGTAATCCCACATCAAAAAAAAAGAGACGTGGATATATGAGTCTAGGGCACCAAATCTAGAGAGTGACCTTGGACATGTCCCACAGGAGGCATATAACATCACCTAACTTGTAGAACCATTATAAGAACTAAACGGATTAATATATGTAGAAGGAGCTGGGTTATTGTCACTACATACTGAGGCAGAGATAACAAGTATATAAGCTTTCTGTCTTATCCAAAAAGGACTCCATATCCCCAAGAAGACTAACTCGAAATCCAGTTCTAATAGGAAATGTCTCCAGAGCAAAGGCTTGTATGTTAAACACCTGGTCCTGAGCTGCTGGAACTCATCTGAAAGGTTCTGGAAAGTTTAAGAAGTGGGCCTACCAGGAATAGATGTGCCAGCTGAGGCAAGCTTTGGAGGTTATACCTGCCCTGTCTCTTCCCTGGTCAGCTACACTCTGACAGCTATAAGATGAAGAATCTCCTTTGCTACACACTCCAACATCAAAGGCCAAGCAACTATGAAAGGAATCCTTGAAACCATAAGCTCAAATAAATACTTCCTCTTTCAAGTTGTTATCCAGGGTATTTAGTAGTGGCATCTTGCCTTGCCAGCAAACTTGTAGTGGTGACCACACCCTTTTGGCGTGATTTCAGGTGCAGACATGACCCATTATAAGGTAGAGGAGACATGACCCATTATTAGGTTGTGGAGAGCATCGGAAGGGCAGAGTCTGCATCTTCAGGAGCAGGAAGACCGAGGCAGTTTTTTTCTCTTATCTGTGTAAGTGCTTCCTTAATAAACACCTATTTATCATTTATCTTGGGTCTGGTGGACTCACTTAAACCCTGCCTTCAATATTTTGTCACAGTGAGAGAAAAGTAATGAATATTATTAGTTGTACTAGTAATGAATATTGTTAGATGTATCAGTGACTTTTCTATTGCTATGACAAAACACCACGAGCAAGGCAACTTACAATGAACAGTGATGGGGCTTGAGTTTCAGAGAGTAGGAGTCTATGCTGGGAGAGCAGGAACAGCTGTAAGCTCATATCTCCATCCCAAGCAGGAGGCAGAGACAGACACTGAAAGTGCTGCCAGTCTTTTGAAATCTCAAAGCCCTGTCCCTGTGACCCACCTCCTCCAACATGGCCACACCTCCTAATCCTCCTAAAATAGTTCCAACGGGGACCAAGCATTTGAGCCTATGGAGGCCGTTCTCATTCAACCCACCACCACAGAGACCCAAGTTCTGCCAACAGTATCGTGCTGAGGACATACTAAGCAGTCACTGTGGCTTGTTGAAGGAAGGCAGCAGCTCTGAGCTACAGCAGCATCTGCACATCCCGGAAGCTTCCCCAGAGGTACACGTTCAGGTCTGGAGTGTAGAATGTGCATTTTCACGAAAAACATCATTCTAATGCCCAAATAAAGATTAAAAAAAAAACTATACAGAAGCAAGTCCAAACTCTTTGAGACAAGCCTTCACAGGGGGGTGGTCTAACAGGTACCCATCACAAAGACACCTTTTGCAACCTGTTAGCTGCTGTCTGGAGTTCCTTTAGCATCAGCTTCCCAGGACACAACTCAGAACTGCATGCTGGGCAGGAAAGGACCAAGACTGGGCATCCACGGTGTGCCAGGTCCTTTGTGTGTCTTCCTCGCTCCCTGCTCCCCACAGTTGCCCCCTCCCCACAGCCACTCCCCCACAGTGACTATATATACAAAGGGGGAGAGATTCCCCAACAGAGCAGATTCCATCTCTTCCCTGGTCCATGACACAGCCACTCCCCCCACAGTGACTATATATACAAAGGGGGAGAGATTCCCCAACAGAGCAGATTCCATCCCAGATGGGTCTTCCCTGGTCGGTGACACCCACTTCTCCGTATGCTGAACCAACAACAAGAGTTTAAAGAAGCAAGGAGGACCCTACCGCTCTCCTTCCTTGTCTTCTCCAAGATGGAATCTTAGGGTCAGTCTCCAAGTCACCAAGCCTTAACACTAAATCTGTACAAGACAGATGTGGACCTTAGATTATCACCACCCCCACCCCTGCCTGCCCCACACTCCCATAGATGAAAAGAAAGGGCAATGAATGGATGAATTCACAGAAATTGTCAGATAAAAATAATCTACATTAAAAAATGCTACTTTACTATGAGGTTCAAAGATCACCATATACACAGTAGTAATAGTAGCTAACCATTACTAAGCTAAATCGGTGTCAAAAACACATCACTTCACAGCCCCTGAGAAACGGATATTACGGTTCCCGTTTTTTTTAATTCAAAAACGAAAGTGGAAGAAGATAAAACCAACTTTCCCAAAGACCCACCACTTATGAACAGAAGGGAAAACCTGAGATTCGGTATACCCTTTCACACACCCGGTCTAGTCTAATAATCACGACTTGACCTGTGGTGTCAGGGAAAGAGAGGGCTTCCCTTATTAGGAAATCTCCTGATCTGTAAAATGCCTGGAGTTGCAGAAGAGGCAAAGGGAGAAACAAAGGGATGTGAAGATTCTTTAACTGGAGTCCCAACTCTGGAATAAATAAGACACGCCTGTAAACTGATTTCCAGCTTAATGGATAGAAAATAAACAGACAGAAGCAAGCAAAGAAAATGTTATCAAGACAGGGCATTGGAGGGGAAGCAGTTGGTTTAAGCACTAAAGTGAGTAAAAGGAATCACAGGATGTTGCTTCAGGTGGGGAATGCTACCAGGAAACTCAAGGGTGAAAGCCAAAGCCAGCAGGTGACTCAGTGCAGGAATACAATGGCAGGGTGACAGGATGCTCTAAGGAATGGGAGGGAGAGCCTCACAGGTACTGCCAGCCAGGCCAAGAAGCTCATCAGGCCTTGGAGAGGAAATGACAGCAGCTGCTGGTTAAGGGATTAGTCAGTGCTGAGGAACACCAAGCCTGCTCCTATTTCCTCTGCCTGCAAGGGGCACAGGCTTTCCTTAATGGAGGGGTTGACTCTGTCCATGGACGATAAACTAGAGCAATACTCTTCACAGAACACACCCTAGACAGCACGCAAGACCCAAGGTAAGACTCCCGATACTAGGTATGGCAGCAGAAAGCACCTGTAGCCTGGAGACCAAGGTTCCTGGCAGAGCTCCACCCACAAAGCCCTGGCCAGGCAAGCCCTCCAGGGACTCAGAAGAGCATGAGCATTGAAAGGAGGGGGGCAGATGGTCTCTAAACAGCTACGTTCTACAGTTCTGCAGCCAAACATGCTTCTCTGTTGCCTGGGTCCTCTTTTACCAGAGGACAGCAATGAGCCTTTCACTATGTCCCTAGCTAGAGGAAGGGAAGGAAGGAGAAAAGGGATAGAGGGACAGAGGAGGTTGAGAAGAGAAATTAAAGGTGATGGATGCACTAAACCTTTGGTATTACAACACCTGGAAACCCAAGCTACTTGAAAAACTAATAGAGAGCCAACGTAGCTGTTACTTCCCGGAAGGGGTTGTCCAATGGCACATCTGTAGCTGGGGGCCTGAATTCCTGAACCAGAATTCTACCACTTAACACATGAGAAGCATCAACTAAGGTCAAGACGACCCAGCCATACTGCAATGGAATGCTTATTTGCTGTGACTGAAATTCCATCAACTCCTGCTCTCCGGTGCACGAGGCGACAGCCTCAGAATCCCCATTTGATCCTGAAGCCTTTGTCTCTGCACCTAGATAGATCCAACGTCTCTCTCAAAGAATAGTCTTTCGGCTGAGCCCTGGCAGAGGGGACCCACCCTGCCAAACACTATTTACCCAGGAGAGTATTCAAGGCCCAGAATGCTGAACATGGGGCTCCCTCCATCAGACAAGCAAGCAAGGGGCAAGGGCTGTGATCTGAGCCTCCCAAATCAACTTCTTGCAATTATGCAAAAAAAAACAAGACCCATATCTTCTCACAAGAGGGGGTGGGGAGGGGGGCTGGAGAGACGGCTCAGTGGTTAAGAGCATTGACTGCTCTTCCAGAAGACCCCAATTCAATACCCAGCACCCACATGGCAGCTCACAACTGTCTGAAACTCCAGTTCCAAGGGATCCGACACCCTCACAGACATACATATATGCCAGCAAAATACCAATGCACGTAAAATAAGAATAAAAAGTTTAAAAACATGCTTTTATTTTAAAAAATTCCTTCAAATGGGCAAAAATAGTAAAGACACACACAGACTCGAAGACACATCAACCAGCTTCAACCACTATAAACTGGTGGCAAAATCTATTTAAATTGCCTACATACGGTCAGGTAACCAGCACTCAGATGGCGGGAACAGGATTAGGAGTTCCAAGGGGAACCTCTGCTAAATGGAAACTCTTAGGGTGGCCTCAACTCCATAAGAAAGCCATGTACAAAATAAACAAATAAATAAAAGATAATTAATTAATAGGTGAGAGGGAGAGAGAAAAATAAAATGTTTGACTGACAATTCTGGAGATTCCAGTTGATGAGGCAACAACATGGCCTCCTTGCTGGGCCTGTTACCAGGCAGTGTATTACATCAGAAGTACATGGAGAGGTACAATTGCTCACCTCGTGGCCAAGAACCAAAATAAGACAGCCAGAAGAGCACTGGGTCCCAATCCCCCATGACCTAGAGACCTGCCCACACTAGACACATTTCTTAAACCTTGCACCCTACTCAGTACCGACAAAGGGACACCAAGTCTTGAGCACACAGGCAGGCTCCCAACTGTTTCAACAGGATTCTCTGCAGGGTCACAAGCCTCACATTGTCACACCTACAAAAATGAGTGACAATTTCTGATCAATGCCTATACTTCCTCATCTTTTACTGTGTTTTTATTTCCCTGAGATTTGCTGAACTTCTTACATCTTTCGCAATCTCTAGGTCCCCTGATCATTTCCCTAACTCCTTTTTTTTCTTCTAACAATGCATTCACAAAAATCGGAATCAACTGCCCTACAGACTTTTTCCCAGTCTAGATATACTGCTGATCCTCACATAACCCCGTGTTACACAAAGGAAGCCTTGAACACTGTCTCTCGCTCCACACACAGACACACACACTCCCCAAAAGAATAAATCCTAAATTCCAAAGTGTTGATTTAATTCAGTGACTCCGCCGAGCATCAATCACTAAGTCCCAAGGTAAATAATGCACAATCAATGAGGACGACAATTCCGGTACACAGGGGGGGATCTATCTGAGAAGGTCATGAAAGAAATTTCTGGATGAGGAGGGACCTAAGATAGACTCTGAAAATAATAATAATCTGGGTTCACAGTGTAATACAACATAAAGGATAGCTCACAGAATATTAAGGACAGAATGCCTCTAGCATATTACAAATCTACAGCAGCTCTGTTTTGTAAAAGATTGTGTGGGAAAAGAGCATGGTCAGGAAAGACTGAAGATCCACTGAGGAATCTGGGAACCAAGACACATCTGAGCAACACTATGTCCTGCATGACAGTCTCAGCAGCATATGAAAATGGACTCAGTTTGGATCACAATCGCCTGTCTGATCTCAGCCAAGGGGAAGGGCCAAAGAGAGAAGAAAGTGACATCATGTCAACTGAGTGCCTGAAGCCAGAAGGCAAGACAGAGTAGACACTGACCTGATTTCTGGCTATGTGGAAAAAGAAATGATTTTCTTAAGAGACGATGAGCAATTACTAGTGCTGGTCTCCAAAGTTCCCGGGTATGAAATTCACCCAAATGCAATGGTGTTGGTGGTGAGGATTTTTCTGAGCCCTTGCATACTCTGGATGTAGGAGTTTAAGAAAAGCATGATTCCCCTTTAGTGGAAAATCTTTGAGCCTGAAAATCTGAGACCAGCAATCCTCTCCCAAATTTCAAATACCACACTTCCGCCACGTCGTATTAAATCGACAGCAGACATAAACACTCACTAGTGTTTCAAAGTGGGAATGTGGAGGGAAGGAAATCAATTGAAAAGAAAGGTTAGACTTTCATCTTGTGTGAGCAGTGTGCTGTTGGACTCAGGAGCTATGTGGGGCTGCTGACAGATTACAATCAGGGCCACAAATTCCTAAGAAACTGACGTAGGACACCAGCCTCCTCTACCAGAGAGGGGACCGCCAGTCACTTGGCTTGCCTTTCATCTAATTAAGAGACCACCACTGTTTCTCTTCCTACCAGATAAGCACAACCCCAAGTGCCTACAGATCCTTTCTGGAATATGTTATCATGAAAAACACAAAGCAAAAGAAAGCCCTACAGAGTTCAGATTGCCTGAGAAAGTGAAATAGTATCATTCCTCCTTAAATGTTTGCTTTGAAGTAACTAAAATGGCTGTTTTATTCTAGGAATTTTTAAATCTGACAAGACACTAGCTTTAACACATCTATAAACAAAATTCCCATGTTTGAAGAACCAGCCGAAGGCTGTACTTTTAGAAGCTCCTCTTAACCCAAGAACATCCCCAAATGGTTTCTTACTGAGCAGATGTCCGAGAAGGCAGGTACTTGCCTACATATCAAAGAGAACAGAATGTCCACCTTCTGGGAATGACTCTGGGTTTTTACTTCCCTCTTTAACTTTTATTTTACACAGGATTTTAAGAGCTCATTTTTCTCTCCAGCCCCATTTATAGAACATATCACCATGGTTGTAATAAACCAGTTCCCAATTCTGCTTTCATTTTGCCTTGGCTATTTAAGTGTCTACAGTACATTCACATAGAGGAGAGAGTCTGAGACCCAAAATGTAGATATCCTCTCCCCTTGCAGCTGTATTATGTGGGTCAAACAACTCACCTGGTTCCCCACTAAACATTAGGGTCCAAAGATGTCCTAAGAGCTATCTTGACTCTCCAATTCTACAACTTAACTAGACATCCGCTACCCAATCCCATTCTGAAACCAACTACCCAGAATGGAACCAGATGCCATGGACTAAAGGGTTGAGACCACACATCTATCCCCACCGAGGAGGTTCCAGCTCCTCCCTAGTTACTGAAACTCCTAGCTTGAATTCAACCCAGGCTCCATAGCTCACTACAACAGCACAAAGAACTCGGGAAAACAGGCTTGTCCATTTATCATAAAGGCCACAACTCAGGGACAGTCAAATGGGAAAGGGGTGGGGGGTGACCGTCCAGAGGCCCTTCCAACCCCCATGCTCAGGGGTCTTTTACAGATGTTCCATCATGGAGGCATAACTGGTTAAATCATTCCACCCCTCTATCTCCCTGGAGGACCAGAATGGTGATGAAAGTTAGAACTTTCTAATCATAGTTCACGCTTTTCAACAACCAGCTCTTAACCTAATGCTGTGTGGCAACCACCTCCTTCCCTTGGAGTCACTTCACAAGTACAGAGAAGTCAGGAGCCAAAGCAAAACCAAACGTCAGAATGAAAGCATCTTCCAGAAGTCACAAGGGTTACTCCAGGCTGCCTCACCGCCCATTCCCAGCACCGTATACCTCCTAGCAGAAGTTCAAGGAACAGAATGATACTCTCAACAAGACAATGACATTTCTTTTGATCTCTGGGACGGACTTTGAGATGATCAAGCCGGTGGATGACTCAACACTTTGGAGTAACTGGGGAAACTCTTTCCCCACACGGGACCGAAGCTGCCCAACATTCTGGATATTACTAGAAGCAGTTTACCACACTGAGGAGAATCAGATAGAATAAAAGCTGCCAGGAGATGCAGTACTTCCCAAGAGTCCAGAACAAGGTTAGGTCCGGAAGCATGTACAATAGTGTGACAGAACAATTTTACATTTGTTAAATTCAGTAATCATAAATAATCAGCGTATACCACAGTGTCCCCTTATTCACAGGGGACATATTCTAAGACCGTTAGTAGATGTTTGAAAGAATGGGCACAAGAACAATTCTTATTATTAACTCTTTATGCTAAGTTGCTTCTTATACATGCATAAATAGAATAAAGTTTCCCTTCTTACCTAAAGAAAGTTCTTCACATGTTTTACTGGCATGTCTAGAGGGCTAGCACCATTCCCCTTACATCACTGGGGTGATTATTAAGTAAAATAAGGACTACCTGAACACAAATCCAACCATAGCAATTTAGTAACCAAGAAAGCTGCTTGGCAACTAATGAGTGGGTAGTATATGTAATGTGGACATCCTGAGCAGAGGGATGACTCATAGCAAGTGTAGGGTAGCATGTAGAGTCCAGACATGCTAAATGGAGCTGACTTTCAGCAAGCAAGTAGTGCATGCAGAGTAGACATGCTGGGCAGGGCTGACTCATGGCAAGGGGTAGAATATACAGGGTAGACACTGTAGATGGGGATGACTCCAAGTCCAGGAGGACCTATAGAAATATACAAGGTTTCATTTTCCCACTGACATCAGCACATAATTTAAAGCTTGTGAATTTTTTTGTTTCTAGAACTTTCCATTTAATATTTCAGGCCATGGCTGACCATAGGTAACTGAAACATTAGAAACTAAAATCACAGACGGGAGTGTGGTAGTGTTCTGCTAGTAATTCGTTTTCATTGTACAAGTGATGATCTGCACCAGCTGTTATTACTTTGAGACAGAGTCTCACTATACATACTCCAGGCTAACCTCAAATTCCATTTTCCTGCCTCTGCCTCCTGGACTGTTAAGACTGCAGCCTGGTGCTGCCACCATATCCAGATGACTTTAGTACCATGGAAAAACATCTTCTCCTGGGCTGAGTGGCCAAGAAATCAAAGCAAGACCCTGATCAAGCCTAAACCCAGATCTTTGACTGTTCGTTGTTGTTGTTGTTTGTTTGTTTTAACTATGGTAGGAACTGGGCTCAGTGATTAAAGTGCCCGGTAGACAAGCACCAGGACCCCCCAGAACTCACATAAATACGAGGTGGGCACAGTGCCCGTCAGAACACAGTCCAAGAATGGAGCTGTGCAAGGGGAATTCTGTCTGAGAGCTTGTGAGAAAACTCCAACAAAACAAGAGCCTTGTGACCTCAGTTTCTTCAAAAACATGAAATTGGGGGGGGGGGTGCTTCCATGCTCCTCCCAGGTGTGGCGGAGGAGTGAATTTACTCCGGCTATTGTTATGCATGTACCTCTATGAAAAAAATGTTTTTGCCATGTGAGGCTTGTCCTTGTGATTCAAGAGCTGATTCGTGTGACTCTACTTAACCCTCAGAGTATGAATTGTCTGATGCTCTGAACAAAGTTGGCTGTTGCATGAGACTTTAGTCAACCTCATTTTTTAGGCCCCACTCTCCCAGGTTCACACTGCCGACCAGAGCAGTAAACAGTGCACACCTGTAATCCCCAGAGAGAAGGGATCCTGGGCTAGCCAAATCAGCAAGCTCTGTGTTGGACTGAGAGAGCCTGCCTCAATTAATAAGGTGGAAGAACTATCAAAGATGAGTCATGACATAACCTTGGGCCGACTCATGCATGCACACCCAGGTTCACAGCCTCCAACACGTGTGTCCACATACACGCAAACCTGCATACACAGACACATAAACTCAAAAATGGAAATATTTTTTTTATTTATGAGGGATGTCCTTCTGTATATATGTGTCTGGTATTGGTTGATGAGTAAAATACTGTTTGGTCAATGGAGGCAGGAAGACAGGCGGGGCTAGGAGATGGAGGAGAACTTTGGGAAAGGTAGGCAGAAAGAGGCTGGAAGAATCCGCCATGGAGGGATTGGGAGGTTAGGAAGCACAAGGTGTTCTCTGGTAAGAAAAGGCCATGTAGAAATGCATACATGTCTAGAAACGGGTTAATAAGTAAGACAAAGCCAACCAATAAGAAGCCCTATTCATAGGACAACAGTTTAATAATTAATATAACGTCTCCGTGTGTTTATCTGGGGGCTAAGAAGGGACCTGATGGGACAAGAAACAGCAGCAACACACACCCCAGTGCACACACCCCCAACACGTGTGTCCACATACATGCAAACATACATACACAGACACATGAACTCAAAAATGAAAATAATTTAACGTTTTCTTTATTTATGGGGGTGATTCTTGTGTACAAAGTCATGCATGTGCTACAGTGACTATGTTGAGATCACAGGACAATTTTTGGGAGCCTGATTTCCCCTTTCACTCTGTAGCTTCCAAGGGTGGAGCTCAGATCAACAGGTGGGCACCGAGCACCTTTATCCACTGAGCCATCTCACCCAGTCACCATTTCTCCCTCTTTAGGTAGGTTAGCCAACACGACCCTTTGTTGCTTTAAATCTAGAACAGTCTATTTTTCTGTCATATCAAATCAAAACTATTTTACCTGGTATAGAGCACAAACTCAGTACCTGGCCAAAGTCAGGCGCATGAGGGAACAAAGACCAACCTATGAGGAGTAGAAAATTCCCAGCATGGCATAATAGCATAAATGGCCATGGGAAGCTGAAAGGAAAACCACATAATCAGATAAAGGCTTTTCACAGCCCTCAATTAAATGGCCACCTTGAAGGGTTTCCTTCCTCTCCAAGGTGAGCCCAGGCACACAGTCTTTGTTTCAGCAACTCAACACTTGGCAATTTGTAACCAAATGAGTTTGTCTATGACCAAATATCACATGGTGGGGAGTAATTACATTTTCCTAAATTGTTCTCAAAGCTTTACCTACTAGAGCTTCCAAAAAGGAGAACTAGAAAAATAACAGCTCGGAGGTGGGAAAGAAACAAGTTCTTTGAAAACAGCAGCAGCTTGGATAAGAGGCAAGCTTTCTCCAAGACGCCTCCACTTAAGGGCTCTCAGAGCGGAATTCGGGCAACCTCTGGCTGCCCCTGTATTTGTGCTAAAGTTCTGCAGATTGCTTTTCATACTACATTAACAAGATGAATTCCAAAAATGAATAGGAAGAAAGAAAACACTACTGTAGGTTTAAGAAGGCAGTAAAACTGAGAACTAGATATGGAGGTGGGGGAGGGGGTACAGAATGAACTACCAGTGAACTCTTTTAAAAAATGGTATCTAGTTTTGTTTTCTTAATCTAAGATGCTCCTAGAACACAGTGAGGTTGTGCTAAGTTAAATTTTAATTTATAACACATGGGTGAGTGGGTAATGAGGGAAACACCATGTTCCTGCAAACAACCCCTTACTCATGTTCTTGTACTGAGCCCTAATAAAACTCACTGGATTTTTAAAAACAAACAACAGCAACAAAAAAAATCCCACATACCCTAATTTCATCTTTGTGACAAAATGCCTTAACCAAAATCAACTTAGGGCCAGACATGCTGGCACATGACTTTAACCCTGAGAGGCAGGGGCAGGCAGATCGCTTAGTTGGAGGCCAACCTGGTCTACACAGTCAGTTCCTGGCCAGCCAGGGCTATAGAGTAAGATCCTGTCTTTAAAAAAAAAAAAAGCAACTAGACTGTGTTAAGTTGACAGTTAAAACTAATAGACATAATATGGGGGTGGCAGGGAATGCACATCAAAACTACTTTGAGATTTTTATCTTACAACCATCAGAATGGCTCCACTGCTGAAGAGAACATCTACACAGCTCACTGAACTTGAAGAAATTGAGCTGGTGCCTACAGAGAGCCTTCACACCTACTTGCTAGCATCTTTGGGTACAGGAAGGTACTCAGTACACTAACAAAGGAGAAGTGTAAACACCAATTCAGCCACAAATCCTGTGATCTACAGTGGTATCCTGCCTGCAGCATACACTAGTTCAGTGGTGGAACAAAGCTTGTGGGAATAACCAATCAATAACTGATTTGACATAAGGACCACTTCAGGAGATAGAACCCATACCCTACACTGCTTGGGTGACCAAGAACCTGAGACTAAATAGCCCAGGGACCTAGAGTAACACCAAATACCACTGTTCTAAAAAACAAAAAGTAACAGACAATAAAATGACTCCTAGTGACATTCTGCTGTACTCATAGAGACCGGTGCCTTGCTCAGCCATCATCAGAGAAGCTTCCTCCTATAGCAGATGGGAGCGATACAGAGCCCACAGCCAGACAGTAAGCAGAGAGTGAGAAACGTTGCAACACTCATCCCTAAAAGGGTTGTCTCCATCAAATCTCTCCCTTGGGGCTCAGGAAGAGGAGGCAAAAAGAATGTAAGAGTAGAGGAGATAGAGGACATCAAGAAAGCAAGGCCCTGTAAATCAGCAGGATCAGCACAGGAACTCAGAGAAGAGACTGAGGCAGCATGCACAGGACCTGCACAGGTCTGCACCAGATGCGTCCTAGAGCTGAAGGGAGAAGGGGACACGTACCCCATGCCTAACCCAGAAGACAGCTCCAACGCATAATCACTTGCAAATGAAAATTTAATTTTCTCCAAGGAGTCTCACTGTCAAAACAAACTATTCCTAAGTGTAGGCTGCATGGCCAGCAGTAGACGGTCAACCAAAACACAAACTCAGTGGCATCTTTGGAGGTTCCTTGTCTCATAATGTCGGATCAAGGCTTCTCCTCCCCCCCCCTTTTATTTTTGTTATTTTTTTCTTCTCTCTTTTTACCCTACAGTACATCCTTTGCAAATACATCATTCCTTCCATACTAGTGTTTTTATGGAATTCCTGGCTCTTCATTTCTTTTCATGGTTTTTTTTTTTTTCCCTTCTGTTTGGTTTTTGTTTGGTTTTCTTTTTGTTTTGTTTTGGGGGATTTTTTTGTTTGGTTTTGGTTTTTTTCGAGACATTTCTCCTGTAGTGTTGGAGCCTGTCCTGGAACTCACTTTGTAGACCAGGCTGACCTCAAACTCACAGAGATCCGCCTGCCTCTGTCTCCCGAGTGCTGGGATTAAAGATGTGCACCATCACTGCCCAAAAATCATGTTCTCTAATGAAAGACAGACTGGGGTGGATCTGAATTGGAGGGGAGGAGACTGGGGAGGAATGAGAGAGGAAACTATAATGAGGGCATATTATGTGAGGGGGTAAAAATCCGTGTTCAAGAAAAGGGGGGGGAACAAACTACTGGACAAGGAAGTAGAGGGACTGGTTGGGAAAAAACAGGATCGCTGGGAATGGGACAAGAGAGGGTAATGGGTGATGACTGTGATAAAAATATATTTTATTTGTGGCGATTTGAATGAGAATAGCCCCCATAGGCTCATATATTTGAATGTCTGTTTGCCCCTGGTAAACCATTTAGGATTAGATTGCCTTGTAGAAAAAGGTGTGTCATTGAGGGTAGGTTTTGGGGTTGAGGTTTCAAAAGCCCACATCAGGCCCAGTGTCCTCATCTCTCTCCATCTGTCTCTCTGTCTCTGTCTCTGTCTGTCTCTCTCTGTCTGTCTCTCTCTCTCTCTGTCTCTGTCTGTCTCTGTCTGTCTGTCTCTGTCTCTCTCTCTCTGTCTCTCTGTCTCTCTCTCTCTGTCTCTCTCTCTCTCTCTCTCTCTCTCTCTCTCTCTCTCTCTCTCTCTCTCTCTCTCTTTCTCTCTTTCTCTCTCTGCCTCCTGCCTGTAGATCAGAATATAACCTCTCAGCTATTGCTTGGCATCACGCCCACCCTCCGCCTGCCTGTCTTTCTCCATGCATCCCACAAGTAAGTAACATTGACTCACCTTCTAAAACTCTAAGCAAGTCCCCAATTCAATGCTTTTTGTTGTAAGTTCTTTAGTCCCAGTATCTCTTCACAGAAACAGATTAGTAACTAAGACAATATAGATGTATAGAAATATCATAAAGAAATCCATTAGTGTGTATAGCTAATACACACTATAAAAAAAAAAAGACCTGCTTTTCAAAAGGTTTAACAATTTGAAGTGAGCACCATTTTGCAGGTTTCCTGGGGGCCTCTATCCACCATGATCCAGAGTAAACCTTATAAGATATAAATATATCCAGGTCTTTCCTACTTCAAACATTTTAATAGTTTTTCCATTGCACATAAAATACAGCCCAACATCCTGGCCATGGCCCAGCCTCCTAACAGCTGCTCCATCACTTCCCCCACCATCCCTAACCCTTATACACTATAGCCCTAAGCCATGATCACTTCAAAGACTTCAGCACGTCTGTGTCCTCTACCCAGAACCCCTCCCACTGTCACCCACCCTTTCCACACACTGTAAGTCGGCTTACTTCCACTCTTCACTCAGGTTTCGCCTCGATTATTAATCTGCAAATGATTCCTTGATAGAACCTGGGGATTATTAGATGAGTACTCTGGTTTGTTTTGTTGTTGTTGTTTTATTTTAATGTTCTCAAAGCACCAATAAAATGTCCCCCATAGGCCTGTGTGTTTGAACACTGGTCGCCAGCTGGTGGTGCTGTTTGAGAAAATTGTGAGACCTTTAGGAGGGGGAGCCTCACTGGAAAAAATGGGTCACTGATGGAAGGCCCTGGGGTCTAGCAGCCAGGCTCTACTCCCTGAGGAAGGGAGAGAGCTGAGGAAGGGAGCGTGCTGCAGACACATTGAAACCCAGCTGTACTGGAGATTTCTCATTGCTTTTTCTTCCACCTGGTGGAGGAGAAAGGCAGCCTGGCAAAAGATGCCACGTCGTCATTTTCTCAACGGTACTTTTTGACTACCAAACGAGCTCATTTTAGGATACATATTGAAAATCTTCAAATTGCAAGGTGTGACCTTAGAAAAGGAAATGCTTCTAAAAGTAACAGAGAAATCTATACTTGTCATCAGTACAACTTCCCTTAGCTCTGCTGCCTCAATTTATGGTGTCTTTCAAAATCTTGGTTATTACCTCTCCAAGGACATTCCATCCTTTTCTCAAATCATTCGAGACTCGCCTAACTGTCATGAGCAACAATTTCAACTGTAGTTAAAATCTCATTTGCCAACTTGAAGAATTTAAGTGATTAGGTCTAAACTATAAACTAATAAAGCAAGACAAACTTACCCAAATAGTCCTTGAGCATGGGGATATTTTTAAACTCCTAGTTAAAAGATTGGGTCTTACTTATTTTTAAAGAGTAATCTTTATGTTAGACTGAGACTAAGAAACTCCGATTCTCTCTCTTTTTTTTCTTCAAAGTATGTTTAACTGGCAACGGAGGAATCCATCTGGGCCAAGGGGGAAAGGAAGAAGGAATCAAATGCTGAAATGTCCCAGGAGATAACCAGACAGATTCCTACTAACCAGTGGGGGAAGAGAGGGAGGGAAGGGAGAGAGAGTTTAGGACAATGTGAGAGGATCTGGCTCTGGAGAATGTCTCCAAGGAAATGCCACACCCCAATGCAGCCATCTATAAAATCCAGTGGACAGTAGAGATGGAGGAGAGCACATTCCTTATCCTCAGGCCCTTGGAAGAGAACGGGCACATGATACAGACCTGCCCCGTGGTGAAGGTCCTAATCTTGGTTAAGTCAGAGAATCTCAAGAAAGGGCTGAACCATCTAGAGAGGCAGTGACCTCTCTCAAGAGTGGGTCTCTGAGCCACACTGGCAGATGAGCCAGTACACTCTACTTGCTAAAGAGAAACAATGAGTGTGGTGCGAACAGTAGACCCTAGCTGAACACAGGGCTATCTTAAGTGTGGGCCGCAGATGGGAGGCAGTCTGTGAACTGGTACCAGATGAGGCCAGCACATAAATGGAGAGTAGGCATTTAAAAGTGTGCACAGCCTGGGGCTAGAGAGATAGGTCAGTGGTTAGGAGCACTGGCTGCTTTTCTGGAGGATCCAAGTTCAAGTCCCAGCACCCACACAGCAGTTCATAACTGTAACTCCAGTTCCAGATGATCCAACATCCTCGCACAGGCATACATACAAGCAAATAGCAATGTACATAAAATAAAAATAAATAATTTTTTAAAAGCATACATAGCAGCCAGACATTGGTGGCGCACACCTTTAATCCCAGCACTCGGGAGGCAGAGGCAGGCGGGTAGATCTCTGTGAGTTCGAGGCCAGCCTGGTTTACAGAGAGAGTTCCAGGACAGCCTTCAAAACAATACAGAGAAACCCTGTCTTGGAAAAAGAAAATAAAAAAGCATACATAGCCATCAGGCAGGAATATCACTGTAGTCCCTGAACGACAAAGCCTGCAAGTGAGTGCCCATCACACTGATCATCACCTATTCATGCTTCAAAAAGCCATGTGACCACAGTGAGAGTCTAAGGCTAGCTTGTCAATCGTAGTTAAAAGAGATTGTAAGTTATCCTGTCAAGTGTAATTTAAAAATATTAAAACTAGGATCCCCTTTTAGAGGAAAGATCCTCTAAACTTAACATAACTATGTAAGAAAATTACTGAAACTGCTACTGAGAAAGGAGGTCTGGAGATGGACTGGAATCTATAGTTCCTAGCACTTCATTTTGGAGGAAAAGTTTAAATGAATATTCTGAGCTGAAACTGCTTTAAAATGTCACTTCTCACTGATTGCACCAAATGTCCTTTTCATTGTCCTCAGTATCCCTTTGTAAGCTGTCTACTATGAATGTTACTAAATCAAAACCTCAACAGCCTGAGTGTCCACTGTCCTCAGCCCTGAGATAGCTACCAGTTATCCGAGCCTCCAGAAGACAGACTTGATGAGCAAGAAGTCAACCGATGTGCAAGAAAACCCCCATTGATAGAGTGGAAAGTGTTCAGAGTGCACATGAAGGCATTTGACTGGGGTAATCAGCTTCCCATCTAACATTTTGTCTGGATATAATGGAAATTAAAAAATTAACAAGTACAATAGTGATTTTATGACTGTGCACGTTTAATGAACATGAACAAATTTTATCTTTTTGCATTATATTATACTGCTTCAAACTATACTGACTGAAACATAATTTTATTTGTTGTCTCTAAAATTAACTTTAAGATTGGGACTGTATTTTATGTGTCTTTTGTTTGTTTGGTGTTTCTTATAAAAGTATTAGATTCATGACAGATTGGAAATCAGAAAGATCTACACGCAGGTTGGGAAGCAGACATGTGTTCCCTGCAATCAAGCTGGCTCTTTCCCCGGGGTGAGATGTACTTATCTCTAAGGATGTGCGTCTCTTGTTCTTATAATTTAATTGTATATCAACACAGTGCATTTTATATGAAGACATAAAATGTTAGTTCAGGAAAATTAATGTTTCTATGGGAACGAAACTGGAACACTTGAATGATTTAGGATAATTCAATAAAACTGAACCATGGGAAAAATTGGCATCATTTCCGGTGTGAGGCAGAGATGGCAAGAACTGGAAGGCAGAACAAAAACTTAGGATTTTGCCACCAAGTACTTCACAAGTATGTCGGGGTTACTTTTCTGTGGCTCTAGGAGCTGAGCCCGGACTTTGTGTATCCTACTAGATGGGTGTTCTACCACTGACCTCATGGCCAGCCTTATCGACTTGTCTGTTTGAAGGCAGGGTCCTTAAGCCAGCTATATAGCCCAGGACTTGTGTTCCTATGCCTTAGCTTCCCAAGGAGCAGGGATTATTAACATTCTCATAGTACTTGGAAACAACCCAAACTGAAAGTGGGCAGACTTCACTTTGTCATTGTTGTAGTTTGTACAAAAATCAACACAGAAACGTCTTATCATACCGGGCCCTGTCTCAGAAATGTGAAAAACAGATATGAATGTAACATTTTTAAAAACGTGTGTGTGAGCCAGGCGATGGTGGCGCACGCCTTTAATCCCAGCACTCGGGAGGCAGAGGCAGGCGGATCTTTGTGCGTTCGAGGCCAGGCTGGACCGATAGCCTCCGATACAGAGAAACCCTGTCTCGTAAAAACCAAAAAAATAAAAATAAATAAATAAAATAAAAACGTGTGTGTGTGTGTGTGTGTGTGTGTGTGTGTGTGTGTGTGTGTGTCTGCGTGTATTTATGTGCATCACATGCATGAAGTGTCTGGGGAGGCTAGAAGAGAGCACCAGGCCCTCTAGAACTGGAGTTTACAGATGGTCGGGAGTGCTTGCTTCTTGGCAAGAGCAAGTGCCCTTAACAGCTGAGCCATCTCTCCAGCCCTAAATTCGACATCTTTTACATTTCTCCACTTTGAATCAGCTGCTTGTCCTGACAATCCGAGACAAAAGAGTTCATACTGTAAATACAAAATTCCATATAGCATATTCAAGAGACTCTGGTTCCCTGGCTTGTACTGAGATATAAATGGCTAGGTGATAAAAAAAAAAAGACAAAAGACAATGTATGGGGGGAGTCACACCAATCAAGAAAGCATATGGAGTCCAAAAAGAGAGCTAACCAAATAAAGACAACTGTTTTCTTTGTGAAGCTGCAAGCTGATGTCTTTCTTAGTAACGCTGTCCACAGCCCTGTGCTGCGGAGGATGTGCAGTTAGGAGCATTAAACAAAGCAGAGTCCTCAGGGTGAACTCAGCTAACACAGAAACGCATCATTTTCCAGGAAGAGCCCAAAGGTCAAAAAACAAAAAGTAATATATAAAAACTCCCTGATGAGATACCATGAAACAGCTCTCTTACCATTGCTACACACACACACACACACACACACACACACTTCCTTTTCCCACTCTGCACACTCTCACAATAACTAGCTGTGAAGCCTGAGCAAACAGTGCAGGCACTGGGCTGATGCTGATGTTCTGGAGCAGCTATCTGCCCTGGTTCTAGCTCTGCCTGAGACATGGTGAAAACACAGGAAAATTCTAGGGGCATAGGAGGAGAGAGGAGCCCCTCATGCCAGTCTGAGAAGAGTTTCTTGCCAACTGAGAAGCAAGAATTCCAGCACAGTTAACAGTATCTGCTACCAAGGCTGCCACTGAGAGTTAACACTCCTTTCTTATATATTTAGCGTTAAGCAAAGATCTAGGTCTGAATCCTGAATGTGTAGTAGAAGACCCCGCAGAGGGCCTCAGTTATTTCCTCTGACACTACATGAGAATCTCAAAACTGCTTCCGGTAAAGTCATCCTACCTTCCTGATTCCCTAGGGACTAGACTTCTACTTTATCAGTTAGCGGTTAACAGCATTAAACAAATTAAAGCAGAACCCTCGGGGGATATACTAAACTACAACACAGACATGGTATCCTTTTTCCAGGCACAGCCCAAAAGGTCAAAAGATAATCCTTTCAGATGCCAACCTCAGAACCACCCACCACCAAGACAGTACCCACAAATGCCACCAAAATAATCCCTGTAATGTAACTATTGTAAGAAAATAAAATCAAATAAAAAATGAATGAGCTGTCCCAGGTCTTTGAGAAGCCTACGCCCACGCTCCTGGGTCTG